>NC_142709.1:63837691-64148524 GCF_055471065.1 Atractosteus spatula | reverse complement strand
TGAAAGGCAAGTGACTATAATCTAGTTATTTGCTTATCTTTTACACATATAAAATATACAACACATTTTAAAATACTTTCAATAGAGAATATTAATTTCAGGATAAATCTTCAAACAAATTTGTGTTAATGTGTTTCCTGGTTTAACTTTGTTTCCGAAACTATTGCTTCATTAACTGGAGCAACAACTGCAAACAATCTGCAGTTAAACTTGTGATTATTAAGCAATGCAGGATTTCACATGTTTGTTTTGAAACTCAACTGTTAGTGAATAAAATCTGTTTGCTTCTTCTTCTCCTTTTTTAAAAATCTGATCCTCGATAGCATAGAATGAGTAAGCAAAAAAGTAGAACAATACTTACCTACACAATGCACATGAACATGATACACGAGTTATTTCACTCCAAACTATTTAAGCCAAGTGATGAAATCTGAATAAAAAACAATGGAATTTCATCCCATCTACTGTGTATTCCATCTTTTACCCACTGCCTGCTGGGATAGGCTCCGGCTCCCCTGCAATCCTATATTGGATAAAGTCATTAGAAAAAGGGCAAGTGGACAATAGACATTATTCTCAGTGTGACACTGTTCATACATAGAATGCCATATCCTGCATAAGTGCTTGAGCAATGTACAGTATAAAGGCTTCTGCAAGGTAATTTGGTTTACCTCCTTAATATCCTACAGTTTATAGTATCTTGTCCACATTGTGCCACATGGAAAATCAAGTAGTCTGAGAAAGCACACTTAAAGGCAAATCCCATTTTGTAGCACTGGTCACAATGCTTTGGGGCCCCCTACACAAGAAAAGGAAAGAGGTTGGTTCCATATACCAGATACATGTAAAAAAACAGTGACAGCTCTTTTTTCTCCACTTAATTGAGTACTGTACAAAATAAAACAAAGTGTTATTTACCTCAGTGTATATATACACAGTATGACACAGTACCAATTGGTAGAATGGGAGGATCCTTATCCATATCTGTAAGGCCTGAAGAGAGCGAGATCCTTGAGTGAGGGAAGTGAGACGTGTGGCAATAAGGTGGTGAGTGTGAAATTGCCCATAGACTGATTGTAGCGCTGTCTGAAAAGGGTGGATGTTAGCAGTCGCGGGAGCGTTCCGAGAGAGGAGATGTGCGGGCCAATCCTGAGCTTGTCCAGTGAGGTAAGATACAATGAAAGCAACTCTCTCTCTATCCACGGGGAAGCAGTCTGGGGGGATGTGGAAATCCATCCAACATTGAGTCAGAAAGCTCTGACACTTGGAGGTGTCCCCATCAAATTTTTCCCGGGGAGGAGGGGGTGGAGGATTAACAGGTGCCTGAAGCGGGGGGACAAGAATGGGGAAGGTTGGGAAGGCGGTGCTTGTGCGACGTGGTCTACTAATTGCCGGACTGCCGCAGTTAGCTGGCCCAGGGTCCGGGAGTGTTCTTGGAGAATAGAAAATTGATTGTTCTGGTCAGCTGGATCCATTTTAATTAGGCTCACTATTCTGTCACAGAACTGATAGGTAGAATGGGAGGATCCTTACGCGTAGCCGTGAATCCTGCAGAATGCGGAGTAGCACAGGGACAATATCCCAAAAGATATCGTAATCCAGTCGACAGGAGGTGCACTGAGTCCGGTAACCAGGGAAATCTGAGAAAGACAATCTGAAAATTCAGATCTGAAATCCAAAGAGCGTGGTCAAAAAAGGCAGGAGCCAAGATGAGGAACCGGGGAACCAGTCAAAAAGGTTTAGACAGGCACAAGAGAATTCTACAGGAGGCTTCTCAATAGTGAGCATGGGTTGGTGTGTGAGGGAACTTTAAATACTGAAGGGAAAGGGATGTGGTTGGATAATTGGTCTGGGAGTGAGAATTTGTCGAATCTGGTGCATGTGAGAATGTGATGGGTTCAGTTTGGAATAAGATCGTGAAACAGTGGGTTTGGGAATGTAACGGCGTTTGCGAGAGAGAGTGCGGGGTGTGACACAGTATCTACAGTATTTGACACAGGAGTACTGTGTTGAGTAGGTGATGATCACAAATATAGTAAAGGAACTAGATATGATATGTAGTCTTTTAGAAATTCCCAACTCTGGGCCTTGTCCTTTTCTATATATCTGTACGTGCATTTCAAGCATGTTTGTAAAATGTGAATTGTCACTATGCATCAGCACAAAAGATTAGCCTACAGATACTTTTAAAGGAGAAATAAGAAAGGAGTAAATTTCCACGCTGTCTTTGTGTAATCAACACTTTGTAGTCACAGGAGGTCATTGGAGTTTGTTTTTAATAATTATTGCTCAACCTTGGCATGACAGATATTTCCCATTAACATAAGGCTGAAAAACAGGTATGAAGTTATTTTTTTTGCTTGTGAAATCTGGTGTAGGTGCTGTATCTTACTGTCTATCATGTTGGACCACTTTCTTCTCCAATTGCTCAGTATGTGGAGGATGAAAGCAAAGGAAAATGAGAATATGGTAGTAAAACAAAACATTAAAAAAACTAAACTGTTTTAAGAGATCAGCACAAACCAAGAATGGAAAATTGACCTGTCCAAATTCTACTATCCCCATTCCTAAATCTGTTGTCCCTTCACTTCAATCCAAGTAAAGGTTTATTCCATGCTGAAAAGAGAAGAAAGGAAAGACAATGTTTCAGCTGTGGAGCCTTCTACGGGAAAGATGTAAACGAGTATGCTGACAAAAGGCCATACATCTTCTTGCCTCTAATCTTTACCATGAAATTTCTTACTGGGACATCAGCTTTTATCAGGAGTGTAACCTGATTGATCTTAACCACCGGTTATCACAGGTATGGTCTGTTATTCTATGGCATTCTTTTCTCCTTCCTGACTGAACGTTGTTTTTTGACCAAAATAATGGGTATATTTAAAATTTTCAGCATGTGTGAAAAACAAACTTTATTTATTGCATTCAGAATCATTGCTAACTAATCCCTATACTTGGGATGCAAAAGGCCCTTATGACCATATTAGGGTAACTACCCTTCCCCCAAAGTACCAGGTACATATGAATGTATCCGATGTTGAAACAGGTCATAGGTTCACCAGTATGTGAAACATTCAGTCCAAGTGTTAGTCCAGGCCAGCACAAGGCATACAAAAGCCTCATTGCTCAAATCGTTTATTTCCTGGACATTTCATTTGGCAATTCCTTACCAAAGCTAACGGCCATCTCTAAAAATGGACACCAGATACTAGACATCTGTTTGTTAAGGACTTTTCACTTTGTTTCTTAATCATTTCTGTTTTTGGAAAAAACACCACAGGGTTGCCTAAATCAGCAGCTGGAAGAAATGGTTGGCCTGCTTTTGTTGACTCATCTTTATTTTTCAGTTTTTCAAAGACTTTCAGTCATACAGAAATATAAAGGGGTATTCTATTCTTTTGTTCAGTTTCTAAAGGTTATATATCCTGTAGTGTGGGATATTATGATGTTATCTATCAGTTTATAAGTTTTCATTAACTATCCCAGAGAAAAAAGCATGTGAAAGTTTCCTATAATATGATGACACAATCAGGGAGTGAAGAGTTTTATTGCCTTCACCCACTTGGTTTATAAGCATCTGAGCCACATGTGACAGCTTTCCCCTTGACAAAACTCTATGAGTTATTTTTTTGCTGGAAGAATTAGTTAGCAATGAAAGCAATCCAAGCATAGTAAACAGGAAATTGTTTATTACATACGGTCAGATTTTGAATTACAAGAGCTGGAGCCAAATAGCCCAGCTATTTACAAAAACAATTTACAAACTTGCTGCATCAGAAGACCAGCCCCCTAAGTCAAGGGATAAATACAGCTTTCAAACTCCAGGCGAGGGATGTCACTTTAGCCTTCTCATGACAAACAATGCGTCCAGTTGCAATTGCAAACCAAATTAATATATGGATACACAAGTAACTTATAAAGCAACATGGAAATTGCAGGTTGAACAAACTCAAGTCCTGTCTCTAAATATGACCAGAACCCATGGTACCACTATTGCAGAAAGGTGATTTTGGCACAGCATCTAAACTGCTGTGCTGAATAACTCTTTGACAAACACTATCTCTTCAAGCAAAACTTCTCTCCAGTCTTCTACTTCGTCGTCGGCTGGTCTCATGGTCAGGCTGTTACATGTTGTGTCACAGCAAAAAAAAAAGCTGCTGCTTTATCCATATCACAGCTGTGCGTTAGTGTGTGGTAATTGGTTCTGATGGGAATTAATTGCGAAGTGCTTAGGGATACTTGAATGTGATGAAAGTCAGTTTCAAAGTAGAAGATTCATTCAATCATTCAATTGAAGTGCTAAAAGAGTTTGCGTGAAAAACGTTTGCAGCCCGCATATTACCACAGTGCCTGTTTTTTTATATAAATCTGGATGGACATTATCGGGATGGTCTGTTAGTTTGTAAAAAGATCAGGATATCCTTACATTTCAAGGATTCTCTAAGAGAATGAAGAAACTTTGTTTTCATTGCATGCCTAATGCTAAGTTTTGAGATTAAAATCTACATCTATCCATTTTCTAACCACTTCATCCAATTCGGGGTCGCAGCAGAGCTCCAAGTACAGTAATTCACTTCCTGTGCAATATACTTATGCCAGCATTCATATGAAGTTTAATGTTTTATATATACAGTAGCTCATAATACCATGCAAGGTTATTGAGAGGACTTGACTGGGTCATAATGTGTGCAAATGTACAGTATCTCAGGGTGCAAATGCAAGTACAAAATTCTCTTGTTTGGTCTGATTGACAGGTTTTTTAATTTCTTAGTAGTACATCTTTAATTACTACAAATGATTGAAACAGGTTGGTTATTTTAATCTGTATTTGACTTTCATTTTCATCACAAAGGATCCAGGAGTGTTTTTACCCATTGGAGGGCCTTCACTATATTCACCACTAAGATGTAGTACCCACCTAGGTAAAATCAATTTTCTAAGTTGGAAATGTTTCTAGCTGGTGAAAATAAGGAATGGTTGATGTCCACTAGGTTGCTGCTAATACTACTGCAATGCTTCTACAGCGGCTATATTCTTAACCACTGGTTTTTCAAACGTAGGATTCTAAAAAAATGGGTCATACATTAAGTCTCCATTATAACTAAAAAGAAACTATCAAAAGGTGAATACTTATTACATATCCCCTAATTTTGCAGTGTGGTTCAGGCTGTGGTCAGGATTAGGGCTTTGTCACTAACATTCAATTAATCTGCAGTACAGGTCGGCTGCAATCGCATTTATGTCACGATGTTAATACTTTTTTAAATACTCTATTTATAAACCATGATTAAATAAAAGAATAAATAAAATATATTTATAAAATATATATAGTTTCCTCGTTCCTTCCTTGAATCTGTTCTAACTTTTACCCTGATCTGCTGATTTGGCAACCTGAACCTGAGAAGCAAGAAGAAACCGGGCAGCCTTGTGAAAATATGTCAGAAGCTCATTGGCACTGATCTTCCAGCCCTCTCCTCCATCCATCATTCACGTTGTTTTGCATAAAGCAAAATCCATCTATCTACAATGATCCTTCACACCCTTTGTTTCATAATTTCCAGTTACTCCCATCAGAACACAGATACCGACTCCCCAACTTTAACCAACAGATTTAAGTTCTCATTCATACCTGTAGTCATATCATTACTTGACACTTGACTTTCTATGCAAATATGTATGTATGTTGTTGTTCCTGTCATTTTTGTCTTCTGTCCGTCTGCACACTAACACTGCTACTCTAAAACAACTCGCATCCCGTCCCCCCCCCCCAGAGATAATAGACTTTCTCTCTCTATTAGTACTTTATTACGTTAGTCTGCTAAAATAAACAACAAAAGATAAAGTTTTATGAACTCCACACAAATAAACACTTATCTTCGTTTTTGTTGATAGATCACTTAGCATTTAGTCTTGAGACTATATGAATTAAAAAGTATTAAATAATACTGCTCATTCAAGAATCTGTAACATTTCCATCCAATACTTCAGCAAATCATAAGTGTTTAAATTCAAAGGAAGTGTCATAACACCATTTCCTAAAATCAGACATCTGCAAACCACAAATTATGCCTGATGAAAGCTCGAGTAACTGTGTTTATACAACCTGTATATAAATATACAGACACACAACTATGACCTTAAATCTTACCATATAAAAAGAATAGGATAATTTGTGTTGCCTACTTTTCTCTTATGTTGTGTACATTATGTAGACCAGATCAACCTGATCTCTTTCATTCCTAGCACAAAGTGTTTATCTATGGATTCCAGGGAAAAAAAAAAGTTTATTTTAATGCCTTCTCAGCTCACTCGAGGATAACCTATACTTTCTGAGTGTTCTTCATTACCGGCCATGGCAAGACCAAGCTGCGATGTTGTTATTTGTTGGGGGGTGATGTCTACCACTAAAAACAAAGAAACAATACCACCCTCCTTGAACAAATGTCAGGGACAGGCAGAAATCTGTCTTGAATAAATTCTGATGAATCTGGCAGAACATTCCAGCTTTGGAGGAGTCAGCTGTGCCAAACCCGTACACAACTACATTCCAAGAGTTGCAAAAACCCAGAGTGTGGATGCAGTAACACCAATACTGGCCCGCAGGGCATCAATGGCACCTTGGTCTTGCTACAGTTCTGCCCCAAGGAGGACAAGGAGGTCACACACATGGCTGCCTGCCATTTGTCAGCCTTCACTTCCCAACTTCTTTTTTGCATGGAGGAAGGGGACTTCTTTTTTGGCTGTAGGTGGTCTTAGCTGCATGAACCTTTTTTTGGTTTGTTTTTGAACAAATACCAGAGCGTCAGCTTGCATACCTGGATCTTATTATCACTTTTCGGCTGCAGGCCGAGCTGTTGCACTTGTCGTAATATTCTGTAAAAACTAACGGCAGACGTTTTTTGTACGGGCCAGTGAGTCCCAGCCCTGGTCCTGGATGAACACCGTGTCTTCTGCTTTTTTTTCTCTAGCCGAGTTCTTAATCACAGGATCATTCATTTCAGTTTTCTGTTTGGGTTGAAAACCCAGTCGAATGGGATTTATAATTGGGAATCAGTGCTGTATCAATTTGCGAGTTTCAGAACGGCCTCATTCAGGTGTCTTGTCTGAATTGTAACCAACTGGACCTCTGAAGAAGGAAAATACGCTTATTGTGGGCATGTCTGATACAGTGTCATTCCCACTCACGTCTGTCCATCATCAGTTGATAAATTGGAAAGAGATGTTTAGCTAGAAATGATTGCAAGTACGTGGAGGGCAGCCCATTTAAAGTTCTATACTGCAGGCTTAAGTATTTGTTAAGTAATTGTTTATCTGCAACATCTTGTATTCCACTGGAACATGGATACTACGTCTCAACTGCATATGAGTTCTGTGTTGTACAGCCTACTGTGCGTCTAATCTCACTTCCTTCGCTTCCTTGATATGCAGGCCTTTGAGATGTTGCATTTTTCTAGTGAAGCACATTAATACTGTGACGAAATAAACAACAAAACATCCCCCATGCAAAGGTATTGTAGAAAAAAGAGAGATTAATTGCTAAAATGCATAAGCACCAGAATAAAGATTTTATCAGAGACTTTACTTAGGCTAGTACATGCAGCCTTTTTAACCCATTCTCAAAGAGTAAAAGCAATTTTGTACACATTTATTACAAAAACCTTAACTTATTGTATACCTTGTTGCATAACACATGCTTAAAAATAGAATTTTTACAGCTGTTTGACACATGTAAAAAGCACTGAATAATTCAGACCACTTCTGTACTTCTTACCATGGATGTTAATTTTATTGAGTGACATTGAGTCTTTTCTCTAAAATGTACATGCATTTGTAGGTTAAAGTCCAAAACCCAATATTTAATTCATAATGCAGTATATATTGAAATATGCACAGACACGTCATACAAATTGTACTCAAATTACAAACTAACATCAGTTTCCTACCATAAAACACTTCTTTAGTTATAAGCTCACACCGTGGACACCAAAATGAAAAGCACCTGCCAAAAATCATCCAGTTTCAAACCTTGCTTGAAAAACATAAGGCATATAGGCAAAGTGTATTTAATTGGACGTATATTATTTGAACTACAGACATTGCTTTGTATATCGCGCTTATCCAATCAGTAGTGAACTTGTGTTACCAAACTCGCTCGCTGTATCATTCTGTATTTTTTGAATGTGGCATCTGTAGTCAACGTTAAAAGTTTTTTAGAAATCGCTATGCTGAAAAAACTAAATTCTTGCAGATGTATGTATTTTGAGTACAGAAAGAAAAACAAGTTAATATTTAACGGATCTGAAGGTGATTATTGCAATATCTGAAGTATCATCAGATGGAAGAGGCCACAATAACAAATCGCATAACGAGGTATCACTAAGTCGCCATCCACCAACATCATAAGCAATTATTTTACGTCACTTCTTCAGTGCCCTTTTAACAATTTATGTACTCTGTATAGAATATTTTATATGGAATGAAAAAGAGTAGTTTAAGGTGATATGGTTTTTCTGGTGACACGGGACTTGTATTAACTATTTTTTTCTAAAGTAAGACATTGATTACAGAATGTTTTTTTTAAAGAAAAAAATGAATGCGTCGTAAACCAGGTTTATGCAAAATGCGCTGTCAACTGGTTAGACCTGAAAGTAGACAAAAGACATTCAGTTTCTCAAATCAAACTTAAAAATCATTTTACAAGTTTAATTGCAATCCTCCTGTTTTGGAAATCGCGCTGTGGTTTAAATAAGAGCTCTGAGAAAATGCTAGGTTTGTATAGAATGTGTTAACGTAATAAAAACCGCCTAGATTGGATAAATGGTGTACAAGCCCGACAGCGACACTACATTTAAACGTATAAAAGTGACTGTGTTCCTGGTTTTGTAGTCCGTGGGTTAACGTTTCTCTTTTGCGAAAGGAAGTTTCAGGTATTTTAGATAAGCTACTTTCCATGCGCGAATTTATGTTTACATTCATCTTTAAATACTAAAACCCAACATAGGATTATTGATATTAAAGATGTTTACATAAACATATCTGTGCAATTTCAACAATAAATTTATTAATTCAGTGGTAATTAATCTATTTTCCCCTGATTATACTATGCAGTAAAAAAGGAAAACATTGCTCGATTTGAAATTACTTGCACATTGTCAAGCCGCATTGACCATAATATTCTTGGTATACCTGAAGAGTCATCTATCTGATTAATTGTATTGTATTTTCACCTAAAGGTTTCATTTTTAAGCGACACGTATTATATGCCCTGTTCGTAGGTATATGAAGTAAGTGCAAATCGGGGAAAAAAAACTTTTCTCTTGGTTTTCAAAAGACATTAAGTAAATTTATTTAATAAAGCATCAGATAAAAACTAAGGCAATATGCAAAAAACACGGCATTCTGTTAACTCCAATGAGATTGGCCGTATGCCAGCCTGTTAGACGTAAGAGGGTTGTATTCGCTTTGGGTTACACTGTTACCATCTACTGTAACTGAAAACAAATTACAAACTCAGTATCTATTAATGACCTTGTTCTTCAACAGTTCTAAAATTATAGACTTGACCTTGATCTTACACGTTTCAAGGGATATATAACGAAACGTTCTTTGAGAAATAAGTATGCAGTGTAAACAGTATTGGCACAGCACTCACGTGAATATCTGAAATACCCCCGCCGCTCATCGATTTACATGAGAACACGTGCAATACATTATTAAAATGTAAGCCTTTAATATGGTCTACATTTCTTGATAGCTCAATTGAGCGAGGCGCCGAATCCTCTTCTTATCACCGAACACGGGCAGAAAGTTTTAATCTGCTTTGGGAACAGTTTACCCAGCATTAGGCCTGTAATACTTAGCACGTGTTCGGTGTTAGGACTTTCAACACGTTTGCCTGTTACTGAAACGTTTTTAGGATTCGGTACTATCTCGAAATGGATTTATTTCTATTACTGGTTACATTTCTAAAGTAGCAGTAGAAGATTCCTTGGATGGAAGTTCCTTGCTCGGGTATTCCTGGGTGTCCAAACACTGATGAGGCACAACACAAGCAGAAGCGTAACAGTGTGTGCACACAACATTTTTATACAAACTCACAACTGCAGAATAAAAGAAAAACTGCCGCTTTGCAACAGACAATGCCCTGTCGACACATTACGATGCCCGTCGACAGCAGTGCACGCTTTGACACTACAACTTCGCAATAACACAGATGCAGCACACAAGTGCTGTATTCAAAAGCTTGTAATAATAGTGTCATACTCGGCAGCACTAGACCACCGTCCAGCTGCGGAAAACCGGAGTTCCACTTGTCTTTAAGTCAGACTACTTTTTTTGTAACGGATTTTAAAAGTCACTGTAACGAGTCTTTTGAGAATTACCACCATTGAGGACGGTAATCTACGCCTTGGGCTCCAAGGTGTTACTGAATACACCTACTTTTTGCAGGAATTCCGTGTATTTTGTTTCCGTCTGTGTTTGCACGTATTTCACTAATTGTTCAGACTTGTTTTCTTTATGTAAGTCTTCGCCGTTTTTAATCAGCAAATGCAGAGAGGAGAGAATCTAGAAATTATTGACGTAATCATAAGCCTTATGACAACCTGTAGTTTATTAGCAGTAGTGAGTTTCAAAGCGATACCGACAAACTATCCAAATGCTCGACTCCAGTCCACGTCTGTAAACCCCATAACGTTAGGCCATTCCTGGGTGACCCATTCTGTCAAAAGCGCAGGTACATTACTAAGACACAACGATCAACGATATATGACGCTGCAGTGCAAGTGTACTTTTGCCACATTGGTCGTGATATTATTAGTTTTCTTAACATTCAAATTAGGAAATAAAAGAAACTTTAGATTGAGTTTTAAATTCAGTTTTAGAATATTTTCCCGTAGTGCGCAATATGCAGAGTTAATTTCCGCTTTACACATAATTTTGAAAAATCTTGAAGGATTTATTTGCACAATAAAGCAGCATTGTAAGGCTTTTTTCTCACTCAGGTTTGACATCAAAGCATTTCGTGATTTGTGCAACGAATCACTAAGTGTTCGCTACGTTTATGTGACGTTTTAATAGCACACACAATATACAGTACTTGTCAAATAACATAAAACATCACAGCTACAACGTCTTCTGGAAGTCCAAGATTAAATTCAAAGCCTCGCGTATCACGATATTCCACTTACACTTGTACAGAAAAGCACCATCACCAATGACATGCACATTTTAACAGAGATTTAACCTTGCTGAGTGTAGGGTGAAAATACACAACAGACTGCAATGCTGCAGCCTGTCGCTTAGGTCTTTAAAAGGGAAAATAGATGCATATACATGTTACGAACCTTCCAAATTAAAAAAAAGAACTTTGTAAGCACAATGTTTTTTTCGGCTCATGATCTCCAGCTCCAAACAAACCCTTGTAGGATGACGGGCCCAAATCCACAGGCATTGTAAGGTTAAAAAAGGAGAATTTTACCAAAAAAAATCGGCCGGAACAGCAAAAAAGGGAACACACGGAACAAAAATAAAACACACCTATAAAAGTGAATAGTAAGAACATGTATCCAAGTGTATAACCACCCCTGCTATGTTCTCTATATGTTATGGCAATCGGTTTAGTATTAGGACGGGCAATGTGCAGACACAGTGCTTATGTCACGGAATAGCAAATTAGTTCTGAGAATTTTGAGGCAGGGCTAAATTCACTGGCTACGTCGACTGTAAGTCTACCCACGTGACCGTCTCTGTCTGGAAGCGTCCACAACCAAGTGGGACTTGAGCGCAAGAGCCACTTATTTTTCCCCCGTTTTGCAAAAATTAATCATAAAATAATAGGAAAAAACGTCTCTCTTTTTATGGTAAACTCTCTGTTAATTCAGTCCCTACCCGGGCCACCAAAAGCTTTCTCGCGGAACGCTGCTGAAATGCCCCGCGGAAAACAGTGATCCTCCCCCGCCCTCTGAGAATGGTACAGTCGCAAGCTCAAATTCCGAGAATTGAGCTCTTCTGATTCTTAGAACTGGGGTTCTTAGAAGTGGTGATGCAAGAAGTTTCTAGGAAAGCCCTACCAGGTGATTTTTTTAATTCTTTTTTGCCAATAATTTGGCGCGAAGTTTTACTTTTCTTTGCAGGTGGCTTGGTTCAAACACAATGTTTCTGTGACTGTGTTTTAAAAGAGGTTTCTAGGTGATTTCAAGGTGTTTTAGACAGTATTTTGTTGCGCAGTGTTCATCTTGTGTGTCTTGGCTTCTGACAGTACTCTGACAGTTCCCTCTCTCTCTCTGGTTGGTAGCTGCTGCTCCGCCGCTGTGGTGCTGTTCTCTGCGGCTGCTCTGCCTCTGTAGAGAAGGAGCAGGGGTTTGCAGCGGTGCTAATGGAGAGAGACGGGAATAGCTATTCTTGTATTCTTGCCTGGTAGTCTGAGGTGAAGAAACCTTGTCAGATCGAGTGATGAAACCACGTACAGTCTCGAAGTTTTTCATTGTATCGCTTGATACGATATAACCTTGTACCGTGCTCTAAAATGTGTTCCTAATCGTGCTGCTTTGAATTTGTAAATGCGTGTGAAAACTGGCACTTACTGTATTTGCACATTGTGTCCATTTCTAGTTTTTATTTTCCAACGTTATTTCCTTTATCTTTGTTGTAAGGCACTGTGCCACCTGCACAAGTAACTGTCGGTGGGTGTCTGGGTTAGTGGGCGTCTGGTACTTTTTAGTAAGTGTTGACACTGATAGGGAGGTTGTATTTTTGGAGATCTGCGTGACTCAGTGTTGGCTCTTAAATAGCAGGCTTGAGAAACAGTCACTGCTGGAGGGGATCATTCGGCACTGGCCAAGCCTGTCTGCTCAGGTTGCAAAAAATATCATATCTGCCGCTGTGGCCCCTTCGCCGCCTCAGCTCCTGAATTGTTTTTTGGCGAGCTGGTAGCTTTCCACAGTACCACGATGATGATGCGTGCCTTTGCTAAACATTCGGATAAGGTTGGAAGCCAATCTGAAATCGGTACAAGAACATGTCGTACGAAATGTTTATTTATAGATGACGGCACTGTTCTGGTGTGGCTATATACAAAAAAAATGTAGCTTGTTTATACAACCCATTGCACAGGTGTTTTTTTTTTAAATTGCCATTTTAATATAAGTAACTTTTTCTGGTTTGCGCAAGTTTTCAAAAGGCATTCCTACATGCTAAAAGAACTTTCAATTTTTTTTAGGATTCACATAATATTTTCTCCCCAATTTGAATATAAATGTAAAATTTGATGTGCAAAAAAAAAAGTTCTTTATTGTGACTTATGTTTTTACGGGAGTGCGGCGCGACTTAACCCTTCTGTCTAAAACAGTTTGGAAAAGTACCGTTAAATGTTGGTATACACGCTTTAGAAAACCAAAGGTCTTCTGGTTGTAATAGTGTTTACTTTCATATTGTCTCTGGGGCATTCTGTTTGCCTCTTGAAAGACTTACTGCCGAGTAGCAGCCCCAGACCTCGGGTAGAGATTTATGAACCTCTGCCTCAATCCCAGTGTCTGCGCTTCTTGGACTTGCTCCACACGCTATTCTTGGATAGCGCTTGGCTATCTGTTTTCGGGTTCAGACAGTTCATTGAGTAGGGGTCAATGTTTTTCACATAAGGTTCTTGCATCGTAAATCTATTATTTCAGTTGTTTGAATAGCTGTCGCGTTCTCAAGAGAGATCATTTTAAAAGCTGTTCATGGTCAAGTTTTACGGAAAAGCGCTCATGATCAATTTTATATTTTAAAATGTTAATGGGTTAAGCCGGTCCCAAAACTCTTGTGACTGCATGCTGTGTTAGTATTTAATTGCTAGAATAGGAAAATAACTGATAGTGCCCATTGTTTGTGGTGGTTTAAACTTGGCATGGAAGGGTGTTTTGGAAATGAACTTGAAATCGTAAAGTGTACTTTAAGATCCATTAAAAACATTAACTCTTCTGCCATAACTAAATTATTGGGAAAGTTTAGTTGCATTTAATTGCTTGTGACTATAAATGAACCTTGTCGTATCTCGGGGAGAAAAAAAAAACTTATGAGCAAAGCGATTCGATTTCTTTTCATCTTTTTGTAAAAAAAATATAATAAGGCGAGGAAGCTCGTGTTTTAAAGAGAGCTAACTAACGAAATCGCGTTTGCCAGAGACCGTAGCGTTCTACTCCTCCCCGCTTACAAAAAGGGAGCCTTCTGAATGCAACATAACCACAACTTGTTTTATTTTTTGATGTGTGCGCGTACATAGATATGTTGGTGACATCTTGTGGTAATTGCTGATATGACTTGCAAGTGTGGTCCCTTAAGCTAAATTGAATTTCCTTTAAAGTACAGCAGCGTCTTGGGCTGTGTGGACTCTGGTCCGATAGATGGTGGGCTCCTGTCCCGAGTGAGTTGTTGGTGCCTGTTACCTTGAGCAGAGTACCCCACTCAGCAGTGCCCTGCGTACTCATTGGGTCTTAATTGTAAAGGAGAATTTGGTCTTAAGTGACTTACAGTTGAGTAAATGATTAATAAAAGTGTATTTCAGACCTACACTGTTTTTATCTATCTTGTAATGTATTGTGTCGTGCTTTTATGAAGTGAAGCTTACAGTTTGAGAAATTCCGATGAGAAAATAACCCAAGACTTTTTTTTTTTACTGTATCTTCCTCCTTCAACTCAAAACCCATAGAGGTATCCAGTGAGCACCGATGTCCAGTTTAACTTACTGTATAACTTTGTAGTTTTTATTAAAGAGGGTGGGCGGCAGTGCCACCTTGTGGCACACTCCGATTTCATGGAGACCCAGAGCAGTATATTCTGAAACCGAACTATTAAAACGAGTAACGTTTTCAACACAGTGAAATATTTTCTTAGACTATCATAAACGTCCAGGATTCTTCAGTTACTGCCCTATACATGTGACATTATGGATAGTGAACTTCAAGTAAAAAAAAATAGATCAGAGAAATTCGTAGCTTTACTTGCGTATACTTGTGGGCAGATATAGGTGTTTAAATGTCACAGGTTGATTTTTTTCCTTTTACACTGTGGAACAGAAAACCTAGTAATGTAGGCTTGGACGGAGACAGCATTTAGCACTGAGCTAACGCAGAATGTACAACATGTACACCCGTAGCGGGTGAGCGCAAATTAGTATTTGGGGCGGGTGTTTCAATTTCGCCTCTAATTCATGGATTTTGCTCATGGGTAGACTGCTGTTTTTTCCCGCCCTGTAAACATCCACACATTAAATGGTTTAAAATAAGATGCATGTTTTTTTTAAGCTTGAAGTTTGTATGTGAACTTGCTTTCACAGCAGTGAACAAGTAGAAATCTTGACCCTTCAAACATCTGTTTATCAAAGCGGTTCACAGCTTCAACAGTACACCGTTTAAGGAAACACCCGCTGGAGAAGTTTTTACTGACTGCCAGCGGAGGGAATGCATAACCGTTCTTCCTTAACAACTTTGTCATCAGTTTTATTAATACCACATATAATGGTATTCCCGGAAAACCCCTTTAAGAAAAGGATTGCCGTCTTTAGGTTTTAGATTTTTCCAAACGTAAGGTCTGATAAATTCGAAAGGAGGTTGTCTCTTGTATAAGTGCTACTGAGTTAACAGTAGTCCGTGTGAGATCAATTTTGCAACCATGCAAGGGAGTATTTAATCATGACATCTAGTTTACAGTTAATATTTAATATGCGTTACCTTTGCAGAACTTCCAATAAAGCTGAAATACCTCGGTCTGCTTCGGAAAACAGTAATTTGCAAATGTACCCTTGCAAATCAGGAAGAGCAACCATCGAAAATTTGTAACCCCTAAATGAGGTTATTGTATTTATGTGACAACGTTCTAGAGAAATGTTTGGAAGTGTGATTTTCAGAAGTTCAGTTTTTTTCCTCTCTCGGTGAAAACGGTCAACTGGCCGGACTGCGCCGTCTACTGGATGTAGAAGATCTCTTTTCTACCGTGTGAAATTGTGTCGTTTTGGGGGTGCCCACTCTGTTTGAGCAGGTCTTTAAACCAACTGCTACTATGTTTATATAAAGACAGCGGGGAATTCACTGGAAATTCACTTAATCAGATTAGAAGTAAGGGTTACATTTGCACTGCACACGTTTTCGTTAAGATGAAATAAAACGGCGGAAAAGAAAAGAGGTTTTGCTTAGTTTTTTTGAAAATGTGGGAGTGCGATGGTTTCGATGCGGGGTCTCTCTCTGACCTTAACCTTTTAAAGTCCTACGTAGGACCAGAAATCGCATTTCGGATCTCTCGCTTACCCTACAACAGTTCTAAACCCCAGCTGAAATTTATTATAAACAAGTTACAATCCAGAAGCGCAGTCTTGAAGCTTGTTAACTCGCCAACATGTATACAGTAACTCAGGAAAGAGAGCAAGAACTTAAGCTTAGACATAACGTTTTTTAGAAAAAAAAATCGTGGGTGTAAAGGGGCATTTTCTTTATTGTTGAACTCGAGATATGCGTACCGAAAAGCCAAGAAAGTTTTCATTGAAAAGTCTTGTAAATATTCAAGTGATTTCCAGGAAGGCGGCTTCTGGATCTGAAGAGAAGCAGAACTGTTCTGTGAAAATCCGCCCAGGCTGCAGTTGGCATTCCCGGAAAGGTTGAATCGCTGTATTCCCTGCTATTAAGACTCAAAGGCAAAAAAAAAAATCATTGCCATTTATACGTCTTAGTTGGTTTACAACATGTTTAGACCAAACTGTAAAATGAAAGGGAGAGGAGCCTAGGAGAATGTCTATCTTCTTGAAATAAAGGTACAGATTATTATTCTATATTACATTGCAGTTTGGATGTCTATATTCTAGTTTTAAACACTACATTACGTACAGTAGCTGCAAAGTTGCAATGGGTGAAGGATGCGTTGCTTATGGTGTAAATTTCTGCATACGTGATATATTGGTTGCATGGAAAATTACATTTGCTATTACTACTTGTAGCCTAAACTTGCTGCTTTTAAACTTTGTGACCGCAAAACGACAGACGGTGGTAATGGAAATGGTTATGGAGGGTAAGGCAGTTCTTGATTTAGGGGTGATATTTAATGGTGGTAACATTCTTGTGATGGCATGCCACCATTGTATGATTTTTATAGTAACCTAATACAAAATTAACAGTTCCTCAACCAGAACCATTGTGTGGCCACGTTCCCATAGTAACGGGAACACTAAAACTGAAGTTCACGTCTGCCTAAACGGTGATGGGATTTTTCAAAGCTGAAACTAATATTGTATTTTTTTGTACAGTCTTATCGCAAATATGCGATTTTGTTTACACTTCTTACACGAATATTTTTGAAGTTTTTTTTTAAATAAAACTATCAATATTACTGTTGCACGGAGGTTTTAACTACCATATAAAAATAACATAATCACAGTTCTCCTACACTAACGTTAAGCAAGAATATATGCGTTCAGTGTAAAAACGCTACTTTCAGTTCTTCAGTCCTGAAAGTAGCTTTGTCCGAAGCCTTTCTACAGTTTAAGAGACTGCTGTTATGAATAGATTTTATATGATACATGTAACTTCATTTAATGATGTCCGGGTTTAGTAAGGAAGACTACTGTATATAACTGTGAATAGCTGCATTTAAATAGCCTGACACTGTGTAACTTTGAATAGTGCTGTTTGGTTTATATCGATTAAATGTTAATGGGGTGCAATAAGTAAATACTGACTAACGACACGGAAATAAAACCCCAAAACATGGAACGATATACATTTAAAACTTATTTCCAGTTATGCAACCAGGAAATAACTGATATACGGAATACGGCTATAGACGGAATGTGAGTGGAAGTACTGTATTTGGAAGCTTTGGTTAATAGACATGTAAAAAGTTATTCGGACTTCTCATAGACTTCTCGTTTGCCTCCTCAGATCTTGACAAAATGGCATGTGCAGCTGACAGCTGCATTCAGTTTACTCGCCATGCAAGCGACGTGCTTCTCAATTTGAATCGTCTTCGGAGCAGGGATATCCTAACGGATGTCACAATCCTGGTGAACAGGCAGCCCTTTCGTGCTCACAAGACAGTACTCATGGCCTGCAGGTAAACAGTCCCCCTCCGATCTAGTCTTTGAATTTCCAAGTCTTGCCTTGAAATTCTATACATGGGGAAAAAATAACGCCCTCCACAAAACAGAACAGGCAGGGAGAAGTTTTCAGTGTATGCACTGTCACCACGCGGGTGTGTCACTTCTTGAATTCCAGATATTAAGAGAATTTTGTTCTTGCTTGTTATTGGATCTTTTGCCAGTGAAAAGTATTTGTAAAGCACTGCTTATGCACTCTTTCTTGTCTTGATTTCAAAGTGGGCTGTTCTATACCATCTTCACTGACTCCCTCAAATGCAACCTGAATGCCATTAGCCTGGACCCAAAGGTGGATTCGGAGGGCTTTGCAGTTCTGCTGGAGTTCATGTACACCTCTCGCCTCACATTGAAGGAAAGCTTGATCATGGCTGTTATGAACACAGCCATTTACCTGCAAATGGATCATGTGGTGGACACCTGCCACAGGTTTATCAAATCCAGGTAAGAAAGAGAAAATAGGCAGAATTGAACTCCAAAGCAGATCACTGTAATGACTGAGCACAGACTCGTGTTTGAAGTTTTATGGGTTTTTAATTAAGCTGCAGTTGAACCACAATAACTTCCTTTAACTGTGTGGAAGACTGGGACATTTCCCACTTACACAAATTTGTGGTTTTACAAGCATGTCTGGAAAGGTCCAGTCAATTTTTATTTTTAAGGTATACATTCTAACAATCTAAGTCTAATGGTATGTTTTGTTTTGTTTTCCTCAGTGACTCTTCAGCCAAGTTGCCCAGGGAAGAGTTTTTAGCCAGTCCCTTGCTGTTGCCTCAGGACGTCCATGGCTACAGGGCCCATGAAATCGTGGAAAACCTGCCAGGCCGGGCTGCTCCTTTCCGGGATGGGAGGCCTTACGGTCCAGGCATGTTCAACATAGTGAACCCTCCGAGCAATTCCTACCACCTTTATAACCACCTCCCAGTCCAGGGGTTCCCCTATGCTCTTGGAAAGCTGCCAGAGGCCAAAAACCCCTTCCCTGACTACAGTAAAGGAGGCACCACCCACCAGAAGCACTGTTCACCCCCTGATAACACTAGCAGTATGCTGGCAGACTACAACAGGGCACCAACCAACACCTCCTCTGCCCTCTGCCATGCCACTGCCTACCCTGCCAGAGACATGGTTGTGGATGATGAAGCGAGAAAGGAGGCCCACAGGGTTGCCGCCCAGTCCTCTGGACTGGTGTCCAGGAAGTATGCCTTCTCTTCTCTGGGGCATGAGCAGCCTGAAGAAGGCAAAGACAACACCCTGTCGGAAGAGGACGACATGAGCCACCAGCATTACTCCATGGGCATCTCTTCTGGCAGCCGCAAAGGTCTCATGAGCAGCCCTCAGAGCCCGCTGAAGTCCGACTGCCAGCCCAACTCGCCCACCGAGTCCAGCAGTAGCAAAAACGCAGCACTCTCTCAGACCGCTGGCTCGCCTTCCTCCCAGGGAACTCAGGACCCCAAGGCGCGCAACTGGAAGAAGTACAAGTTCATCGTCCTCAACTCAGCCAACCAGGCCTCCAAAGGGGAAGAGGGTGGCCCCCAGGACCCCGAGACTCGCTCCCCCCGTCATCTGGGCTCTCCGGCCTACCTGCAGTCCGGAGAGGCCGAGCACATGGACCTACAGACTCCCGCCAAGATGAGCGAGCACGGCGACGACCTGCCCACCCCTCAGGCCAGCCGTCTCAACAACATCATTAACAGGTGGGCTCTGCCTTCGGGGCTCAATAAAGAGATGTGCCCGCTTTATCGCCGTCTGGGAAATCGATTGTGCGAAACGAAATAAGAGTTCGCTGCTTCAGGATGCCGACTTTGTTTGAAAAAAGAATCTTGTGTAATCCAATGAATAGCACAGCAAGGGAAGTATACATTACTTGCTGAGAATGCTTACAATTAGAAGCTCACTAGATCATTACAGATGGGGGGAGAAAAAAAAACATACCTTCCAAAGCTCAGGATCCACGGTCTGTCAGGTTGAAGGCACAGTAAACCAGGTTCAGATAAATTACCATTCTTCTGTTATTGCCTGTGATGTCTAATGACTGGGAATGCCGAATGCACCAGAGTGCATATTTCCATAGCATGTTCGCCTGGATGAATTTTGTTTTACCAGTCCAATCCTCTTGATGAACTCTGGATTTACCGCTGAGCTCTTGTGTTTTAAATTTGTAGAAACGCCTTCTTAATTATGGATTTTGAAAAGCTCTGAAGTCATTTATTGATTTGCAATTTTTCTTTTTTCTGATTTACGAATACTCGGGGCAATTTTGTGATGTTTTATCTTTTTTTTTCCCCCCAGAACACTGGAAGGATCCCCAAGGAACGACAGCCACTCTTCGATCTACATGAACCACTTAAAATGCTCCTCCTGCGGCTCTCAGTCCCCACAGCACTCGGAAGTTTGTCCCAACACTCCTGGTTCGCACTTCGGAGAAGAGATGTCAGAACTTCATTCGGAGTACTCGGACTCCAGCTGCGGTAAGGATTCTTTTCCGAATGCAGCCGATATCAACGTGGTTTTAAAAAGGCAGATTCAAACTGAATATTGTAAGGGAAATGGCATATCGCTCAATTCTCATTTTCAGTACATTGGTCAAACCATGATTAAGGCAGAGCTGATGTGTGATCTGAATACTGAGCTTTATTGGGTTAAATCACATGAGGAAACCAAAAACCCAACTATAAAGATGGGGCTGTCAGTACCCCTACTTCTAATCAATGATGAGCTGGGGAACTGTTGCAGCAGTGAAAATGAGATTGAGGGAGGACGCACTGGATTTGGACCTCCCGAGCTTTTAGGTTTAAAACTGGGATAAGATGCAATGGGGACATCCAGAGATCTGCTTCTTTACTGAAGAACTATTCATCTTTATGCAGCGGTTTAAGCTTTGTGGTCTTGAACCTTCCAGTTATTTTCTGTATCTTTTTGTTCTTAACAGAAAACGGAACGTTCTTTTGCAATGAATGCGACTCCAAGTTCGTGGAGGAGGATGCTCTGAAACGACACACACTTCAGGTCCACAGCGACAAGCCATATAAATGTGACCGCTGCCAGGCTGCATTCCGCTACAAAGGAAACCTTGCCAGTCACAAAACTGTTCACACAGGTAAACGTCTGAACCCCCCCCCCCAAGCCCTCCATCCTCCATTTCCCTCTCCCTAGTGAAGAGTAGATTACTGTATTGACCTGGTAACATTCATCATGAAGTTGTATATAACCATGATCTTCACTCCTGGCTCTGGAGAGCTACGGTGTCTTCTGGCTTTCATTCAACCGTGGACTCTTAATGATTTAATTGAATCACTTATTGACTTAATTGTTCTTGATTTACAACTGGTTCTCATCCCTTATTGATTTTGAGCTGGCTTCAAAATCTGATGGGCTGTCGCTATCCAGCACCAGGAGCAAGGATGGCTGCTACAGGCAGAACATTTGAATTGGATTTAAGAGTCCCTAAAAACAGTGCAGGGCCATGTTTGGCAGCCATAATTCTGATTTTGTTTTCCTGGTTTGTCTTATTGCAGGAGAGAAACCTTATCGTTGCAACATTTGTGGTGCTCAGTTCAACAGACCAGCTAACCTCAAGACTCACACTCGCATTCACTCAGGAGAAAAGCCATACAAATGCGAGACGTGCGGTGCTCGGTTTGTACAGGTGAGTGGCGCTTCCATACAGAAGCAAGGTTTAAGTCCTAGATATTCATATAATTTTTCCAGCTGAAATAAAACGCAAGAACACTAATACTGTAATATCCCTAGCTACATTTAAGACTCCTGCTTTTGTTGTTCTTAAATCAAATATATGAAGCAGAAATATGTCTATCATTGAAGACAAAATGGCAAATAATGCAGAGTTTAGGACTTTTTTTGTGTGTTTGATCTTGACATGTTTGAAATGTTTTGTCTTGCAGGTTGCCCACCTCCGTGCTCATGTGCTAATTCATACAGGAGAGAAACCATACCCATGTGAGATCTGTGGGACGAGATTCAGACACCTGCAGACATTGAAGAGTCACCTCCGCATTCACACAGGAGAGAAGCCGTATCATGTAAGCAACTTGCTGCCAGCCTGGTCTCCCTTACCCATATAGGTTATACTTAGTGTTTCATTTTCCGTTCATTTTACAATGATGTGCAATCTACACTCATCAGATCCCAATTTAACGATGTATGAATTGTCATATTGGTGTTTTTTAGCATTATCAACCGATGTTTAAAGTAACATAGTTTTGATTGTGTACTACTAAAATTGATACAAAACCTATGCAAACATCTGTTGATAAAGTGCAAACTGAAATGCGAGTTAAAAAGGCCCGTAGGATCAGTAATTGGCATCGCCCGTTATCTCTGCTTCAGGGGTTGATTAGGCAAAACAGTGGGTGTGATGTGAAGCAGTTTGACTTGTTTCACAATTAGTTGACTTTTAATGCCTTTAACTGGGAAATGCAGTTAGCTAAGTTTGAGTTTAAAGATACAAACCATAGAAAAAAACACTAAAAAAGGGAACACTAGTTATACTATTTAACAGGTAATACGTTAAATAGTAACTGGTAAAAAGGCAGGTTGCAGGTATATCCAGTATTTATTTAAATAATACGTGCACATGCATGCCAATGTGAAAAGATCTAAATTAAAACCACGACTCATAGTGGGTCCAGTTTAACTTTCAAAAAAAGGGATCCTTCCTGGCTGCATGTACTCAGCTGTACAGGCACGTGTAGAGATTTTAACTACGATTCTCTATTTTTTTTTCATCTTTAGTGTGAGAAATGCAATTTGCACTTTCGCCACAAGAGTCAGCTGAGACTTCACCTTCGGCAAAAGCATGGCGCCATCACCAACACGAAGATTCAGTACCGCATGTCTGCCGGAGACCTGCCTGCAGACTTGACCAAGGCCTGCTGAGCAGCAGCTAGACATCTTGGCTTTGAAGAACTAGTGCCACACTGCGTTGGGGAGAAACGCTTGGGCAGGCTGTGGCATCCTAGACGGGTTTAATCTACATGTGAAACCATCACAAGATATGGTCTCTTATCACAGTCACTTTATTGTCTGTATATAAAGATGGGAGTGTTTATAAGCTTTCTGAAGTATATAAAGCTTTATTTTGGTGAAAAAAGGATGGAATGTACACAAATCCAGTTTTTGAGGATATTTTATATAAAAGAACATACTTTTTTGAAAGTATTAAGAAAACTTTTGAAGGATGGTATTTTTTTTTAGGGAAAAGGTATTTCTGGCGGATATGTACAATGAATTTGCTCTATAAATTTATATATAGATGTACAGGATACACCATGTATAATTGCCTCTTTCATGGATGTGAATTAATGCATTGGTTGTGGAGGTCAGATACCATGCTGTGTTCAAAACTGAAGGAAGCAAATTGATGATCTAAATTGGGGACTTGTTGCTAATTTAGAACGAACGTTCACTGAATGGGCAATTTCGTAACTATTCTGTGACATAATATTGTACAATTGCATCAAGACCAGATTGCTTTCTGCGGGCAGAAACCAATCTGGCGTTAATGTTGAAATGACTTCAACTGAAATTTAAGGTATTATTCTGTATAAGCAAGAAAAATATTTTGTTTAAAGTGCTTCAGGTTATTTGTCTAGAAATGTGTTTTGTTTTTTTGCAAGTGAAGGTTTACAGTTTTCTGTCTGTTGTAGAAGCTACAGTAGAAGGGTGTGATATTGTCCAGATTTTGTTTGTATGTACACTGTGTACTCAAGGTGCCTTTGCTGTGGCAAATGAAACATTCATTCAGCCCGGTTCTATTAAGGTACGACTCAAGGACAGCACTTGTCCTGTTTTTTTTTTGTTTTTGGTTTTTTAATGCTTTTCATCTACCTTCAAAACCTGCAAATTCAACATTGCTTGAGCTGTAAATCTTCAGGTAACTTTTGGGGTTGGGCTTCTTTGAACTGCATTAAGCTTATATTGTAAAATATAGATGTATGAATGTAAAATAAAAGTACTGAATTTCTATGTCTATTTTTGTGATGTATGTAGGTTTAAAGTAAAACCTGAGAGTCCGAGAGCAGAAATACATGGAAAGGGAGATGTCTGATGCGAGATACAGATTACAGTGACCGCCTTGGTCTAAATTTGGAGAAGGGCAGGCATCTAAATTTCAAGAGCCAATTTACTGATGTGTTTTCTAGGCCTCTTTTAATCAGTAGCACCCGATCAGCTAGTGGGGGCTGCTGATTTAGTGAAAAATGAGCTTATAAAGAGCTGTGCTAGAGGGAAAACATCAACAGAACTACATTGGTCCCAGCAATGTCCATCAATTCCAAAAAGAGATGACATTTTAATTCCCTCCTATTGCACTGAGGGAAATGCAAATGGTGTTCTACCCTCATGTTTTTAAAACACGTTTCATGTTGGTTTTCCATCTAGCAACACATACTGTACACTCAAAACTACTTTGAAAAATACTTGACATTCTCCAGTCAGAAGAGTGGGGGAACCTGTGGACAAACCAATATAAAATGACACAAAAAATAAGGTATTCAGCTTGCGAGTTATAGTAAAGAATAATTTCCATTAAAGTGTTCCTCATTGCACCCCAAGACTACTACATGAAGCACTTAATTCAATATTTCTTTCATGGATTCACTGTACCAAGCATCAAGAATGGTCCTAATTATATTTTTATAAAGAAGATCATTAAAAATCAGTGCTTACTATCTGGGATTCTGGATTTTGCTCATAGTAATTAAAATATGGAATGAGCTTTAGGTCTGGTCTCATTAAATGATCCACCTTTTATCAAATTAAATTCTGACATCCTATAAGTCAGATTTTCTTTCAAAATGTTTCAGTAATATTTTCAGAAAAATATTAAATGCAGCCTAAGGAACAACTCAGAATTCCTCAGATTTCGTTCTTATATCAAGAGCACAGGAATGACTATACCAGAGCATGGAAGAGTGACACTTACATCTTTAATCTCCAATCAGTTTCCTTTTTAAAGAGAATTTTGTAGTCACCACATACAGTACATAAACCAGAAATGACAATTAATGTCAGCATCTGAAGCTCTTAACTGAAGTTTGGGAGGGCTGGTGACAACCAAGCCACATTCATTCCAGATGTTTAAAATCATAATTGTTCCCAACATAATTTCTCAAAATCTCTCTATATATCTTGAGCAAAATCCCTCATTTTGCGTGTAATCTCATTATTTCATCATTTTTTTTTGTTTCCCTTGGTCCTCATCAATCATCCAAGGCACCAGTTAATCACAAAGTGCTACAGGGTTCAGTCCTGGGCCCATTACTTTTCATTATTTATATGCTTCCTCTGGGTCCGATTATATGCAAACATGGTCTCCAGTTTATTGTCACTACAGATGATACTCAGATTTACGTTAAAACTTCTTCCCCCCCCGATCTTCCGCCTCCATCACTTATCTCTCATTTGAATAACATCAGGCTCTGGCCGACGTCAAACTCCCTGAAGCTAAATAGTGACAAAGTAGAACTTTTACTGGTGGGCAGCAGATGTCAGCTGGAAACCGTAACGGCGGACGGCTTCCCCATTCAGGCTTCAGCCGTAATTGGGAACCTGGGAGTTGCGTTTGATCTTTTTTTCCCCCACTTTAGAAATATTGCCTGCGGTAGGCATTTTTTTTTCTGGGTGTCTGATTCATGCATTTATAATAGCAAGGCTTGATTTCTGCAACTCTGTACTCGATGGGCTCCCCAACACTCATCCCAGTAAACCGCAGAGCAGCTTTACAGTAAGTGGCACAGTAAGTTCCAAAACTCTGCAGTTAGACTTTCAACTCACTCCAGACCTTGGCAGCATATCACTCCTACACATAAGTCCCTACATTGGTTGCCTATAAAGTCACGTATTCAATATAAGATGTTGTTACTGACCGATTACTGATAAATACTCTGGTTTTATCGTACATCTCCGAGCTCCTCTATGATAACACTCCTCCCACAGGCTGCGTTCAGTTGAGGCTGATCCTTTGCTCACTGTACCCAGGACTAAATATCACAGACCATTCCTTTTCTGTTGCTTCTCCTTTTTTACAGAGCACCATTCCAGTGATTCTTAGAAAGATTAGGTTTTTATTTTGACCCATGTATGATTGCCCTACATTCTATCTGGTTATGTTCTTGTGTAATTTTATAATTCGTTGTTCTTCTTGTCATTATGTACGGAGTCCTTGGTTTTTGGAAATCCCCCTAATACTAATTATTATTATTGTGTTCTCTTACACCCCATCTTCACTTTTACAGCTCCCGCTTGGTTAATTCCTCACTCTGCTTGGGGTCCCAGCTGTGCCCCCTCTAGGCTACAGTCCAACTTTCTGCCCTGTGTTTCTGATACAGGCTCTGTGTTGTCATAGCCAGACCCTTCCTAAGAATAAGCAGCTTTCTAACATTGGATAGACATACAGACCTCTGCAGGTTCTATAATCCACCAAAAGATGTCAGTATCACACAACTAAAAGACAACTTTTCTGTACGTTGGTTGTTGATTGCATGATTTTTACACCTTCCTGCAGGCTCATTTTTTATTTTGTTTGTGATTATATTTATTTGCTGTGTCCAGGGTACTAAACCACTATTTTGGCACATGCACCTTGTCAACAGGTTATCGAAACATTAATGGTGGAAGATTAATTGACCATTGCCCAATCTAGCACAGTCCCCTTTCCCAAATCTGTAATGCATTACGTTTGAAACTTGAATGTTCTGTCATTCCTATACCTTTCTGAAGGTCTCAGTCTTTCAAGCAGAAAGTACATTACCAGAATACTTCACGTAACAAGTATGCAAAGGTGTGACAATTTATGAAAAAGATGCTTATGTTTAATAATAATAACCCCTGGGATAACCCAAAATACTATTTTTTACATTTCCTTTTTTACGCATATGGAAAAAAAAACAAACAATAAAATGTCTGTCATCATGTCACATGATCAAAACAAGACTTTCAGTTAAAGAATATGAGATTTTCAAATGAGAGAGTGCTATTAGGTACATCTAGATAATTTGGTAGCTAGCAAGTAATTGATACAAGGATATGATCCAGTCATTTCTTTTTTGTTGAATAAAGCAAAAGGTATTAGCTTCAAGAACATGGCTGGTTAGCTTGTTCCAGACCTCCACACAAGGTTTAAAAGCAAATTAAACCTTGCAGGGAGCCTTTTGTATGGCACTTCTTTTCCAAAGAAATTCTCTGCTTTTTCATCCCCTATTTCTGGTTGGGTGATTTTTTCTGCCTCTAAACAGCTTACTTAGGGAGACTTTCTATATAGAATACTCACATTTACAAATACAATTTAGAGATCCTAGTTTTAATGGGCTATTGTATCCACAGATATTCAGATTGTTTAACTGAGCTTTTCACAACCTAAATAAGATCATTTTTAGCATAAAAATCAGAGCAGTTGAGGAGCTTCTCTCAATGCTTCAGGTACCAATGCTTTGAAGAGATCTAGAAATCATGGAAACAGACCAGCCATTCCAAAGTCGAGATTAGGGATCTCAGTTTCAGAGACCTTCAGTACAACCACTTACAGGGATGCTTCAGTTTATCAAAGGACTCTCTGCCATCCTTGTCACCAGTCCAGGCCTACTGGGCTAGTCACTCGAGACGGATGCCCTGCTACACATTATCGATCGCTTTATGCATTATTTCTCCCCAAGCCTTTAAAAAGAGCAAAACCTTCTCGGTCTCATTCTTCTTCAGTGGTTTCCTTTTCCACAGACAAAATTCAAGTCACAAAATAAAAACTACATATCTCTATGGGATGTCAATCTAGAAACTTAAATTAAAGCAGTAAGTAGAATGAATCTTAAAAGGTGTACTTAATAAAAACAGGTTAAATACTGCACACTTAATATACCTCCAGGAGTGCCATTCAAAAACTTAGAACTTCACTTTAATTGTGGACAACACAAACCAACAGACAAGGTTATTTGGATTAAAATAGAACTCCAAACTGGATCATGCTTATTAAATACATTTCTGCCAAAAAAAAAAAATCAATACACAGACACTATTTGTATATACATTGAAAATTTACATCACAAGTTATTTCAGGCAAACTTTTGTTACCCAATTTTTTTCCACTTTTGTAAAGAACGTCATCCTTAAATCTTGCTCTAGGAGAGGTGCTGCAACTTCACTTTATACTTTCTGCTTTTAAATAGTCTCAATTACATGATTTACCCAACTGTGGACCTTCATGCGTCACTGGACCTCTTCTCTAGATTTTGAAGATCTTCTGATGTAGAAAGCTCCACCAGAAACAGAGCACGATCTAGTCCAGGGAAATCATACAACAGTGTCTCATTCAGGTCTTCCGGGCCAAGTCTCCAGTGTCGCTCCTTCTTGGTAGATATCTACAGAGATGGTAGCTGTAAAATAACTAGCATAGACCTCCTTTCATCCTCTTATGCGAGATTCTTACCCCCCATGCCACTTACTCTCTATTTAAGGATCAGTTCTAGGCAATTTGTTTCAGCTCCAATAAGGATTATGTTTCTGGGTGGGTGGGAGGACCTGAAGTTACAATATTTAAATTCTGCTAAATTAGAGACCAAAGAGAGAAAAATGTGCAAACCGTTCTTAGAATTTTAGAACATTGTACCCTCTGAGCAAAGTTACCAAGCATGAAGCTCATTCAGTTCACTCTACTGCAATGCAACCCACACCTTAATTCTTATAATGATCAATTAAATATTTGATATTTTTGTTGACTACCAAAATCTCTTTTGTATTGTGTTTTGGTTCTATCTGCCCTCCTAAGAGAGCAACTTGAGTGACCCTAAATTAGGTGTTTCTGCATGCAACTGGGCAGTCCTGGTCCTGGGAGAGCAGTGTGACTTCAGGTTTTTGCTCCAACACAATTCTTAAATAGCCAAATAGCGACTATACCTCTTCATCTGAAATTTCTTCAAAGGATGAACTGAGCATGTGGTTGGTCTCAAGCTCACTGTGATCCCCCTGCGAGTATCAAAGCAATAAGAACAGAGAATTACATAAAGGCAAAAAAATACTTTCACTACAATATGCTTTGGGATTACTTTGTGCCAATGCTTTTCAATTTGTATGGTCTCAGTGGTTGTGTCTCCTGAGCCCCTTGATTACAGTTTTCTATGTGAGGCATGTTTGTAAATTTGCCTTCAGCTCTTAAATGGTCATACTGGATGTGTAACCAGCAACTCTGTACCAGTTTCTGAACTGAACACTTTAGGTTGCCAGAAGTGTAAATTGGATCACTGCAAAAGCAAAAAATACTAAATTGTGGGAGTATAATACAGAGCCATTCCCACCTATCGGTTCATCATAAACTGACCAACCAGTTAGAGCTCTTTGGCTGGAAGAAATGACCCTTAGGTTGAGGAGAGGCTGTGTAGCTTTTGATGTGCTGAAGCTGTTGGAAACAGTACCCTTGAAGTCAGGTATTCTGGAACCTGAGGGCTAACCAAAAAAAAAGTTAAATGAAAGTCTAAACAATCAAGCAGTTGAGTCATCAATTAGCAGTGAAGATTTAGAGCTCACCACGAATGAAAACCAGCCAACAGCATTCCTCTTGGACCAGGGCTGTAAACCACTGCTCTAGACATCAATAATGTCTAGGTTTTACTGAGGTTTTCAGCGAAAAAAATACATTTTTGGTTCATTTAGCAACAGGGAGAAGAGAGATGGTATTATGGGCAGCGTGGAGGTGCAGAGTTAGCATTGCTGCCTTGCAAACTCTGGGCCTGGAATGCTATCGGCATCGAGTTTGTACGTTCTCCCCATGTCCATATGGCTTCCGTTCCACAGTCCAAAAACATACCAATATGTAAACTGGCTTCTGGGAAAACTGATCCTAGGGGTGTCTGCCCTGCAATGGCCTAGCATCCCACCAGGGGTGGATCCTGCCTCACACCCATTGCTTGCCAGGATAGGCTCTGGCTTCCCTGTGATCCCGAACTGGAAGAAGCAGCTAGAGAATGGATGGAAGGAACTGGTATTGCACATAGCTTGGAGTTTGCTTTTTGCAGTCTACTAGATCCAAAAAATGTTATTATCAACCCCAGAGTTTAACTTCTTTTTAATGCCGAGACCTACCTGATCTTCAGGAAGGGCTTCCTCCTCTGGGCTGCACTGGAGCAAAGATCCCTGATCTCCCTAACAATTACAAGTCAATGGTTACAAGTACTTTTTTCAGTCCAGTTGGAGCTCTATTTCTTGGTAGCCACCTTTGATTATTGACAGTTCATTAGAAAAAAGATTCTGTGTCAAGAATTGATATTCAGTGGATGCTAGAGCTAACTAAACTCGTTTCATTCTAGAACAATATGTGTGGATAATTTTGCAATAGTCATCTTCATGCATTACACCAGTCACAATTTTTGCAAAGGGTGTAACTAAAAAAATAATTTAAAAAGATTACACACTTCACTACTATCTTTTTAGGTTTCTGTCTCACACAGTGTTACGTTCAACATTCCTTAATATCACTGTATGTTATGCTCTCCTCTTTCTGAAACTGTGAGCTATCCTGCTACCCATGAAGCCTTTAGTTAGTGTAGTAAATAAGATGTGTGTATGCTGTGTCAGTTCTTGTATTTCAGCGGCTATGATCTGCATCCTGAGGCAATTGCCTGCACATTACCTTGACAAGTACTCTACTGTGTTTGTTGGCACAGAATGGAGTAGCATTATGAATGTTGTTAATTCAGCTGCTTGAATGTGTTCACAGAAAAAGATGATGAATAAATGACAACAAAGAACAGCCACAAAAAATTAGAACGTTTTTCAACTTAGAACCAAGAATAGTGGAGACAAAAAAAAAAAACATTCAGTGAATGGTTAAGGCCTACCCAAGGAGATCCCTGTTCGACAAACCTGCATTATATGGCCAGCAAAAATCATGGTGAAATGAGGGCAGTACTTGAAAAGGCCCAAAAGCAGAAGACAATCAAAACAAAACAGTCTAAAGCAACAGCCAGTACATCAGTTTAAATATAACTAAGAAATATTGCTGTAAATGAAAATGGTTAAATTACAAACTCTTAAAAATAGGAACACCAGATGATTCTTTTAAATACCCATGGACAGACCTTTATATTAAGAAAGTTCGTTTCTCAGGCGTGATTGCAATCCCCAGCATAGTTTTGATGGTTTGTATAACCTGTTCTTTCGATTTGCAAACCCATTTAACACAAACACTGTAGACTTCTAAGTAGTGTTGGCTGTTTGAAAAAACAAAGTGTGATGTTTTATTTATGTGAATTAAATAATCAAAGTAACCTTGCTACGTCCACGCCGGATGGGTCTGAAACAGAAATACCTTGTGAAGAAGCGAAGGCGCGGTCTATGCTTGACATTAACAGCTAAACTGCAGTTTTCATCTCTTAAGCCAAACTCTACAATTCAGCGTTGTCTATTACTCCTGCGGTTTCTTCTAAGCATTGAAATTTCCTTTCCATACACTGCCCCTGAAAGCACTTGTACCTGCTCCATGGCGACAATACAAAAGGCCGTCCAAAATATCCTCCCAGTTTGCAGTACTACTGCACGATAGTGGCTTGCGGCATTTTAAAGGATTTCACACCTGCATCGTCGTGTCGTAAATAAACGTTAATTAAAAGACCCTGAACCTGTTTTACGTTACGTGTGAGAGGGAGACAATTATTCTGATTGTAAAAAAAAAAAATCACTTTGGCATCAAAACGTTTATTTTTTAAAATATATATTTCCGATAGTACACAAAAAATAATATAACCTGCTCAACCTCGATCTGGTAGTACCTCTTAAATAAGGCTTAGGCAAAACCAGTGAAAGCTCCAGGCAACCTGCCTCCTGACTGCGTCATCACCTGCGCCTCATCCTTCCGCGGTCCCCACCGTCGCCATGGATGCGAGCAGGAGCGCGTTCCACACGACACCGAGGTACGCCGGGACCCGCAGCGTTTCACAAATGTTTATTCCGATGTCTCATTGTAAAGAAAATAATTCGACGAACGTCACATTGACGAAATGAGAACGGAACAGCTGCAAGGTCTAATTATTGGAAACGGTAAAACAACGAAGACCATACGAAAGATTTATTTAAGAAACACCAGTTAGGGGAATTCTGTTTTTTTTTTGTCATGTATGTCAGTAGCCAGATACAGATGTGATTAATGTATGTTTTAATGTATACAGTATATCATTTCTTTCACATATACGTTTTATGTTTATATGACTTAAAGACCATAAAACCACTTAAAAATCAGCGACCACGGGTTGGAAAAAAAAACGTTTATTTCTACTTTTTAACAAAATAGTCTCTCAAAACACACTACATCATTTATCATATCATTGTGACTCAACCAAATAGAAAATTAACCAAATCCATCATTAAGTAAGTTTAAACATACAAACATAATTAATGGAAATGGGAATCCAACCTCCAAAAATTCAATGTTAAGCTTTTACATATCCACACAAAAAATTTAAACTCAAAAGACACTCTTCTTACTCCTATTAAAAGGTAAAGACTTAGTTCAGAGAGACAATACAACCCTAATTCATCCAGAAACTGATATTTTGTTTAATTTATTGTGAGAATCTGAATTGACTAATCTTTTTAATTAATTCTTCAAATCTGTGCAGCTGATCTTTGTGGAGGTCGTCAATAAGCATGTCAGAAAGCTGTGCTAACCAATTAGGTGTGCTAACTAATGTTACAATATTAGAATTGCAATACAGTGTGTGTACATGGTTCAGAGGAAGACCCTGTAAAAGGAATCTGAGGGCTGTTACCAATTCTGAAAAAAGGCATGCATTTTTCTATTCTTTCTATAAAAATATTACATTGATGTTTAGGAAGAGGGACTGATTTGTGATGGCCAAAATGCTTCTGTTATACACTTGGCTTAATGCAGTTCCCAGGTAAATCTTTAAATGGTAAGATTCACTGCAGTACAGTACAGCCTCGATTCCCCAAACTGCTCAGTTTTCTTCAGTTTTTCATCAGAAGAAAAAAAATGGACTGAAATGTCTTTTAAATTGGTTTTGGAAGGTCTGGTCAAAATTGACATTCATGGGTGCATGCAAAAACAAATCTGTACAACCTTTTCTGGTGCTATTGTTTACACGTTTTTGTTTCCCCAAAACATTTCAAATAAACTTGACACAGCACCAAAACATAACAGAACATAAAAACATAACATTTCCTACAGAACGTTTTCTAAATTTTAGTGTGCTTTTTTTTTCTTTTCACATTTCTAAATTTTAAAATGAAAAATCCCCTTTTAGGATCTTTTCATTACCCAGAAGGAAAGCAGTTCCTAAAAGCTGTGAAACCATAATTAAACAAAAATCATTTGTTTTATGTCTAGAACATAATAAATATGTTCATTCTGTATGATTTATCATAAAAAAACTAACTAGTCTTCCTAATGATCTTGCCCTTTTTAACAGCATTACTTTCAGTTTTACTTTAATAAAGCAATTTCACCCCTTGTTTTCTGAACACATTTGATGCCAGGCCGATTGTGGTGATGCTATGTCAATGCATAAAGCCAGGAAGGGACAGAATAATAAAAGAAACTCCTTATAAATATTACCAACTGTTAAACAGAAATAAATCCCTGCACATGCCTGCATACACACAAAAGAACTAAGCTTTTATAAGCCCGATAATACATTGTTATAGTCTTTTCTTTAATTTCAAAATGCCAAATGTTACTTTGATTTCCCATTAATTAGAAGTACTTTGAAAAGTGTTATGTTTAAAGTTTTTTCCCCATTCCAGTAGTAAATGGGTTACTAGCCTGCACCCCACTTCTGTTTCAAGAAAGAAGCAGAAGTTAAGGGATACATAAATAAAGAAACAACCACCCATGTTGCCATACTGACGAAGTAGGTTTTGGCACCCTACAAATCCACACTCTACAGCTTAGCGAGGATTCAACATCACAGCTACAGGAAACATTGAAAGATACGATCACTGAGTCAGAGCACCTTAAACTATTAATTACGCAAAACTGAAATCCAATTAAGAAAGCATTTACATTAATAACAAAATTAAAGATGTATTATTTAGGCTATGGTTTTACACATGCTCCAGTAAATGTGTAGTCAAAAGGCAGCCTAGGACCCTTGTGGAAATAACACCCCCTGCCCCACCCCACTCATGCACGTTATCACTGTTTTTGTTGCATGGCTTCTTTGCGTGCGGCGTCCTGCAACAGCTGTGTGTCCACTTCATCCGCAGGGAGCTGTACATACCGCACCACTGAGCCTCGGATAAAGCAGTTCTTCACAGACAGCTAAGGGTAACAGACCAAAGGGGCAAAAGATAAAAAGATCAGTCTAGCTCCTCCACGAGTCCTTGTTTTCCGGAAGGGCAAATGTCAGTTATTAAACGAGAACAATAAGATGAAATACATCCATCTTTCTGTAAGAACTGCAATTTAAAGGGGAACTGCAATGCTATTTTAATATTTCGGGGTTAGAAAAAAAAACAGCATTGATGAGTACATTGAAAGTAAGATGTATGCAGTAACGTGTAAAACCTCCAATTTACATCACAAAGTACTCGAAATGTTCAGGTTTGCACAGCACCATACTCTACAATTCAGAACAAGGCAACCAATCTTCTGATGAGGTGAAACGGCCCTATTACATTTTAAACAAGCAGGCTTGTGAATACATCGCTTTTAATCCAACAGAAATATTGCTCTCAGTTAAGACGGTTTTGCCAGCAAATACTACTTACTTACTCTTCATGCACATTTCTGTGGTGAAACATCTGCTGCACAACCTGTACTTATTCGCCCGTACATCTCATTACATTAGTCACTACAGTGACTAGTGAGCAGGAAGGGCCGCTTCATGTCGCAATTCGCACAAACTCTTGAACTTGCCCGTGGCAAAGACCAGGGGTTTACAACAACATGGCAACTATACACTACTTTCAGAAAATTCATGATTTAGTTCTTAATCCAGAATTTGTCAAATTTGTGATACTGTCAATTAATTTATGTTACCGAGATTAAACAACCAGTCTGAAAAACTGAGACTGCAGGTCCCCTTTGAAGGACCAGATCTTGTCAACAGACTCACCATGTGAGGGTACTTCTCTGGATCAGTCACACTGATGTCTGTTAGTTTGATGTTCAGGTACTAAAAAGGAGAAAATGTCAGTCAAATGTTTTGTCAGTCAATAATGATCATGGTTTTCCATCAATTAAGAGTTTGCAACAAAAGCACGGTTGGAATGTAAAAGTGCAGAGCTGTCAAAACTATACTGAAGTAATGAAAGCAAAAAGAAATAAATTTAACTATGCTGATATTCATACTGTAATATACATAGACTGCCAACTTCAATTTATTTCCTAAAGTTTAAAAGGAGATCCTGAGGACGTTTTCCACAATCCCATTAATTTCTACAGTAGCCAATATTTCTGTATAATTAATGTTGCCATGTTTCAATTAGCGGTAAGGTACGAGTTGGCAATGAGAGTTGTTTGCCAAAAGCTGACTGTGTTGCATTTCGAGCAACTTAACACCTGAATTATAAATTAGCAGGATAAGACTTGACGTTCTCCAAATATGGTGAGAAAATGAATATGAATATCACTTGCTTCAAAATGCATTAAAAAAATACCAACTAATAAAAAAAAACTCTGACTCAATGACAGGGATTTAATGGCTTAATTTTTATGGAGAATTTTCATGCAAAGCCCCATTACCGACCGCTGATCTACAATAGCAAGAATGAAAAGGCTGCTTGTCAAACTCCTAAGCCATTTTACAAGAGTTGTCAAGAAACTATTCAACAAGGATAGTTGTTTATCACTCAGAAATATTTTGCAATGACACTGTAAAATACAAATATGGTACAGCTAAACCGGAATGAAAAAATGATTTTCACTATTGCCACTTTTACATTTGTGGATTTAACAGGGAGAAGATATACATAAAAATAGAAGAGAGAGACAAAATACCTACTTGGTCAACTGAATGGAGTGTCCCACAGATACTACAGAAGAGCACACAATAACAAACAAAAACATGTTATAATTAGATCATTTGGGCACCGTAAAAAATTGCTTAAAGGTTTTCTCCTTGTGACTTAATCTTACAATGTTTAACAAAAATGTTGCTATGGATTATGGAACATAAGCTAATTTAATTGCCAAGAATATTTCACAATGTTGAAAACTAAAATCTAAAAACACAATGGTTTTTTTAATGCACATTTAACCAAGACGTCCAAAAAGAGTTATTTGACCCTTGTTAGGGCTGATCAGTGTGATTCAGCCATACCTCAACAGGTATAACACGGGCTCATGCTCATTATGAGAAACATCAGTTATGATGTCCAAGAAAAAGAACCTGAATTAGAGTATAAAAATATTAAATTGACAGTACAAGATCTTCAAGAAAACTGTACTGCATCAAGTTCATACTGCCATTATTGAACTATTTTGTGTTTGGTGGTTTGCTAACAAATTTGAAAGCGCTGTCTTAATAAAAACCTTAATATACATTCTAAGCATTCATTGACATTGGAATCTTCTTTGTATTTCTGATATAACCACCTCATTCATTCAGGTCTTTAGGAATGCTGCCCTTTAGTATTTTAACTTTCTGCTCTGACACACCTATAAGGAGATACAAACAATATTGTGACCTGGACGTTGCATTCTCTTTTTTAAATGGATATGATGTACTGTTATCTTCTGTCATTTTATTCTAGACATTAAGAGATCTTAGTTACATTCATCTGAGATTACAGGCCAGTGTAAACCCACTATGACAGAGGAGGCCGATCACAGTCCTGCAAGGCCAGTGGATGTACAGGCTTTCATTCCAACTTGGCTCTCGTCCTGAACAATAAGCTCCTCCACTGGCGGCTCACTGGGACCAATTTGACAGATTTTCCGAGGTCTTGAGCAGACTGTAAAATCTGCAGTCGCTGACTCCAATTCCAGAAACTGAGGCAAAGCCTCGTTTACAAATTCAAAGACTGCCACAAGAAATTCTTTCTTCTGGCCAGCACGGCCCTCACCTTAAATCATTTTTCAGCTCCACCACGACGTCCTTCCCCACAAGGGACTTAAAAAACGAGTAGAATAACTGCAGAGGGAAAGAAAAGGATTGTGAAACCCCCTGCCAGCAATCCTGGCCAAATCACATGAGAATCTACACGGGGTCACTACAAAAAAAGGCAGACTATGAATTGTGTCTGTAAGAACACCAGTAATACTTTTGAAACATGCCTGGGATAGCACATTAATATTGTGTGATTCTTGCTGTAAACAACACAATTCCTGAATTTCCTTCAGTAAAGGTACCAAAAAGAAAGCAAGAGATGGTCTGGAATAAGTCTGATTTGCAGATACTGCACTGATCAAGCTTGAAATTGAATAACAAGAAGCTGGGCGTTTAAGATGCCTTTCGGGGCAAACTGTTCGGCTCAGCATCTTTCCCTAGAGCACTAAACTAGGCCTTGCCTATCCCAAACCCATGTCCTCAGCGTCTACGCTTTTCGTTAGAGATGGGCTCTCCGGCGCTTTACTTAATGAATCATACCTACCGTGTGCGGGCGCTAAAAGTTAGCAAATTTTAAGTTACTAATAACAGTTAAGCTAGTAATAGTAATAGTTCAACTGGAATATTCAACAGAGCCAAAAACTTGATCATAGTTTAAATAGCTCAAGTTATTTTTAAAAAAAGCGGAATCGGAGTCACCAAGAAACATCCGCGACACACAGACCCTTCGAAACACGTTACGAGTATTTATTTAAAACAAAGCTTTCCTGCGAATTAAACGTACATCCAGCTACAAAGAGAGGTGAATGCAAAGCGTACGGCTGTTCAAAAAACAACAACATTACAATGTTCTTTCAAATTTGAATTGGTTGCCAATGGATAAAGAAATTAATTCTGGTATTTTTAAAGATATTTTGAAGAAAGTTTAACGTTTGAATAATTTAATCTCTTCACGGTACCGGTAGTCAAAACCATTTTCAAAAATGTATTTCTGATAGTGAAAACAAATGTACACAGAAAGCATTAAAAACCGTTCTCAGAATTAAACAGAAAAGGGATCTCACCATTTTCACTCACACTCGACCCCCACCGCGCCTTTACTCTCCGTTTACATCTCAACGAGAACGGGATTAGAAATCCTATTCATCCATAGGAGCAACTTCTTTGACGTCATAAAAATGAGCCGAAATGATATTCACCAATCAGCTTTGTCCGCGGGGCGACACGTGGTAAGACCATAGAGTTTACGGAAGAAAGAGTAATATTTTATTATCACATGCAGATTGAATCGCCATATTGGTAGAGAGAATAAATGAATTGTGTTGTATTATGTCAAAAAGTTACCAAAATAAGTTCGTTACTTTAGGTGTAGTTAATTTTGTTACTGTTATCTGTATCAGTAACTGCAGTGGTTTGTTAACCATTAATAGTCTCTGTAATTAAAGACATGCATAAAATTTGAAAATTGAAAACATACATAAGTCACGTTTGCTTTGTTGTTTATAAAATATCGCTCTATTTATCTTAAAATCAAATCAATTTATTTAAAGAAAGATAACGAAGATGTATTTAGTATATATACTAGGACGAAATTGTAGTTTATACTGTGCATTTTTAACCATAAACATATATTTTATTATTCCACAGGTATAAAATATAAAATACACAATAAACCTACAACTGCGTTGGTTTTTGTGCTGTGTTCGGTAATGATTAGACACTTTTGGAATACGAAGGGAAGATTGTCACAGGTTGAGATGTTCTGCTGCTCTGCCCTCTATTGATGAAAATATATACGCATCTGTGTTTCGAAAAGTTAAAATGAAAAAAATCAGTTTGGTCATTCCAGTTCTATGTATCACATTTCAGGACATACAAAATAATCCTAAGAATACCTATTTCTGATATTATTTTTTGGCGATGTTGTTATTCTGAGAAGTGTTTTCACTTAATTTCACTTTTTCTTTATTTAACGTTATTGGCTTTACTATGGGACGTTTTACGTCATTATTATTGGTGCTACTTTTTTGGAATATGAGAGTCTCTCGTTTAATTAAGGTCGGAAAACCATTCAAAACACAGTAAACAAAACGGGGCTCGTCCGGGATTCGAACCCGGGACCTCTCGCACCCAAAGCGAGAATCATACCCCTAGACCAACGAGCCCGCTAGCGCTTGTAAGTCTAAAAAGCCACATATAAAATAAAATACGTTAGATGTTAAATTATTGCACAAGATGAAAACACAATGCTTGATACTATAATAATCCACATTTCATTCATATGAAAACAACAATTAGATTGAGTTATACTGCATAATTGCAGTGGATGTCTCTATAAGTTATGGCACTAAAACGTTTGCAGGTAAATCGAGAGTCACAAATAAAACACAAGGGAGCCGCAAAGCGTTTAGCAGCCGAAAGGACGATAACAAAACATCAATCGCTGCATCAAGCCTACATCAGCGCTGTGCTTTTTATCTGAAGACATTATAATGTCTTGAACGTATGAATTATGACTCAACCACCATGAGTATTCTAAACGAATTATCAGTGAGAAATAATCTTAGCTCTAAATTACTGTGTATATTACGTGTCGGCATATCGGAGCTTTTACGTTACCGTAATGGCCAGGCTATTTGCCTTAAAAAAAAACGAAGCATAACAGAGCAGAAAAGAAGAAAAGGCTGTGAGGCTTGTTTTCCAGGCGGGATCGCCACTGTGCAACCAGATACGATCTAATGAATGATATAGCAGCTAATGAACTCCTTAATGATAGCAGCAGATAATAAACTCTTGTATCGTCGTTTTTATAGAAGTCACTAGAGTTTGAAATAACCCATTTTGCCCAAACTGCCAGGGCTCTTGAAAAACCGTCCAGACGAGACTCCGGGATCAATCGACTGCTTGCAGACGCAGCTGGGCCTGGCCAGTACTGAGGTGGGATAACTGCGATCTGTGGTGTTCCGTGAACCAGTGGGCTGGGCTGGGCTGGTGGCACCCTCTTCCCTCCGGACCCCAAGATCCACATCCACGTCCCCGTATGATGAAAAGGGACACGGTACACTATCCGGTGGCATGCTTAGGATGAAAATGAACAAGTGAAGGTTTATTCCGTGCTGAAAAGAAAAGAGACACAACCTTTCGGCTGCGGGGCCTTCTTCAGGGGTGCGTGGATGCTTAGGATGAGGCAATACACGTCTTAATGTCTTTTTATTGCACATCCCATGCCTCTGTTCGTAAGACAGTGTCCTATCTGAATTTAAATATCGAACTCGTAGGGTCTGGCTTTCCTGCTCGGGTAGGATGATGCCTTCTGTATGCGCAGGAACTTCAGCAGTGGATACTGACATGGGTCCCCTCCTACATTTAAAGTGCTATATACCCACAACGGATGTTTTTTTATTTAAACTCGATTAGGATAACATGCCTACTTTTCATGTTTTCAAAAGTTGGGCTCGTCCGGGATTTGAACCCGGGACCTCTCGCACCCGAAGCGAGAATCATACCCCTAGACCAACGAGCCACACGATGACCTCGCTCCTTTGCATTTATATTTTTCTTTACTGACGGCTACACTGCACTGATTTTTTTTTTAAATCTAATGTAGCAAAAGAATAACATTTTAGGTGTAACAATGTAGAGATAGACTTATCTGACTTATTAACATTTGAAAACACACTTTTAGATTCTTATGAGTGGCGAAACTACTTGCATACATCTGAATTCACACAAGTCCAGTTTATGAATTTAATTCGACATCAGTAAGTATTCGCGTTTATTAGTAGTAGTTGCATAAAACTGGGCTCGTCCGGGATTTGAACCCGGGACCTCTCGCACCCTAAGCGAGAATCATACCCCTAGACCAACGAGCCTGTATGGACAGCGTTACGTTGCATCCGTAAATACTAAACGTACCCTTGTCTAGAATCGCAGGAAACGTGCTCGTGGTGAGTTTTTCCAATTTTCGTTTCAATTATTCTTTATCCTTCCGGGGCCCGGCAAAAGAGCCCCACTCAAGAGCTTATTGTCTGCTACAGAGGACAGAAATCAGCGGGCGCGACGCTTCCGAGACCCACCATGTTTTCCCATGATGCCTTCTTCCTACAGAGCTGTAAACATTTGAACTTGCCTGCGTGTAGCTGGATGGCAGGTTTGAGAGCCGACGGAGAAAGGAGATAACGTTTTATTCTGCAGGCATTTTTTTTAAATAATCACGATACCTTTTGTGAGCTGAGCTTGCGATATCGTAAGGGAGACTGGCGAAAAGAAAGAAGAAGCGGCCCCTGTATTTTTTTAACCATGGAAACAGCTGGACTCAGTTAAGGTTTGCAGTGTGGGAAGGATGTACAGTATTTAAGCACTGGGTTTCCGTCCGTATCGATACCTTTAAATTAATCTCTTTCGTTTTCCTGCGTTTTCTTCCAGACTCTGGTTGTATTTTTGACCTCTCTAAGCGGCAACCAGGTAAATTTGCTTCTTGGAGAAACTTAAGATGTTTTTCAACACCGAGTCTTCTCCAAATCAAAACTTTTCTTCCTGCTCGGCTTTTGCATTTAGAAGAGATATTGTCCTTGCTATTCATCTTCGTACCTCCACTAGAAATCCGCTTTAACTTTATAAGGAAGTATGTGCCAGTCGGTGTATGTTGGATGGCGTTGTTTTATGTTTTATTTACTTTTTGAATTAATAATGCAGTGTTATATTCTTAACATCACCATGTTTTTATGTGACAGATGCCCTACTGGCATTAATGTGAAATGGAGGCCTTTTGGGGGACGCTACAGGATGAAACTGCAAGGTAGGGGGACTTCACAATTAGGTTTATCATGTTTCCCTTACAACTGTTTTTTTCACGCTTAGTGGATGTGTTGTTGGAGTTTGTGTTTTGCTCCGCCACCTAACACCCAGCTTTGAGAAAGACATGTTATGCACACCTGCTTCAGCAGCAGATGGGACAGCTAATGTTTCCACCATCGCTCCCTAGACAAAGAGGGAGTTCAAGCAGAAACCACACAGCACCTCTTCCAGGCAGAAGCGCGGAGAGGCTGGAATTAGCGTTCTCTCTCCTCCCCAGCGCCATCCTGTCGTCGTGTGAACCGGAGCTCCAGGAGCTAATGCGTCAGATCGACATCATGGTGGCCCACAAGAGGAGCGAGTGGGAGAGTCAGAACCGGGCCTTGCAGGGGCGGCTGCAGGTTCGAGAGGAGGAGCTCCGTTCTGCCAGGGACGCTCTTGAGCAAAAGCACAAGGAGGTACTGCCACAGCTAGTACTTTTGTCAGAAGTGTTTCGTGGAAAGCTTCGTATTTGCATAGTGGACCGGGTGTAGGTAAAGACAAGCTTGGCAATTTTATATTTTACATGGTTGTAGGAAAATACATTTTCTAGTATATAAATGTAAGATTTCATAATCCCCGTTGGGAAATTTACTCATGGTGAAGACGTGTCAATCCTGTCAGCTTGCCTTATGGGAATACTACTTCATTAGGTGAATGGACCTGATTTGGACCTGTATTCTTGAAGGAAAGTATAGGAGGGTGGAGAAGAGATCGGCAGTCAAATCTGTGTTGCTTTCAGGGGGGATGATAAGTCGGTATGGAGAAGTGACAGTCTTTGCTAAAGAGAGAGAGCTTTCACGGTGTGTTGTGTAGATCATTTCGACTGACGACGAAATACTCTTTAAAATATTTTTTTATCAAAGAAAATTACATTCTGCTTTTACTCTTGGTCAGTGTTCAGAATCAAAGAAGTCTTTGTTAGATCTTCAGGACACAGCCTTTCAAGTGAACTTTGTAGAGGACAAGGAAATGCTGAAGGCGAGCTGGCATGGAGGTTGTGTTGGAAGGCTTTGTATGCTTGTCATCTTAACAGACGTGGTATGAAAATTTCCTATGAAATTAGTGGCAAAAAGCTTTTCTCGGTCATATTAAAGCAAAATCGGATTGTTATTTGCCCAGCTATCAGTCAGCCAGAATCAATTACTGGTATTCACGTAAAACTGAGATTCAGCAGATGTTTACATAAAATCCATGAATTGTGTGTAAATGTCTCTGTCAGTATGTGCCTCCTTCTTACATGGCCAGAATGCTTTCCCAGTGCTCCTGACAGCATTAGTATCCCACAGTGAGGTGGAGAATGGGCAATGGAGTCCTCAGAGCGCACCTAGTTACTCTTGTCCATTCCTTCTTAGGTGGGAATGTTCCGCCAGCAGCTACTAGAGGCGCAGAATGAGAAGCAGGAGCTGGTCTCCAAGTACGAGGAGCAGCTGCAGCGAGTTCGAGAAGAGGTGTGTCCCCACAGGATGTCTTTGGACATCTGTCGTGAACACTCTGAGGCAGAGCAGAACAGAGGAAAGAAAAGCAATGCTGAACTTCAGCGTTTCCGTTTTGCTGTAGAATACGAGCACAAAGGTTAATTGAATCACTGTGAAGTGCTGCACGTGGCACTCAGTCAGTTACTCGGGAACTTGGCAACTGTAAGTGAAGAAACTAACTTGCGCTGGAATCTTGTGAAGCTGTGGATTAGTGTGGTTGAACAGGCGCGTGTCTGAACCTTGCTGCAGTTGTCCAAGCTCAAGCGGAGCTATGAGAAGCTGCAACGCCGGCAGCTGAAGGAGGCCAGAGAAGGAGCCAGGAGCCGAGAAGAAGACAGGACGGAACTGAGCAGATTAAACAGCAAGATAGAGGTAATGTGAAGCTTTGACTCATCTCCGCACCACCTTATGAGATGGTCGTTATGGAAGTACTGGATCAGTGAATGGATTTTACAGTATTTGGAGTTCTTCAGTTTTAAAGTATTCGGGGGCTAATAGTACAACTCGTGCTCTTATTTTGTGTCACTGTGAATAATCTTCCGCTCTCCTGTCCTAGGATGAGCAGTGGTACTCTTTGTCACACATCATTGGAAGTTTATAAATCAGAACCTAAAAATTAAGCCGATTCGAGAACAAGTTTTTTAATAAAGCAAATGAACTTTCTGTCATATTATTTCCAAAATGTGTGTATCACACTTAGACGTCTCGGAAGATAGAGTTAAGAATTTTGCCCGTCTGCACTGTGGCCTTTTCTGACTGCCTTTTGTGCTTCTCAGGAGTTCCGTCAGAAGTCAGCAGAGTGGGAGCAGCAGCGACTCCAGTACCAGAGACAGGTGGCCTCCCTGGAGGCTCAGAGGAAAACACTGGCTGAGCAATATCAGCTTATGCAGGTAATAATGTAATTTAGGAAGATTGCATTCTTATTTTTTCCCCCTCTGTTTGCCTGCCTTAAGGTGGGCCTTCTATGCAGGATGTTAGTGTTTGAAATGATTTAGAAAATGCATTCAAGCTTTGTGCTGTGAAAGACCAAGCATCACTTTCTACAAAAGAGTGGCATTAAAATTTCTTTCTGCAAGGCCTTCTACAACACATAGAAAGATCCTTACACAGAAAGATATATTTTTCAAGATGTATACAGAACTGAGTAGCATTTTGGCAAGGTTGATTTATGTACAGTATTTGAGATTTGATGTTTAGGACACTGAATTGAATGTGGAGGAAAAATGGATTCTAGCTTATCATTTGGAGCAGCTGGAAATAGTTTTCTGCACATTGCAGCAGTGTGACTGACATTGTCTCCAGGAGATCTGATCAAGAGGCCAACTTGCAGTGAATCACAGGCTGCAGCTCCTAGAGTGGGAACTAAGAAAAGAGCAGTCAGCTTAGCTAAAATAAAAAACTGAAATACAGGTTTGTCAATCCCCACAGTTTAATTCTCAGTGCATTTTTCAATCAGTCTTCCAAGTCTGTGAATTTCATCCCTTTTGCTGAGCAGGAGTCGGCTGCCTACCACTCCCAGGTTTCTGGCCGCCAGCAGGAGCAGAGTGAGCTGGCCATCCAGTCGGAGGTCCAGCATCTCCGGAGCCAGCTGGAAAGAGCCCAGGACAGACTGCACGCCCAGGAGATGGAGCTAGAGCGGTTCAGCCTGCTGTGGGAAGAACTGGGAGACTCCAGGAGGGAACTGCAGGTCAGCAGGGTAGGTGCCAGAGATGAGAACAAGGGAAAGTCAAAGCAGTTGTGAAAATGAGTGAAGTCCTTAGTTTGGATGTTTGACTCTCCAACAGCAGTTGTTGATGCATAGTCCATTCTGTAGTGCTGAACCACAGAATTAAGTAAATGGTAGTGATTCATTTCAAAGCTATTTTCTAAATATACAAACAATGACACAAGCAAAAATCAAGTCATCTGTAGTGGCAATTCATAAGGTAATTCTTCTGTTAAAAAAGACCCAAAATGAGTAGGTTAGGAGGTCATCCTCCTGAAGATTCATGAATTTGTGACTTAACACATTCAATAGTGAGCACGTGAAAGAATCTCCCAGCGGTTTCCATGTGATGGAGGATGTTAAATGGCTCTTGTTAAAGCTGATTGTGCTGCATTTCATGTCCAGGTGCTGAGTGAAGAGAAAACCGAACTGAAGGCCACCCTGAACACACAAGATGAGTTTGTCCGTAGCTCAGGGCTCCAGCAGAAACAGCTCCGTGCTGAGCTGTGCAGGCTGTCTGAGGCCCTGCAGGCTAAAGAGCATCTTATCAGGTGTGACATCCTAGCTTTAAACCTCCTACACACTACTTACTGCAGAATTACTCCTGTTAACAGTTTGTTAGACCATTACTGTTTTCTGTAAAGAGCTACATTTAAATTAAATGCTGTAAAACCATAAGACATAAGGGCAGACACATACAGTAGGTTGTTTTTATACTTGAGTACATTTAACATATTAGAAAATGGTATGTGTGTTATATGGTTATATGTGTACCATAAGATTTTACTTAACCTGCATTTTTAATGCTATTTAAAAAAAAAAACATTCCAAAATCTATAGATTAAGACCTGTACAGTACTTTCAAAATTTTCCCAGTAGACCTTATCGCAGACAGTTTCTTATTTATTCCCTGTGGGATTTTCTTTACTCAGGTCTCTTGAAAGCTGCCTACAGAAGCAGGGTATGTCTGGAGGGCTGGCACCTCTGAGACAGGATCTGGAGCAGGTTCTAATTCAGCTCAGTGCTACACGCGCATGTGAGGGGCACCTGAAAGCAGAGGTGGCTCTGCTTCAGGAAAGGTAGGAAGTCCAGAATGAAGTAGCCTTCGCCACTTTGCATGAAACCTTATTATGCTAGATAAATACATATACTATGTGCTGTGTAGACTGTACCCTTTCTTGATGATCAAAATATACTATGTGGAAGCTTAAAAGAGAGGACCTGATATGAATCCTAAAATTTCACCTTTTTTTTTAGCCTTGAAAAGATGCGCATTCAGTCAGAGGGTCTTAAAGAAGAACTGTATGGAAAACAGCAGGAACTCCAGCGGATGGAAGAGGAGCACAACCACTGCATGGGCGAAAATAAGAAAGTAAAGGGCAGCTGTTTCATTCTTCTGTGTGTGGTGCCTTCTCTTCAAGTAAATCAGCCCTGTGCATGGACTGCTTCGCAGTAGAGAACAATCATAGGTTCCCTCTGTTCAAAACAAAACTGTTCAAAACATACTTCAGAAATAAATCTGAAATAACAGAGATTGTACTCTTATTTAGTGTCAATTTACCTAGAAGAGCTGCATTCTTGTTTGGTTTGAATGTCTGTTTAAATGTTTTAATAGTTCAGTCATGTACTGTACATGTCCAGTGTATGTGGGACACTGTCCTTGTAGTTTTATAAGTTTTGGTTATTTATCCAGAATTTAACTTAGTCGTGTAAATTTGGAAAACTAAATGAATCCAGTAGAGTAGATAACTGATGCCAAGGCTGCTATAGCTCATATGCAACAGGAATGACCAAAACCACCCAGCTTTTCAAACAGCCTTGCAGTAGCTCTTTTTAGATTACGTAACAGGTGTGTTGTTGTCACCCAGCTGAAGGATGAGCTGCAGAGGGCACTGCAGACACATCGAGGGGAGATGGAGGGCATGAAGAAAGAAGTTTCCAAGCTGACGGGCGAGCTTCACCAGAGGGATATCACCATAGCAACTCTGAGCGGCTCTGCCTCCAGCATTGAGCGCCAGCTCCGCGCTGAGGTCGAGAGGACGGAGCACAGGGCAGCCGAACTCAAGGTGCGCGTGGCAGGGTAATCGGCCCATTGAAGAGTGGGACAACTGGCATGCCAGCAGGCCACTGCCATCCGCGACGGGCTTGTCTTTGGACTACAGGAATAAAGCTGCAAGTCTGCAAATAAAGACTTCATTGCTGCTGTTCTCTGTGCAGGTGGCACAGGTGCAGCTGGAGACCCTGAAGATGGAGAATAAGCACCTGACTGAGATTCTTGAACGCATGGAATCCAGGACCTCTAAGGTTTGTGCAACCTCGGAACTGTAGAGCCTACAGTCCTAAACCGAAGGAGTGTTTCGGAGGTTGAATTAGCAGTGGAACAAGTAATAGGTTTATTCTATGCTGAAAAGAGAAGAAAGGAAACACAACCTTTCAGCTGTGGAGCCTTCTCCGGGTGTCACCTGATGAAGGCTCCACAGCCGAAACGTTGTGTTTCCTTTCTTCTCTTTTCAGCATGGAATAAACCTTTACTTATCCCTTTGCAGCCTACACATGCTGACGTAGCTACCTGCTTGAATTAGCAGTGTTCTTATTCTAAGCATGTTTGTAGCAGTTGATTTGGAGGGGTGGGGGAGGAATTCAGTTTATTTAACAGAGCTGACATGGCACATTTTTGTTTGCACTAATGGAATGTGCGTACTATGAGAGCTCTGTGATGGATTGACGTCCAGGGAAGCCACATGGTCTTCTGTCAACCTGCCGTGTGCCATATGTTCTAGGATGGGCTCTGTGTCACTGTAACCCTCTTCAGGGAAAAGTGTCTAATCAGATAATGAATGGATGAAATTTCCAATACAAAGGTCTTCACATGTGATTTTTTTTGTGGACATACTTCAGTTATTACCATGAATATGTGACACGGCCAGTTCTTGATTTCTTTTTCATGAGGAAAGACAATTAGTTACGTGTCATTTCTGCTTTCTACCCACAATGAATGATAACCGCGGTGTGCTGCAGAAGACTGAGGGATCCCTGACGGCGCTGAGAGACGGCTACGTGTCCTCCCTGGACAGCCTCGAGCAGCAAAACCTGCAGCTGCGGAAGGACCTGGCTGAGGTGGGTGCCAGGCTGGACACATCCATGCAGGCCTGGCAGGACAAGTACGAGAGGGCACTGGAGCAGAGCCAGAATAAGCTGACCCAGCTGGGCGCTCAAGAGCAGAGGTAAGTGAGCGTAAGCTGAATGAATGTGGGCGTGAATCTGGTCAGTTCTTCAAAAGTTCTCTCCTTCCTTGGATGTAGCCATAATTAGGCACCATACCATTCCTTAGAAGTCATACCAGTTTACTGCTTAGTAAATAGTTCACAGAGTTTTACACCCAGCCTTTCTATTTAGTCATCTTGTTGGCAGTGATGATGAGTCTAGGCCTGGCTGAGCTTTATTTTCTTAGATTCTTTCATTTTCCGATGCTTGTAAAAGTGAAAAGAGAGCCACAGATATTCCGGGTTCTGGTCTCACATTTAGATGATATACCAAGAGGCAGCTTCGACTGCATCATTCCCACAGAGGAGAAAAAGATGGAAATATGAAGCGATGGCCAAGAAATTGCTTTTAGTCACCTTTATAATAAAGAATACCCTTTGGGAGGACTTCCCTGTGTTTTTAGAACAGTTACTTGCAAGCTTGCAGTCTGTTTCAGGAAAGTCCAGGAGATGCAGATGAAACACATGCAGGAGCTTCAGGGCTTGAAAACCAAGATGCAAGAGACTTCTATGCATTATGAAAAGGAAATTGAGAACCTCAAACGTCGCCTGCAAGAAGCCAATCTCAAATCCTTCCCCAGCCTACCAGATGGACATTCTCTGGCCAGTAAGAGTAATTCACCAACTTCCTCGTCCTCCCAGTCATTGAAAGGAGACCAGGAAAAATCTACACATCCAAGCACAGCACACAGCAGGAATGACGACAGTTCCTCTGACACTGCCTCAGTAAAATCTCTTGGGCCTGTGGAACATGAGGAGTTTACACCACTGGTTAGTTGTCTCTTGAAACATTTTTTCTAGTTTTTCTAGTTATGTTGACGTAAGTGTTAAACCAATAGGTAAATCAAAAATAAAATGGCACCTTTTCACAGCTGGGACTTCTGCACCCCAGAGAAAACTCTCTTTCTCTGTAAAGATCTCTACAGATTACTACTTCATTACAAATTTGTATTTTTTTAATGCTTCTCATGGAGTAAAATGCAGAGTTATCATTTTTAGCATTCTTTGCATCAAAAAATAACCACTATGAAAACAGCCACAGGCTTTTGCGAAACATTTCAATGGTCACTTTTTCTTTGCTTCTCTTTTCCTCTCTAGGATCCTCTGCCTGCCTCGCCTGTGAGTTCTGTTGCCTCTCGCTTCCTTGAGGATGAGAACAAGCGCTCCCAAGACCTGCTCAAACGTCTGGATGCGCACATCCAGGACATGAGAGAGGATACCACAAAAACAGTGAAAAAGTACCTGGAGAAGGAGGCTGGGTCTTCCTCTGATTAGAGTCCTGCCTATTTGTCATTTATGTTTAACCAGGGAACCCAAGAGCACCCCAGCCTTGTGCCCAGTCACTGGTTCGTTCCCACAGCCAGCTTCCCCTGCTGCAGTGAATTTGCCACTCTTGATGGACTGCAAATGCTGTTCATGAAGTGATGCTATCTGGGTCTCCTACAGTGAATCAGGGGCAGTTGGCAAAGAGACTAGGGATACATATAGATATGTATGAATAATTAAATGAGACATCCTGTGCAGACAAACCTCTCAGTGGAAACATTGCACTGCCTCTATATTTTTATACCTCCTTTACTACTTTTTAATATTATTAGAGAACAGGAAGGTAGTCTGCACCTGATGTGTTATTTGGTTTTTAAAGTAATCGTCAGTGGAGCGGACAATGTCCTGCACTTTCATAGAAGAGAGCAACATCTCTTGGAGCACTTCTTTTTTATTGTCAGCTCTTGTCATATCTGTACCTTTATTTCATTCTTTTTTTAATGGTGATTTTCTCTGTGTTTTCTTTGTCAAAGGTCAGTGGAAGGTGCTATTGTGTATTAAGGGATGTGGTAAATATTTTTGTACCTGTAAATTAAACATTTTATATGTTTCACTGATCTAATTTGAAGTCAGAAATAGTATGTTGAGGGACAAACCTTTTGGTTTTTTAAGCAGTTTATATAGAAAAGAACATGGTCATTTTTTATCATGCACAACAAGCTTCTTGTCACATTATTGATGTGCTTTGTTTGCTCCAAGAGAAAGATGAGGTGACACTGAGGGAGTGTGTTGAAATAAATCATTACCATTATCTGAAGAACCTCCCTCTGACTGTGCCTTAACATCCAAATCTGCCTGACTGTTGATTTGAACCACAGTGCAGAGCTGTTCTATTGTTACATGACTGATATTCCCTCCTGGCCTAAGTACAGTTAAAACCAGGCATGGTATGTTATAATAACTACAGCGTCTTGAAAAGCTGGTCAGTACAGGGTTGATTTCAGACATTGAAAATTACATTTGTGGTCATTGAAAACTTTTTTCCCAAATATGGCTATACTTTATCTCCATTATCCAGGTGAATCGGGGTATCTGGCTTCCTTTTCCCAGCCTTTAAACTGAATAGTTCATTCCCAGTATTTCAACTGATGCAGAAAATTATGAATACAAGTTTGTAAAGCGATAAACTGAAAGCACTACAAAGCAGCGTTCAAATTCCATAGATCTGAATGGCCGTTCTGAGAATTTCTCAGCTGGGGATTTCGAACCCACATCATTCCGAAGTAGAGGGCACATTCTTCTGCTGAAGCATTCCAATCTTGACATCTTGCTCAGAATTGTTTAAGTTTGCTGAAGGAATCTGGCTGTAGAGCCAGTGCTGTCAGTGTTTTCTCCTTTATGAGCTTCATGAGAAAAAGCCTGAGGAATTTTAATGTCAACCATATGGGACTCTGAAATTTGGAAAGGGAGCATCTAAACATAATTTAGATGTTCAGACGATGGGAGGATTCATACTTAACCTAGGCTGCTAATATAAATAAAAATAGAACGTTTTAACCTTCAACAATAGAGAATATCAGCAACAAGGCTTATTTTAGGTTTATGTGTTTTGTTTTTATCTTTGGAAGGATCTGTGGCAAATAAATGTAGTTATGCTAGGCTGCAAGCCAGGGTTACTGGTGGTATTCAGTTACTATGGTTACATGCTCTGAAAGAACCAACAAATAGAAATGTGAAGGAATTTGGCATAGAGGAGATTTTCTTTTCCTTGCGCATTAAAAAATGTTTTAATATTCCCAGATGTCCTGATAGTCGGCATTTGTAACCCTTTAGGTGCAGAAAAAACATTCCTTTGAAAGATCAGTGATTGCAAAGTTGAAAACTCATTAAGATGAGCAAATAAACACATCACTATCATAGGAAAAATTCTGAATAGACATATACTTATAGCTAGTTTGTGCTTAAAGTCTTAAGGACAATGTTACATTATTTACAATAAAATAAAAACATCCTTTAAAGCCAGACTGTTCTCAGTGAAAAGTTATGAGTACAATAATAATCAATATGCATGATTGCATGGCCCAGATGTCCAAACCAAGCGATTTGCAAAGTACATTTGTTTATATATTTTAACAGTAGAGGGCACTGTTACATTGACTCTCAGCTGGCATTTCTGGGACAAGCTTTCAATCACAAAAAGTAATCTGTAGCTTTTACTGTGCCCTGAAAACAGTTACTTAAATTTGAAAGCTGCCTTTACTTACCTGCTTATTTTTATTGTCCCAGATGGTAAATTTGCTTTGCAGGCAGGAAAAAGATAGAATACACAGTACATTTACTGTATCACAACATGAACCCATTAACAAATAAGAGACCTACATGTGTGAAAAATAAATAAATATAAAATAAAGTCAAATACATAATCAGGAAGGTCAATAAAAGCTAACTTATTTCTATTGCATTTGAATCTAAGTAGACCAAATCGACACTCGAATAGAAGCTCAAATTCACTGTGCAAGGAGTGGTCATGACAGTCAATGATTATATTGGCCTCTCGCACTATCTGACGTAGATGTCTGAAAGCTACAGCTCTTGTGCACCAATAATTTTGCTGGCGACCTTCACTATCCTGCTCAATCAGTTTTTATTGTGTGTATTAAGGTTACCAAACCAGGATACGGCAGTGAATGTTAGGACGGGTTCAGTGAAAGATCTATAGACCTTTCACATTGAAAGAGTGGAGTATCCTTAGGAAGAGCAATCACTGTTGGCTCTTCTTACGTATAGCATCCATGTTTTCCTCAGAAGTTATTTTGCAATAAGCGATAGTGCCAAGATATTTGTAACTTGACTGTTTCAATTTCTTGCTCCTTATTGCATGTTGGTTCAGCAGCTGGTGTTTGCATTCTATAATCAAGGATCATGTCTTTGTTTTGTGATACTTCTAGTACTAGTAGTTGTGATACTAGTTAAAAGTATGAGTTCTTACACCATTCAACAAAATAATCCTCTACAGGCCAATGATCAGTGTCTACATCTTGGAGAAGATTGACAATGACAGAGCAAAATTAACAATGTGTCTTTCCTCAAAAGGATATCTACAGCTAATAATGATAATCCAGAGTAATGATGTCAATTCATAGATGAGGATTATGAGGCCATGATTAGAAAAGGCCAGAGGGAAGTTTGGTTACAGTTATACCCCTGCTTTTTTCAAGAACCACCCTGGGGTTTTTAATGACAACACAAAGTCAAGTCTTTGGTTTTATGTCTCATCCGAAAGATAGCGAATGTTTTATAGTATAGTGTCCCCGTCACTATACTGGGGCATTAGGACCCACACAGGCTTCAGGATGAGAGGTCCCTACTGGTCCCATTAACACATCAGCAGCAGCCTTAGTTCTCCCAGGAGGTCTCCCATCCAGCAGGCAACCCACTGAAACTAAGCAGGTGTGAGCCTGGTCAGTACCTGGATGGATTCCAGGGTAAAACTAAGCTTGTTGCTGAAAGAGGTGTTCGTGGGGCCAGTAGGGAGCGCTCATCCTGAAGCCTGTGTGGGTCCAAATGCCCCAGTATAGTGACAGGGACACTATGTTGTTAAAAGGCACCATCTTTAAGATTAGATGTAAAACCGAGGTCCTGACTCTCTGTGGTCATTAAAAATCCCAGGGTGTTTCTTGAAAAGTAGGGGTGTTAGCCTGGTGTCCTGGCCACGTTTCCCAGTGGCCTTTACCAATTACGGCCTCCTAATAATCCCCATCTATGAATTGGCTTCATCACTCTGTTCTCCTCCCCACTCATGTGTGGTGAGCGTACCGGTGCACTATGGCTACTGTTGCATCATCCAGGTGGGGGCTGCTGTTGGTAGTGGTGGAGAGAAGTGCCAATTACCTGTAAGGTGCTGCTGTAACGATCATAAAAAGAGTAAGCTTTTTATTGATCTTTACAAAAGCAACAACAGTTATAAAGATAACTATTTTCTGGCAAAGCAGTAAAAATTGTTAGGCAAACAGTATTTTTTACTCACTATTTTCTGCCACAGTATGTTTGTCTGTACTTCGACAAGCATTTCTTTAAAAGCTCCTTCATGATGGCTTAGTGTATGTCTATACTATCTTTACTTTCAGTGGATTAGCAACTTATTGACTTTGCAATCATCTTTTGTATTTATACCCAATTCCAACACAGTGGATCAGTTTCTGCAGTTACAACAAGGTGTATTTGTGAATATTAGTCCTGAGTAACAGGAGTAATAGCTCTGTGGGAGTTCTGTTGGTCATAGTTTAACAGTCTAGCCAGTGAGTCGACTCGTCAACCTTTGTTGCTAACGCAGATGTACGAGCTTTGATGAAACATTACTAGTATGTGTGAAGTGCATCCTAGAAAAAGTTTCGAAAGCCACATTGCGGGTTTAAATCTGGGTGCTGTCAGCAGCCAGCTGTGACGGCACTTCTCCAGGTGCACACAACCGGCTGAGCCTCTTAGAGTTTGAGAGGGCTTGAGTCGTCCAGGCAGGATGTCCTTGACGTGCCTGTCAGTTCCACCTACTGAGGTTTGCCAAGCAGTCTTCTGCTTGCAGTCATTCAGGAGAGCTGCTTCAGTCCTCCATTCAGTGTTAACTTTGCTGTTGATACTTTGGGGCTCTGGCTGTAAGAGGGCAGATGTCTTGGCAGTGTATATTTTCTAAGTATGGTAAGCACCTGTCCTGCCAGTATGATGGTTGTGATAGTAAAATGAGCTATTTAACATCCTCTAATACCAAATCTGGCGTTTGAAAGAAAAATGTGGATATCTTCTAATTAAAGGAAATAAGATTTTAAAAATCTGCAGTTCCTCCACAAAAAAGAAGTATAGATAAGACTAAAATCAGAAAAGTAGAAACATTGCTTCTTATGCACAACAGGTTCCATTTACTTGATTTTCCCAAGAAAGATGAATTCAGGTGTGCTAAGTGACCGAGTAAAAATCGCCTTTGCTTTCTTCTAGAAAAGATTGGTTATCAGTTGTTGTTTTTGTTTTTCATTTTTAATGCATAACTGCTTTTGTGTACAAATAAGCAGGTATTACTGGAAGACTTAGCACCTTCATTTTCAAGCATATTATCATATTATCACAGTTTTGTTGGGCACATAACCATCACAGGTTTGGAAAGGCCCAAATCTGAAATTAAATCTGAATCAGATTTAGAACAGCAAAAATCTAAAAAATGGGGAAAAAAAGCAAGGCAAGGAAAACTGTTTGGAACTTGTGCATGTGTGCTAACAACAATCTTTAAAGGCACATTGGTGTACTATTGCCAAAACAAACAGACTCACTCCATATCAGATGCTTGCAATTTTTTCAGTGTTTGCATAACTTCAGACGTACCAGAAGTAGAAGTTCTTCCTTTGGGTTCTGATAGGCTCTTCTCCTGAGTTCACAATTTTTATGCTGCCTTTTTTTTTCTTACGGATTTACAACCACCCACATAGAGTAGCCATGCCTGTTTTGCATAACTGATGCATTCCTCTAACTGTGCCCATGATTCTTCCTTAAAGGGTAGGACACCTGAAAAAACAAGTTTTTGTGTGTGTGTGGGAAGGATGAGTGTAAATATTCAACTTGTGGAAAGGAAAGGGCAAAAACACTCATGGCTGAATTCAAGGTTGAAAGTTTGACTGGCGTTTGTAACCATTTGAAAGGAAAGGTACCTTAATGGGGGCTTTGTCCTTAAAATATTAGATTTCATTTTTAAAGTAACATAAGTGGGGCACTTGAAATTAATTTGAGATGTATTTTTGCATACACATAATTAAAATCAAGCCCATGGAGTTATTTTCTCCTTGTAAACCATATGGAAAATATGTCATAAACCTGTTTAGCTTACAGTGATTATTAGATTGTAGACTAATGTAAATTAGCATCGGTAAATCTGGATTTCTGTAAGATGAATTGTGTAGAGAGCTGCAAGAATTCCTTCACACATCTGGACTAATGTGGAAAAAAATGGCCTTCCTAATGCTGGGTAAGCTAATTCCTTTCTCATTTCCTGTCACATATTTTTAGTCATGCAACAGAAATTCCTTAAGATAAAAACGAGCACAGAAACAGACTTTCCCACAATTGTTGTTCCTATACGCATTTTTTTCAAACATATTTCTGGGCTTAGAGGAATTCTTGTCATATTCAAGCCATTCTCCTTCCATTTACAGCCTATTCCTATTTGTCAAGCATCCCATTGTTTGAGGTCCAGAAGGGAAGCAGGTTCTCTGGCCTCATACCTCGTAGCCCAGACATTCAGTGCCAGAATCCTGGAATGTTTCTAAGACAAAGATCACATTCTTATCAGCTCTTGACCCTCCAGCAGATGGGAGCATGTGACAGAAGGGCTTGAAGGAAAGTCCCAATTCAGAGGTGCCAGCTTCTTGTGAAATCCGAGGCAAGAATATTAGCTTCAATGATGGACAAGTAAAACAGCATCGGTCTGTCTGCTGCACACATCAGACAGTTGCAGTTTTCAGATGTACCCTGTAACTAATATCTGGTCTTTAGTCTTCTTCTGTCTTTGGTCAGGGTTGGTTCTGTGACCAGCAGATAAAGAAAGGTTTAACTGGCAGATGTTTTTTTTTATGAAGAGATATGACATCTCCTGCAGCTTTGCTGTCCAGCAGCTCTCTCTCTGTGTCGGATAGTCCATCCCATGATGTCTATTAGGATCCCAATCTAAGAGAATCCCAATCTATATCCCTATTGGGCATTCATACTAAAAGAAATTGCTTTACCTGGACCATATTTATTATCCTCATGCAGGTAGGTATTGTAGTAGTAGTGCTGAGCCTTCAGTTATATTCATAGAATGAATAAACAACCTTATTCAGAGAATCATATGTGATATTAATTCTGTAATACAAGTTGGAGCCTCGAATTTTCAGAGGCCCTAGGCAAGCCTCTGTAATTAATACCAGTTCCTTTCTGTTGATCGAGGTTTTGTTGTCAAACAGAAATTATCAGTATGGTACCGTACACACCCATTCCTGAATTTAATCTATATTTTTTTAGGATTTGAAATCTCAGAATAATTTTCTGAAAGTAGGGATTTTCTGAAGTCTCATCTTAAGAAGCACTGTCATTTAGGTGTATTTCGATTCTGACAGTTCTAACATGTGCCTTCAATGACAGGAGGACAGCACCGTGTTGGAGAACATGCAGTAACTGACCTCTAAAAGCAAACAAACACAAAAGTCATATGACTGTTATCCAATCTTCTTTGATAGTCAGCAATCATGAAATGTAATGGAATGTTCCTGAGGGATTTTTTCATTTTATTTAGTTGGCTTGTTTTCACGTCTGTGATGGAGACCTCTGCTCCTTTTTACATGAGGCGTTTTAGAACAAGATAACCTTGGTTATGCAAAGGTCTTTACATGACTGGTAAGAAGAGCCTGGAAATTCACAACTAATTTTGATTTCCTAAAGGGAGGTTGAGTAAAAGGCTACAATATCCCCAGCTAACCACCAATATCCATTTCCTCGCTTTATAGATACTTATTTAATGGTTCACTGAAGTCAGTAGCACCCTCCATCTAAGGTCATGCTGTGTGTTTAACATTTCATTGAAGTATAACAGGATGCAGAGGGATCAGGGCTACCTTCTGGCCTTGTGTCCCAAATTCCTGCTTAATGGTAAACATCTCTTTGTGAAGGGATACTTTGTGGCTTGCCTCAGGTTCCTTTCCTTAGTAAAAAATGGGTTTGTGAACCTTCAGCTTTTGTCAACAGGCTTTATGGGACCAATTTGGCAAAAATACACCAGAATTAGAATGGGGAGCATTATATGGAAATAAACTGAAATTTATTTTTGAATCAAAGATGAAGCTTAATATTGCGACTGGCATGTCAGGTCCTTTTTGGGATTTCTCCAGCTTCATCTTTTAAATAGCTATGACACAACAGGGGGTTGATGTACTGTAGCAATGATTTTAGGATGCTTCTGTGACTGTGATATTTAAAGCTTTGTGCAGCGGTTTGCTCCTTAAGCACCTGGTGGCTTTTAGAAGAGTGATAGCAGCCTGAACGCTGCAGGCCTTTGCTGTCTTTTGGTCTTAGAAGTTTTCAGTAGCTCACATTGAGCTCAGGAGCATGACATTTGGTATTATTTGGTTACTGTTTGGTATTATGTGGTTATATCATTTGTTATTCTGTAAATATTTAGACGTTTTAGACTAATATTTAGACTAACATTTATTGCACTATGAATTGGGGGAAATCAATAGCTAAAATCTTTCCCTATTAAAGGCAAACATTGACATTGAGAAAGTAGTAGCTTATTTATGGTACAAGCAGTATGAATGAAACATTAGTTTTGGAACTTTTACATCTATGTTTTCAACACAAAAACATGGGATCTCTGCTTTAAGACTGTTGATTTTAAGATTTACTGATAAGCATACTTTTTATATCCTTAGGATATTCTAGAATACCTTGGCCTAGCTCTTAACCGCGATGAGGAGGTTTAGCCATGTGTTATTTTGTCATTATATGGAGTAAATTAATATTTTTATTTGAATTTTGAAAATGGTTATTTAAGCTTTTCCAAAAATCGAATTTAAAAATAACCCTCTTAAAAATGTTACAGGCCTTCATTTCTAGTGTTAAAAATAGAATCCCGCAAATTCCAAGCATTACAATGTCTCTCTATGCTCAGAACAAAATGAGGCTTTGTTTCTTTTATTCATTCAAGAACGTTTAAAGTGTTCATGCCAGCAGAGATAAAGACAATGGATAACTATGATTACGTCTTTTTAAAATGATTTGTATGAAGCTCAAATACAGTGTCACAGGTGTGATTATACAGTCTGTTTCTGAAGACTAAAACGTGAGCAAAGTGAAAGAGTTACAGTTCCTCTCAGTACTTCCTACTGCCCCCGTGAAGATAGAATTCTTTTGTGGCTGTTTTAGGAATAAATCCAGATATATGCTTTTTGCTAACATAAACCCAATGCCTTTACTGAAAAGGTGATAAATGGGCCGAATAGCCTTTTTTCTTTTTTATATTCTAATGTACTGAACAAAGCAGACCACCGATTTCAAGCCATACTTAAACGTTGTACAGTATTCCCTTGATTCCAATTTGACCATTAAACTCGAGGGCAAAGACTCCTGTTTTCTTTTTACTTCTGTAAACTTCTTTTTACTTCTTTTTACTGATGTAAAAAACACAGAGAATCATGTAGTAAGCTGTTTACTTTTTTGTTTACTGTGATAAATGCTGCATTTTACATGTTTTTGACATGTCAGGTACAGAAGGTACTGTAGCAATGGAAAAAAAATCTTCTTTTTTAAATGCAAAATTACTTAAGGGAGTTAATTAAGGCCTTAACCAAGCTCTATATTAAGTCTTTGATCAATCCCTTTTAGAAAACTTAAGTGTGAGCAGAATAGGTATTGTAGTTGATTTTTAATATTGCTGTAATAACTGATAATTGTAATATGACATAACAAGCACTGATAACCTGTCAGCAGTGAACAACAGGCTCCTTATACATCCAATTAGAGATCAATAATAAGTATCCACCACTCAGATGTATTCATTTCTCAGTCTGTTTCTCCTGCCCTGCTTTATCTAGAATTTGGCAGTTCATATCCTTTTCTAGGGGGAAAGTAGAAACATAGATAAAGGGGAGTAAGAGAGGGAAATTCTTGTGAGAAAAAAAACTTAACGGAGGGAAGAGAAAGTGGAGATGTTGTAATCGGCAGTTATGCCTCTAACTATTAGCCCTTAGTGCTATCTGAGTAACGTCTGCAACAGTAAAGTTCAGCAGGCTTGGAATGCAGTTAACACACATTAATTATCTCTAGTAGAAGGCACACCTTCTGACTGCAACCTCCCAACATTCTGCCTTATCTATTGTGAAGGCTACTGAGGTCATAGGGTAAAGTGCAGAGGACAGATAGCTGTAGGAATGAATATTATTTTCTGGAGGATGAATGGGGTTAGGTTGAGGACATTTATAGACCTCATCACGTTTCAAAATTGTGACATAGGCATTCTGTTGTTTGTATTCCATTCTTTAGTCACAATATACAGAGCTTTTAAGAAAGATTTCCGATAACAGTTCAGAGTTCAGATTAGTAGTTCAATTCAGGTATAATCGAAATCCAAATTCTTGTTTATTGGTGAAATAGAAAAGCTCAGATATAAATCGATATAAAATAAATACATAAACTACATGTTCCCACTTGGTCAGCTTTTAAGATCACATGGCCTCAGCTTTCATTTTTACGCTGATGATACTCAAATATACATCCATACCAAACCCGACACTGATGTGGCTGTCTCTATTCTATCAAATTGCATCTCTGACATAAAAATTTGGATGACTCAAAACTTCCTTCATCTTAACTGTGACAAGACTGAAGTCATGCTTATTGGTACCCCCCATCAACTTCGTAAAGCCAGTCCTGTAACCCTGTCTGTAGATGGCTCTGTACTTGAGCTTCAATCAAAATTGAAAAACCTTGGGGTTATATTTGATTCTGGCTTAACATTCGACCCACATGTACAGCATACTGTCAAAACATCTTTTTTTCACCTTAGAAATATCGCAAGACTACGCCCTATGCTATCATTAACTGTGGCTGAAAAGCTGATCAACATATTTGTATTCTCTCGAATTGACTACTGCAATGCTCTACTCCCTGGGGTATCTAAATCTACTCTGAACAAGCTGCAGTATGTCCAAAATTCAGCAGCCAGAATCCTGACCAGGTCTAGTGCAAGTGTTCACATTACTCCTATCCTGGAGTCCTTGCACTGGCTTCCGGTCAAATTCCCGGTAGACTTTAAAATCCTCATGCTCACCTATAAGGCTTTACATGGCTTGGCACCTCAATACCTGTCTGAACATTTATCGCCCTACTCCCCACCTCGCAACCTCCGCTCTTCAAATTCTGCCCTCCTTACTGTCCCCCAAGCCCGTCTACATTGTATGGGCGACAGGGCCTTCTCCTGCTATGCCCCCAAGCTCTGGAACTCTTTGCCCAAGGATATTAGAGAGTCACCTTCTCTAAACTCCTTCAAATCCAGACTCAAAACCTTCTTCTTCAGAAAAGCCTTTACTTAACTGGTTCCATTCTTCACCCCTCTGCTCTTCTTAATACCACCTTCCACGGTCTCCTCTATTGTTATTGTTGTATTGTTGTAATTATAATTGTGTCCTATCTTGTGAAATCTTCTTATTTATTGTTGTAGTCTTCTTATTTATTGTTACTGTCATCCTGTAAAGCTCTTTGAGAAGCCACCTTTAAAGGCGCTATATAAAATAAAGTTTATTATTATTATTATTATTATTATTATTATTATTACATAAACGTTTTCCTTCAACCACCTATTCATTTAGTTTTTCAGGCTGCTCATCTCTGACGTTTTGTCAAATTCCAGTATGGTTTGTTTTGAAAACATTAAGCTGAACCAGTAATGCAGATAAACAGATGGAGTTGTGGAAAAATCCTGTTTTTTCAGGAAGAAATGTATTGCTCCAAATAATTTCCCCATGTCTGATATAAAGGGTGGATGAAGTGACATTATTTTAAGACGCTTCATCTTCCCTGCCTGGTGTCTCTGCCAGTGAGTGTTGTCGGCCAGTCAGTTCGCCCCTCTGACAGGCTATCGCACGTCAGCAGACCCCACGACCCCCTACACAGGATGTTACAGGCCCAGGGAGCGGCTGCTCTCAGCTCTAGTATGCACCAAAGTTCACGCATTTCCTGCAATCTGTCTTGAAAGTCCAGGGTGTGATTTCCTCATTCATTCATTTCCACATAGTATTCAGATGCAGAGTTCACTAAGTTCTCAAAGTGTTCCAAGATGTTGATAGAGCAGAGGTTTCTTTAGAGAGGTCACTGCCGATGTTTTTAAGCATGTCCACATGTACAGTACTAGTATAGGCAGGGCACATCCACGTACAGTCTACTGTAGTCCAACAGGTTTGTTTTGTGACCTTTGTTTTTGCATCTTTTTTAGTTTGATACAGGGAGTCTACCGCATTAATTCAAAGATAACTGTAGAACCATGGTTGTGCTTTAATGGTTTTGTCTATCCACTCCCACAGCCCGTTTATAATGAAAAGTAGTTAGCCCCTCTGAAATCTAAAGCACCTATATCAAGCAATCGCATATATAAAGCAACAGTAAAACAATGTTAAGTAACATTTTTCTTACATTTAGCACTGAAATATGCACATTACATGTCAAGATTAGTTTACTTAGATATCAGGAAATAATCAGCAATTCCTGGAATGTGAAACTCATTTAAACATCTTCTTTCATGTCTGGAATATTTTTCTTCTAAACATGTTGCTGCCGAGATATTTACTGCTCTTCTTGGATGTCCTCCCAGTTTGTATCGGTAAACAACTTTATCCATTGTCCTCTGTTATAGCAAACTTTGACCCCATTTAAATTGAAAATAAGTGATTGAAATATTCTGGGAAATATGCAGCTTTAGGGAATGTAAATAAAGCGACTTGTGTTTGCACATTAGAGAACATTCGCTATTTCTTTTTGATCATGGAATTTGTGAGTGTTTTGACTTTAATGAACTTTTTTACAGCAGTGCTGGAATGCTGTGTATTCATATTTTCACTTCCTGAGCTCTGTTGACCAGTTCTCAATTGTAAAAAAGGTGCTGGTCTGTGAGAGTGTTGACTTTCAGTTAGGAGATCTACATGAGCCTTGCTGGGTTTAAATAAGGGGATTCTCAGGTATCGGAGCTGAAAGGAATGCAGATATTCCAGTTTGTCCCAGGGTACATGGAGTGGAAAGGCTCACAGTATCTGTCTATGCCCTGCAGGCTTTGCTGATGAAAAAACTGTGTTTGAAACAAAACTCTTAAGACAGGCCTTATTCAAGCTTCTTTTAAGCTTCTTCCTCTTCTTATTACTACTGTTACCAATACTACTACCTATTACTGTCTTTCAACTACTACTACTTGTACTAACACTGGTAGTACATTTCAGACCACTGGTAAGTTGGAGCTGTAAATGGCGGGTACATTTTGCCTGCTAAATGATAGAGATGATAATTACAGTCACCCTTATCAGATATTCACATCACATTTGAATGGCATTCAAATTGGTAGTACAATAAACAGACCACAATATATTTTTAATATGTGTAAGTCACAATTACTTAAAAATAGTAGTGGCTCATAAAGACAAATAAAAACAAAAACATTTTTAAGCCTAAAAAAATAAGTTTAGGAAATCAAAAATCTAATTGCACAACTTAGAACTTCTTAAAATCATTTGAGTTGTAGTTTTCCTTCAGTGTTATCTGTAATGGGGTTTGTTTATACCTCTGAGTCAATGTGAACATGCGTCTGTATATGTGATTATTGCACTGCAGAATTTGTTGCTCACTTATTTGGAATTCCTCTAGTTGTGCGTAAAACAGAACGCAGACAAGTTCTGCATATGTAGAAGATACTTCATATGAGTCACATTCTATGTCCATGCTACTAGAACTGATCAGCAGTGGATATACCCTACATGTATGATTTAGACTAGAGTACCGGCACTGGTCTTTCTGAGATAACGTTCATTAATCAACAGGAAGAATTTAGAAATCTGGAGAGACAATTCTGGTTTAATGAAGATCTCTTACATGTTTTACTGTATTGATCGAACTCATCCTCAAACTGCTTGTTTCATTTCAATAAAACGTATTGACTATATAGTGCCAATCTCAGGAGTGGCCTTGAAGGTGTGGAAGTTCATGAAATGAACTTAGGTGTTAAAGTGAAATCTGAGATTTTTTGTAGGCAGTGTGACTTTCATTTTTAGCTTTCTGGTGCAATAGTGAATGCCCAGGGGCTCAGAAATATCCAGTTGTTTTTGACAGTCTTCACAGCCTCCTAAGACACATGAACAAAATGACATTGTTAGAGCCTAAAATTGCACATATTAACTTATTGTCCCTCAATATAATGTGTTTCTGTTGTGTTCTGAAACGGTATTCTGAAACACCTAGGTGTCTCATTATCTGCAGCAATGGCTTTTTAGGAGGTGCAAGAGGATGTGACATTGTTCTGTGGCCTGTACAGCTTTTGAGTTTCTAATTTGCACCTGAGCTTTGATCTTTCAGGGAAAATAGTATGAATGTCCTCGGGCATGAAATGCCTTGATCCATCTTTTCAGGGATTTGTCAAGAAACAGGCTATAAATGACTGCTGAATCACTCTTCAAAGACAAACACCTCATTGTCCAGTATCAGATTCATGTCTTAAAAACAGCCTGTGGGGGAAAGTATTTGTTTTACTCCAGTCTCGATGGAGCATGCGCTCGGTCTTCTTTTCATGAAATCTTGGTTTCCTGATTGAAGCATAAAAAGATCTCTTTTTGCTCCGTCCCATAGCGAAGAGGCATCGTTTCATGAACCAAACAACAGTGGAGTCTTATTGGACTCATGTTTGTTCAATTACTTGTCTGTATTGAACTAGAAAACCAATCACTTCATCCTTGAAGTAGTTAATAATTAATTCCATGCATTTATATTGTTTATATAAAACACCAATAGGTGGCACTCTTCTCTCTAGCCCAGAATTTCCCAAAGAATGCCCCAGCCCCAGTATGGCGATGGGAGATTGTAGGAATCTTCCTTCTGATGAGACTTTAAAGTGGAGTTTTGACTACTGGCAATTAATGATCCCATGCTGGCGTATAATGGCTGCCAGGTGTGCAGTTTTTCAGTGGCGGGGAATGTGGATCCTCTCCAATATTTAAAGTACTCTGAGATTCAATGGGATAAAAAGTGCTATATAAATGAAAAGAAACTAAATCAGGGAGAATGGTTTGGTAGTTTTTCTTATAATGACAATTGTTGGAATGGGGAAGTAGCTCCATATTCTTTGTTTAACAGCTGAAACTGAAATGAAGTTGAATTTCTTCATTAAAATTCACCAAAATCATTCCATATTAAATAACATTATCTTTCATTAGAAATCAATGATGTCACCACTTCTCATGACGACTTAGGTAAGACCTGGATTGAACCCCAGTTATGCTGTATCTGATAGCTGCCTTAAGAAAGAGAGAATCCAGTCTCTTGAGTGGTAAATATCAGTATAAGGTAAATATAAGGGTCTCTCCATAAATGCAATGAAACAATTTTAAAGTCATTAAAACTGTGATGCGAGTCTCTCAATTTTAACACAGTGTAAAACCAAGGTTTTTGTATTTGGATATTTATTATATAATCAGAGATACAAACTCCTAAAAGGCACTGTGACAAAGAAGACAGTCATAAACCTGAAAGCAGACACCACTGTATGTTCAATGTTAAACAAATATGTACAATATACTTGTTTGTTATGCATTACTGTTTTTCATTGTGGCTACTGAGAACTCACCCCAACCCTTTGCATTACTAACATGTTTTATGGTATGTTAAATGGGTCTTCCGCCGGTCTGGCCCAGAAATCCTGGAACGGCCCAGCAAAAACCAAGGACAACTCTAGAAAGGCATTCCACATTCCTTTGCAGTTCACTGAGTTGGGTGTCCAGAGCTCCTCCTATCAGGAAGTGGGGCACAATAGAAGCAATTTGCCAGAAGCATGTAGACAGACAGTCTGGACCGATGTGGTGGAGTGAGGGGGGGTAGTGGTTCTGAGGAAGGGGGACTAAAAAGCTAGCTAAATGTTTCAGGAATCGTGGTGTCGATCAAGCCATGAGCCTGTGAGCGAGGATTATAAGAGATGGCAGGCCGAGATCTGTGATAGAAAATGGAGGCTGGTGTTACACTTACCTGAATGCAGCAAGTCATTCAAATCTCTTTTGTACTCAGTGTTAGGATCTGTGGCTCAGGTAACCTCTTCACAGACATTCTGTTCGATTGTTATGAAACATAGGGCCATTTCAAAGCTCATTCATCGTGAATTGAGTAGCTGGTGTAGGCGTGAGAAGAGGTTTGAGCCAGTGACTTCATGGAGATGAATTCAATGCTGAACAGTAAGAAGAAAGAAGAAATAATGCGGCCTTTTCTTTGTTTTTCATTTTCAGCAATGAATTTACCTCTTCTCAAATCTCAAAATAACAAATACCATTAAAACTAGCTGAAAATATTATAGCAGTCTAATAGGTGGCATATTCTGTAAATACCCCCATCCATACTGTAGCACAGGATAAACACAGAGTTGAATTAAAGCTGTTACTCCTACCTTGGGAGGTCTGGACCTTTCACAGGAACGTAAAAATGAACATGTTGAGAGCTCTGTGTTTTATTGTAGTCACTCCTCTGTTTTCTGGAAAGAGGAATGGCACAGAGAAATTGTCTCATCCTCAAGAAGCACTCTTCGCTGTAGGAAACAGGATTATTTGAATATGATAAATACATGCTTTTAAAATGTATCTGTATCAGTATTTGTGTAAGTGAAAGGTGATGGTATGAGCTACATATGACAGCACCATTAATATTCTGCATTATTTCTAAAAGATCTTCTAGGGTATTTTGTTCTTAAATCAAAAATGAAATTTTGATAGGAGCTGTTTATCACTTTTGTAGCCCTGGCTAAATCTATTAAAGTACTATAAAAATTAAATTGCTGTTAACTGTTGGATATTTTTCTGTCAGCATATTTGACAACAGGTACAGTATTGTGCTTCATTTGACAAAATTGGAAAAAAAACCTGGGTAACATTAGCTGGACATAAGCACTGCCCTGAAAAAACCCAGGGCAAAAGAAACATTTTGTATGGTAAGACCTTAAAATGAATCCAGAATTACTTTAGGTGGAAAAATGGCACTTTTTATTCCAGTGGACTTGGCAAACAAGACGGTCTTAAGGAAAGAATTACTGACAATGCAGATTCTATCCTGCATTTATTTGACAGTACAAGTTAGGATTACTATATTACATTTGTATCAGTGTTTACATCTTGGGTAGGGACTTATTTAAAAAAAAAACAGTACGTTTAGCTTTTAATGGATATCCTGTTATAGTGGCTTCCAACACAAAAATAAAATACCTCCGTTAAAAATACAAACATCTCTGGGTTTCCCATACATTCCTGTTCCTAAGAATTTGGTTTCATTGTGTGAGAAGCAGATATGCATATCCTTACCTTACCCATCAGCACATTTTTTTCTTCTTGTCATGATATGATCAGATAAATAAAATTCTCAAATTACATTTTCCGAGAGGTCCTATTCATAGCTGTGATGGAAGATAGAAGAGGAATCAAGATCTAGAATTGGATTAGAGCATACGGAAATAAATTATTTTTCTTGTGGCAAAAGGGGGTGAATTTGGGGGTTAGAGAAGTGTTTCATAACCCTGCCCTATTAAGTAATCCTCTTTCCCCTCTGTACAAATTTAATGTTTCAACATAGAAACAATGGGCAAGGTCCCAGAATACTTTCGCTGGTATCCCATAGGGATATCTGAGAACTGTAGAGAGAAAATACATTTTAATATTTTTGCCTTGGCAAGGTAAGCAAGGTTGCATCTGTTCCACGTCTTGTTATCTTCAGCCCCAAGAAAGACTGTATTAAAAACAATCTGGTCTTGCAGTATGATATACCATATTAATTACTTACAAAGGTTTTTATACAAGTGTTTGAAAGGGTAGAATGAAATGGTGCCCCAATTACGAAAACATTTCTATATCCTGTCAGTTCAGAAATTGAACTGTGTCTAAGGTAAAAGTGCCCTGGACACAGATGCGCCTTGGAAACTAAAATAGTTTTAAAAAGCAAAATGTTTCAGAGCTAAAGATCAGACGCTGGTGTCACCATTACTGAAAAACCTGGGACTTTTTCACACTTTTTTATCCTGTATTTTTGGTATTTAATTTAAAAATAATAATATATTTGTGACAGATCCCAATCTCAGGTAGGGCAGTCTGAAAGATCTATCTGCACATGAAAACTCATGTTGGCAGGCAAAGGTAAGGGGCAGAGGAACTGCAGAGTTTTTGGTCTTCTATTCAAGACTCCAGAAAAAAAAACTCTCTCTCCTCAGTAACAGTCTCGGTGTGTCTTGATTACTTCCTTAAAACCTAACTGTTCAAGCCTCTTTTATAACAATTAAACCCATGTGGAGATGTGGACACTAACCATCCACAGGTAGTCTATTAATATCACCGTGTGTTAAATCTGAATGTATCAAAGGGTGATAAATATCACCCTGTGTGCCTATTTACACATGGTCCTATGGCCGTGTCTAAGGGTGGGTGGACTTCTTCTACAGTCCTAGGGCTGTCTTCCATAATACAGAATATTACTAAGGAGATAGATGGTCACTTTGTCCATCTTGCTTGTCAGCAGCTGTAACTTTATTTTTCATTAATGTTGAATAATATCAGCAAAATGTTCATTTTTTTCCACAATAGTTGCACCCAATTCACTACTACTTTGTAATGGCTTATACAATTTATTTAGTTTGTTTTTTATGTTTTCCCATGATTTAGATGAGGGGCGTCAGACTCAATTACCGGAGAGCCTATCGTCTACCAGTGTTTGTTCCGCCCAAGCTCTCAGTTTCTTGATATAATTATTTCATTAACTGCAAACTTAAGCCAGACACTGAAGTGTTTATAATGAAGAGAACTTTTCTGTACTAAAATAGTCAAGAGGAGGAACATTCTTTTCATGTCTAAGAAAATTATTAGATTGGTTGGAATTAAAGTGTAGAAATATCCCCAAGCCTAGAGAGGTGACAAAGTTGAATACCATAAATCCCTTCAAATATGTGAATTCTATTAAATTTCTACATCAGGCTACAGGATCTCACATTTCATTGGCTACAAGAGTTGACATGTTACCATCTTTAAATGTATTGAATACGCTAGTTCTTTAATTATAAAAAAAACACCAGTAACAGTGATGAATTCCAGAAATAATTCAGAATGAGGTTTTAAATGTGCTCTCAACCGCTTTAAGACAGCTGTAGCCTGTTATGTATTAGAGAGATCCACCTGCCTTCCAGTCTGCACCGAGACTCCTGGGTGTCACTAAGATACGAGAAAGAAGTATGCATATCATTTGAATATTGAATGAGCACTCCAGGCTCCCCAACGATCTCCACGCCCCCAGGGTCTGCCTGGGGAAACATCTTTATCTTCTGGGGAAATGTTGGCTCAGTGTGACATCTGCCAAGAGACTGCCAGGCAGAGCAGAAGGAATATGTAACCTGATCTGTGTTGTTAGGCCGGACAGATGTCAGTCCATGTGTGCTAATCTCCCCCAGACTTGTGCCCCTGCTCCATTCTCTTCATACCATAATTCAATCAGAAGCCTATTGTGAGGGACTTGCCTCCAGCCAAACAGTCAAGGTTTGTAAAGAATGGTCTCTCGACATGAACGTTGCTGATATATCATACATGACTTCATCCCAGAAATGAAACACAACATCATACAATCACTATAAAATTTACAATAATATAATAATGTATGTTTAAATTATTTTATTTTTGTTGAGAATCAGACAATGATGAGCACAGTGCACTTATGATACCCAACCCTAAGTCATATCATCTGTACAGGAAGGATTGAACACTAGAATATCCCATATATTATGCTTGTGTAAAAAAACATTCATGAATTTCCAGGAACTAAAAAAATGCTTTAAATCTCTTCTTCAAAATAGTGGCAAACAAAAACAAAGTTACGGTTAATATGACTTTTGCCTGGATTCTCCATATAATTTATTGAGTATTACTAGTTGTAAATTAAGAATTTCATGATGTTTTGAAAGACATTTGATTTTGGCCATGTTATTTCTGAGAAATAATGTAATTTATAAGTAATTTCTAGTATAATAGGATATTGTTAATGGATTGTTAATACTTTTTAGATCCATTGAGATAAAGTCCTATATAATACACAAAACTACTGCTGCTTCTATTATAAGCTGTGCTACACACCATCTATAGGGTTAAATAAGATGTGAATCACCTAGCTTCAGAACATTCATATATGGAATCAGAATAGATACGTGAGTAGAATTATGACGAATGGAAAGGAAAGGTTATGTTTTAAAAAATTGTAAACTTTCAAATTTCTTCATGGTCTTATTACTCAGTAAAGAAAAGTCTGAAAAGTCTGGGCAACAAACTGGGAGCGTTTGCAATTGAAGGTCATCACAATATAATCATCAGGTACATTATTGACGGGAAAAGCAGTCTGTTACATATTATTGAATAAAAGGTGCTGCTCCATTCACAGAGCAGAGTAAATATCCACAAACGCGCATGGACATGCTTATCTGCTGCTGGATGTATCCATATCTGTATGTTATGTACAACGGCCAGCCTGCCAGATGGTGAGAAGCTGACAGGTGCATCTGTTGGACAGAGAGTGAAAAAAAAAAAGAAATGAGCTTTTGTTTACATAAAACAGCAGCCATTGACTAGCCAGGCTAAATCTGGCACTCCCTAACCACCCTCCCCGAACTCACTCTTCTCAGGGGCAAAGACAACATTTTTGTTTTAGATATTAAAAAAAACGTTTAGCATAAATGGACACTTTTCTCAAGCATATGGAATCCAGTTATGGGACAGTATTTCCTGTTATTTTTCTTACAGTTTTGGTAACGTTTTGGTATTTTCCTGGTTCTGTAAAACCTAACATGAAACAAAAAAACACATAAGAGCCCCTAAACAGAAATTCGTTTAAAGATTTAAGAGAATTAATGGAGATCTAATTCTACTTTACTCATTACTTGCTTCTAGACCAGAGAACTGGTTTATTAATTCACATTTCAAAACATAACTGTGTTTTTTGTTCATGTACGTGTCAAAGGAATTCTATATAACAGTGTTTTACATACAATGCAATACTAAGGGTGCTTTGAAATAATTAACTATTTTAGATTGATTAGTATATTGACTCTTAAGTCACACCCCAAATTAATTTCCATTAGCATAATAAAACTTCTAAAACTAAATCTAAAAACACCTTTTGTGTTTTAGGAAAATATCATTAAATGCTGTATTTTTAAGATAGGGTGTTCATATACAAAACATGTTGTGGCCTAAACAGATCCTTTAGAGAAAAAATGTGGAAATTCAGTTAAAAATGAAATTAGCTTGTTGTGGGGCAAACAGACATTGTTTATTATTGTGATTCTGGGAACAAAGGCACGTTAAGTTCTGTCACACTTAAAATCAATGTGTGACAGAACCTGAAATTCCTTTCTGCAACATTGAAATCATGGAATGTTTGACCTTTCCTTGCTTGTGAAAGGACAAGCTTGGAATCTAATATGTATAAAAGCAAATTATTTTTTGCTCTTCAGTATTCTTCCCTGTAAGTAAGCTGAAATAGGGTTAAAAAAAGATAGGGTTACTTTAAACATTATATAATTTGTTGCGATGATTTTCTGCTTAACTACAAAGAGCTCCAGAAATAGATGTAGATCATTGAGTGAACTTATTTGTGATCATCAAAGCTGATAATGAGATCATTGTCGAGAAAAGGTAACTGAGGTTGCTTTAACCTGAACGCATTTGTTTTAATTTGGCATTCTTCCTGTTCTAGGTGAAATAGCTGCATGTCTGTTAAACGTGCTGCCTCACAGCTCCCACATGTATTTCCCTTCCTTGTGCGGTCTTCCTCTGAGTACTCTGGTTTCCTCTCAGCTCCCAGAAGACATGCGGACTTTTCCCCAGTGCCCTATAATGTACTGGTGTGCTGTTCAGTTGAGTCCTCTCGGTCTCATCCTGAACCTCTATTGTTCTGGAAAAAGCAATGTTGTTCTCCAGGCCGAAAATGGATAAGTAGCCTTCTAATAATGGATTATTTCTGGTCTCCTGAGCAGGTGCTAAAGTGTTATAAGCCCAAAATCAGGAGGTCTGGCATAATTGCCATGTTACCATATTATTCATAGTGTAATTTAAATGTCAAAGTGCCTACGTTGAGGGACTGTTACGTGTTTTCAGCAAGCAGACAGTGGAGGACATTGTTCATGGCACAGAAGCAGCGTGCGCTGACGTTCAAAACCTCCTTTAGGTTTAACTAAAAAGAAAATAGCAACCTGTCACTAAGGCTGATGTCAGAAAGTTATTTTCAGTTCAACTATGGCGCCTTTAATTTAAAGACCAGACATCAGGATCAGGTCGGAGGAGACAAAGGACCTACTATTGGTAAGGTTAAGTAAAGTCCATCTTCAGGCAACACCTGTTCATCAGCGAAAGGCATCTAGAAGCCCTTGAATTGAAAATAAAATTACATTTAAGTGTCGACTGAAAAATACTCTGTGGAGAATCTGCCTGAAAAAAAAATCAATTAATAAATTAAAGCATTTGTTTGACTAGATTTTGTTTCTACTTTAAACTACATAATGAAATTGCAAAAGTCTGAACACTTTTTACCAATGACTTGCTGTAAAACAATTTGGGAAATTATATATCATATTTTAGGCAAGGCCAGGCCGCAGAGGGAGGCGCGGTCGCGCTGGGCCGGGTCACCGTGTCCCGCGGGACATGTCCAGCCGAGCAGCCCAAAGCGGTTCAGGGCTTCATGAAACAGATTCCCTTCTCTGACTACCGCACTGTGAAATACACATGTAGATCAGTCTGCTTGGCATTGCGCTGTGCCGCGATGTGAATAACATTTCTCTTTGAAGTTGGAAACATATCTCATTTATTTATTATACAGTATGTCTTTTTTTTTCTTCTTGAGAGATATCTGTGGAAGTAAAAACACATATAAGAAATAAAAGAGATGTGTTTCTAACTTCAAAGCTTTACTATGACAGCTTTTCCAATCAAAAATTCATTCTCCCCCCACCTCCCCCCCTTCGGGTCTCCTTAAGCCAGATGATTGCAATTTCGTGTACATTCATATAGGGTATGGGGAGGGGGCTGTGGCAGCGACGTAGCAGATGGTAACCCTCGTTTACAATGTCTGGTGTGGATTGGGGACAATGAATCTCTCACAGTTCTGATTATTGAGAGGATTTTATACCGAAGACAGCTGGCAGGCAGGCTCCCCCACAGCACCCTTTTCTTGCACATACTTCACGGCCATTGGCATTGTGCATTAGTTAAATATTTAAAAGACACCTGGGAGCACACGGGCCTTTTCCAGAAATAAAAAAAAATTCACACTACGTTTCGTGTGTGGGTCATTTACAGCTCCTACTGCTGAATTTCTTTATTGAAGTTAAACACTCCCAAAATTGTTGCGACTGTTCGCCTTTACATTTCACAATACCTCGACTGTGTAGAGTATGCATTTGAATCGTTTTCTCTGACCGCTTTACACGTTTTTCAAAGACGGCGCACGAAGCAACCGCGTACAGCAAAAGCCTTCGGGCAACTTTAGAGACGTTATGGGCGAATGATAAAAATGTAGTTCTCACAAATCTATTGCCTCTGTTCATTGTGTGTACGATTTTAAAAAAAAAGCTTTTTTATTTCGAAAGTCATTTTTTGTTGAAAAAGATAATAAAAGTGTTTTATCAAATAAAAACAAGTTTAAACATGCTCAGTTAACTTGCACCTGCGCTCCTTCCTCATCTTGCTAACAAAGGAGGTGCCGAGTTGGGCAATTACGCCAGCTACATTGCCATATTTAAGTTTTACCCGTTTTGGTATAGACTGATTCTCAGAAAAGCTAAAGTTTGAATGTATGCCCCACAATATTGCAAACAAACACACTCTGTACCATTTCAGACGTAAAAATAGTATACATTTAAAATAATAACCAAATAACTAACCAAACCAGGTAAGATTGATACATTTTTCTGTAATGGAATAACTCAGTATTGGTATCATGTTCAACATATTTAATCTAGTAGCTCACCAATAGTGTTTTATTTTATTTTTATGGATTACCTAGGAAGTTTATTTTTAAGGATTTGGGAAACATACAAGAGAGAGATAACGCGCGCTGTATTATCTGCACGCCCACTAGAGGGGTTTAGTGGGAACTGCAGATGTCTTCTGCCTCTGTGGCACGATTAAGCGCTGTGGATCTCGGTAAGGCTGCCCTCTGCCTTAAACATCATACACAATGCCTCCTAATTCAATCGTTTGATCTACGATTGTGCCGTTAAAACACGTTTTTAATTAAAACTAAATTTAAAATGTTGGAGTGTACATGAAGTCGCCCCACCACAGATCTGGACAAACAGGGATTCCTAAATAATTCGCTGGTGCAGTTGAAACCAGCGTTTACGCTCCTTTGGGTTCTGAAAAATAACGCGGAGAGCCTGCTAAAATGTGTGTCGTAAATTAGCTACTTTTGATTTAAGCGTAATATAATCCTTGAACTGGGGGTGAATTGTAATTATAAATTGTGCAGCTTTGTGCAATTCCATTATTTCTTTCTGTTGACCCAATATAACCCAATAATTAATGTCTTTAAATCCCGAGCGTTTTTTTCTGTATGTACTACATATGTGTTTCTCAAATGTTTCATATGATGAGTGTGAACAATAAGGTAGCAGCTCTGTGATGAATCTTCATTCTACATAATTTAAGAATTCAGTAATTCAGTGATTGGCAAGCTCTAAGGATCTTAATAATAGCAGTGAAAATTGTGTTAAATAAAAAAAGAATCTAGATACACATGCATATAAAGTACACACAAATATGAACTTTGGACATTATTTCTAAACAACGCTATTAACTTTATAAATAGCTTTATAGTTATTTATGAACAAATTTAACAACTACGTTTCCACGTTTTCATAAACAACAGCTTTATAAAAAAAACAACTATTGTGAACAAAAGATATGTTTCAAAGAAAATGTGGAAGTCACTGTTTTCCAAAATTTGTTTAGTCAACATTTTGACTAATGAAAGGTTTGTTAGTATTTTTGTTCAGGACTGTTGAAATATTAAAGTCTACATCCAAGCGGTTATAGCATTAACTGTGTTGTTTTGCTGACGTGTTTTAAAATAGTCAACTCAGTACATATTTGTGCAGTACCAGGATGGACATATACTTCAATAGCCAAGTACTGTTCTATGGTTATGTATTAGGGGATCACTAAATAACATAATAAACATCAGTTTTTCAATCTAAGGATTTGCAGTTTTTTTAAGCTTTTAAGATTAATTCGTTATTTAAACCGCTCTTCACCTTTTGAAACTATTAACACCGTCACGAATATTAAGTCTAGCTATTTTTTCTGAAAATTTGTGCATTGTGTTAACTTTCACCTGCTTTTTTCAAATGATGAGAAGACGCATCTCTGTCCATGGTTTAATAGATTCGAGACAGTTTTATCTTGACCATTAATTCATACATGTACACGTCCAGAAAACAGATAATCGACCGCATGATTTCAAAAGGAGAAGATCCCCCATCCCTCAGCAGACAAAGAAAGCAATTAATAGCTCTTACCATCTACTAAACAAAACAATTTAATCCACTGTCACTGTTTTGCTACAGTGTTTTGTTCGCAGCAACACTATAAAAGTTAAACAGTACCAAAGGCTCCTTTAAAATAACGAGTTAATAAATAAAATATTGCTTCATTTGGGTTAATGTCTCAGTGATTATTATAGTATTTCTACAAATATTCATCTCAGGGCTCGGCGCTATTCTGTGAAGAGTGCTTTCCCAGTTTCACTGCGGTCTCAGGTTCTGCTCCTCGACTTTCAGTTCAATCATGATGCTGCTGGTGTAGGAGTGACATCACTCCCCTCAGAAGAACTTCTCATACCTCAAAAACCGAAGCAGCACTAACACCACTTTTAACGACACAAACGAATGAATCGGGACCCATTGTTCGGGCTGTTTGTATGGGGGGGTTGGCAGCTTCAACGAGCTGCTGTAGTCTGTTATTGCTTTTGATCCCAGAGGAACCTGGAGCTCTCGCATTCCGATCATTCCAGCCTCTGTGAACAATCAGCCCTCAGTTATTTATTAGCGCACTGAGCTCTTAAACTGGCTCAGTCTACGCCAGGCAAATCCACAGAGCGTAACTACACTTATTAACAGTGGAATACATACACATGGGCGAACACGCACGTATCTGAACTTACTTTCAATGAACAGATACAGGATTACTTTCAATAATCCGGAATTTAATGAACAGAACCTACACGCGTCTCCCTTTTGCTATGCATTTAATGGAACTGTGAAAGGGTGAGTTTTATTTTTATGGTCTTTCTCTTATTTCACCGGTCACTTGCGATCTTCTCTAATTTTTGTTCAGTGGTAAAACTCATTTTTAGATTTTAACTTATTTATAGCGTTTCTGTGTATCGATTTTAAATTGAACGTTATTATTTAAGCAAGAAGAACGTATTTGAGTGATTTTAGTCTCGTATTTGATGCGAATAGCTAACCTAAAGTATCCAAAGGCATGGGAAGATTGGCATACATGTTATCATATTGCAATAAATACATCTATGAGGGCCATAAAGACTGTACCATCAGTATTGTGTCCCAAAACTAAATGCGGAGACTATTTTGTCGGTCCATGTTTAATATTTAGCGATTCGAGATTCGAGACGTGAATCCGGGGAAAGTTCGGAGCTCAACTGGGTGTTTGCTGGGTCGGTCCTTTACTCGATTAGACTCACTTTGATGTCTCAGTGAAATAAACCCTTTGCATTCTCAGGAGTAAAACACTTGTTCGTTCGGCAGGGGATGTTTTACAGACAATAAGAGTGGGGAAATCGGAAGTTTTTTTTCTCCATAAACACTGCGGGGTAAAGGCGAATTAGATTGTACCATAATTGCGTTCAGTACAGTGCCCCACGCTGTAAAATTGAATAAAAAAACGCGTGTTTTCGAATGAACAAAAAATGCAAGCGCTGGAAATATTAGGAGTCTTTCTTGTATTTTTCTAAATGTACAGATGTGACTGGCGACTACACTTCCCCTTTCCTTCTTTTGTCGTGTTCGTTTCCCAGACTTCGGATTTTATCAAGTCGTATAGTTCGCGCATTACAGCAGCACAGTAAGTTATGTAGAAACAGAGCGGCGCCTGCCGCAGGAAGCTGTGTAATGGACAGACCAGTGCCAAGACTTCCTCTTTAACAACTGCCTCCTTTGTGAAAGTGCTTTAGTATTTCAAATCACTTCGCGATTCTAAGCGTTCTCTGTATTGATATGTTAACTATGTATGTATTTTAATGTAATGAGCTGGAAATCCCAAATAAATTGTTTCAACTAGAATTGGCTGGTTGAGCCTTGAAGGGAAAGATCTCCACGTGAAGGTTGTTGCCCATTTCTAGAGAGCTTTTTGCAGTGTGGTTTTCTTGCCTTCTGAAATGTCAAACAAGGTACCTTCTCCTTTGAAGTACGCAATTCTAGTAATTATCGACACCTTCGTTTCAGCAGAAAGTTGAGGAGGATACGTTTCCCGAATATAGTGTGCGTGAATACTGGGATAAAACAGGTCTTGGGAGTTTTTTTTACAACATTTTGCGAGTTCCTGGCCACGGAATACGCATAAAGCTGGCTGGGTGCTAGAGGGCTATTTCAGTGATATTGAGGTGCAAACGTGCTGTTGCTATGGCGATGCTCTCTGAGAGGCAGACCACGCAGAGCCGCAGAGCCACAGAGACATGACTGGTATGTGCCCTGTTTTTGTATCGGGGGTCCATGTGGCCAAGGGAAAGAGATTCCACAGTTTCACAAAGCACTGCTTGGCTTAGTTTCGCAGATGGCTCTCCTTATTTCCCTGATCTAAAATCATCTGGGGGGAATGAGCGCAATGTGCATACCTTTACAAAATAAGATACAGAAAACCCAAAATTGGAACCTGATGTTTATTGCATTTCTCTTAAGGGACACATGCCTTTCTGTTGAAACATATGTGCCTCAAATTATAGCTGGCCTCTAGCCAAGCTAACAAATTACTCCGAATAAAGGTCTCTCTAGCTTTACTATCTTTATTATTGGTATTGATGTTATTTCATATTAAATCATACTTATCAACCATTCTATAAAAATCTCATCTAGTCTGTAACTAAATTATTTTGGTTACAGCTAGGCCCAGCTACACTCTTCCAATTTTTTTTTCTACTTCATAATTTATTGGATATACCAATGGATAATTGAATATCTTGCAATGTTTTATTTAGTAAGGCCCAAAGGCTTCTTTTTCATAGATTTGTCCCCTTGCTTTTCCTCCCAGATCTGCGGCTACTTCTCCGATTCGTCCCCGGCCCTAACTCGCCTCGCCAACCCAGCAGCCACGATGCGGACGGCGGAAGACTCGTCCGGCACGGTCCTGCACCGGCTGATCCAAGAGCAGCTGCGCTACGGGAACCTCACGGACACGCGCACGCTGCTGGCCATCCAGCAGCAGGCCCTGCGGGGGGCGGGCTCCGGGAGCCCACGCTCCTCCGTGGAGAGCCTGACGCAGGAGGAGTCCCAGTTTCTCCAGCTGTCGGCGCGCCAGGAGCCCCAGGGGCAGGAGCACCAGGGGGACTGCCACCACTCGGAGAGCTCCCTGCGCCAGCTCTACCAGCTCCACGGGGAGGAGCTGCCCACCTACGAAGAGGCCAAGGCCCAGTCGCAGTACCTGGCGTCCCAGAGGGGCCAGGGGGACGTCTGCGGTGTAATGCTGGACGATGTCCTTCAGGACGACGGGCTGAGAGACCTCAAGCGGGGGCACGTCCGGTCCCTCAGCGAGAGGCTGATGCAGCTCTCGTTGGAGAGGAACGGCGCGAAAAACCAAATGGCTATGAGCTCCTCGCACAGCTATCCGCAGCTCTCCAAGCATCACGTCCACCATGCCCCGAGCGCCCAGCAGCACCCTGCTGAGCAGAGAGGCCCCCCACCCGAATATCCGTTTCTGGTCAGGCCTCCGGGATATATGGTTAGCCATTCCCAGGAGCATGGACATTACAACACGCCACCTCCCCCTTTCTATTCGCAGTCTCACAGGTAAGTCACACCTGTGGGCTTTACCCTAGCAGATGTCTTTGAATTGAACCATTTTGGTTTTTTTTTTGATCTAACAATGAACTATTTTATGGTCTATGGGAAGAAGTGGAGCCAAGGAGAACTTTATATCCCCTGTAGCCACATACTCATTTGCTCATCTCAAAGGGTTTTGTAATGCACCTGGGAAATGTTTTTGAGTATTCAAAGCACTTGAAGTGGAACCGCTGGAAACATGTTGTTGCATATCTGTATTCTTCATGATAGATAAGTAGAAATCTTCACAAGAAACTTGGATTGGATTGCCTTTTGGCTGGTGGCACACTTAAGGAATGTTGCACTAGTTTCCTCAGCATTGATCCAGCAAGCAAAGTGTGTTGGCACTTATCTCAGCTGGATAAGTCTGAGAACAAGGCCATTTCTACTGCGTGTGTCTTTATGACTAACCTGCCTTTACAAGCAGAGCAAGAAATTGTCTGACAGTGACGTAAACCTAACAAAATATATTCATTTACATATAACAAAAGATATTCATATGCCATCTATTTTTTTCCTAATGATATTGTCTAATCTAAACTGATTGCTGACATCACTTGGGGCATGATTATGCCTGCTCTGTGGTTTCTGTCATTGGCATGAATTGGTGTTTGATTGCCCTAATGTGATGAGGCACCGAGAGAAAATGTAACCCATCATACTTGTATTGTATTTTTGTGTGTGTCTGTGGGTTGGATGGGAGTGTGACGTGAACCTGCTGATCTTACTACTGTGGGCTGCAACTCGTGGATATGTAGAGGAGAGAATTAATCAACCTTTCTCTTTCCTGTAGGCATCTACAGACTCAGCCACAGGTGTTCCGCCACAGTCCTTTATCTACACTGACCCCTGCAGGTGTGGAGGCCTTCATGGCCGCTCACAATGTCTCTGCAAACAGCCATGTAGCCCAGATGGAAATGCTGATGAAGGAAAATGAGAGGTTGAGGCAGAATCTAGAAGGCTACAGTGAGAAGGCCGCCAGGATCCAAAAGGTATAGAGGTTTGAGCCCTTTCAATGAGATTTAAACACTGAGTCTTCAACCTGTTTTTTTCAAAGCATGTCAATGCAGGTCGCAATATTTCTATAGATTAATATACCGTGATGGAAATGTGACTGCTGGTGATTTTGTTAAGAGTCAGGAGTTTCTTCCGTTTTTGCCAGAAGGAAAATCCCAATCAGGAACTCATTAAACATAATTTGAGCAACCACATGAAGCCCCAAAAGAGAGACTTAATGTCATGTTTATGGAAACGAAATTGGTTTATTTCAGTATTTTGTGTGAAGTCTTTGACTTCAGCGCATTTGTGTGCTTTATGACGGGTGTGGATTTAAGAAATTAAATGTGCAGTCTTTGCCAATACTGAATACCAGAGAGATTAACTCTGAAGCCACGCTGGAATGTGCGCAGTGGAAGGATCACTGTGTTTATTACTTGTCTCCTTTGGCACATGTAAAAGCCTTTATGTAAAGTAATAAGAGATACAAAATATCCTAAAAAGACAGAGCTGCTTCTATTGTAAAATCTTTACAATAGACACTGGTACCTGTAGAGGGAGAAAGACATTCTCCCTTAGTTTTTAATCTTCAGAAGAAATTGATTTGTAAAGTATTAGGACATACATGTGTGTCTGTATATATGTACGCTTAAAAAAAAACTAAATATATAAATAAAATCATTTGTATTACACAGTTGTTAAATTCAGTGCTTCAGCCCCTTAAAGGTCTAAGATCATAAGGCATTTTTACACTTCCTCTAGCTCTCTCAGATCACTTTTTCCAATCTTCTTCCATCTGTCGAGATCATAATTCCAGGGGTTGCATGAATCCTGAACTTCCAACAGAGGCCAGGAGGTATGGCATCTCAAAAGCTTCTGCCACAGTGAATGCCAAGCTCTTCCAGTGCACATAAGATTAGCTCCTCCAGATATGTTCTGTAACTACTAGGGAAGAGACATTTTAAGAATTCAGCATCTCTGTGTAGGGAGTCTCGGTTAAAAGCAGTGTCTGTATTTGAGGGATGGCAAACAGCTGTTGCCTAGGAGACTGGCTGTTTGACTACAAAAAGGGAAAGGCGGCCCAGTGTATAAACTAGACTTTTGTCAGGACCTCTGGCAAATAAGTGCATGTGCTTGGAGTGCCTGCAGATGTCACATCTAATCCAAAAGATGTCAGACTGCAGTGAAGGGTTTCTGACCTTGCCACAGCTGATGAGACTTAGGAGAAAGCAGCAGGCTGCAGAGAACAGTTGCTATTTCAGACTGAAAGGCTTCTTTCACTTTCACCCCTACTACTTGCATACGTGTTGCTTCTTGTTCATTCTTCTTTTTTAACAATCCGACTTGGGCTCAGAGATCCCATTGTGAATTGACGGGACAGTTTGAGGTTTGGAAAAAGCTGAAAGAGTCTTCAGACCTAGCTAAAATAATCTTCCATCATGCTTCTAGAATTGGGGAGTTCCTTGTGGTCCCTTTGGGTAGTTAGCTTTTTTTAAAAAGTCTTTATGAAACTGCTGGAATTTTGTTTACAGCCTCTGTAAAGTGTGCATGTCATCAGCAGTTTTTCACATTCCATCTTTTCATTTTTATTTAGTGTGACTTCATGGAGAGGAGAGCTTTTGAATAACTTAGTTTATGGGGAAAAAAGGATTACGAAAAGTTCAGTTTCTAGCATTTCCTGTGTACAGCCTTCTGAAGAGTTTTCATTGTATGTTCTGTGTTGATGAATGATCTTTAAAAACATTTAACCCTGATGGTGTTCATTAAGGGAGTGAATGTACTTTTCTTCTATTCCCCATATCCATATCACATTTTCTTATCTGCACTGGACTGCTTCTCATATCTTCAAGTAGCAGTGTGTACGAGCATGACATTCTCTAGCTCTGACAATATGCATCTCAGTTTCTGGTTTTGCTTTCTCACATGAAAAGAATGATAATTACAACCTCAGAAATTACACAACAGGGCTCTCTACTACTGTGGAGTAAATGTGCCCAAACAGATATGTCTGAGTAATGTTCCTGCTGTGGCTGCTTCTATGGGTTTAACTGCCAGCTCTTTTCTCTGCCTCACTGCGCTGGCATGTTGCCTATTCAAAAGAACACCTGGAACTGATGTCTTTGCTGTTAGGAATGTTGATTCAAGACACCCTTTAGAATAATCTGCACCGCAATTGTTCATTTGTGGACACGTTAGAAAAATGCAGATAGTGACTTTTGACATTGAACCTGAAATGGAAAAATTCGAGGATCATGCTTGTTTGTTCAGGAGGTACTTAGGTGTGTGAAGAGGTCAGTTAACTAAAACTGTTGTCCGTTTTTAAGATTACTTCGTGAGAAGTTTGGAGTTTGATGTGCATATTTGGGAACCTTTTATTTTTCCTCTCCAGCTTGAGATGGAAATCCAGAGAATATCTGAAGCTTATGAGACACTCATGAAGGGTTCTGCTAAACGCGAGGCTCTGGAAAAAACCATGAGAAACAAGTTGGAAGGAGAGATCAAAAGGTTACATGATTTTAACCGGGACCTGAGAGGTAAGAATAAAAGTAGATGTTAAAATGTCCCACTTGCATGGTTCTTTACCCAACACTTCAAAGATGTATGCTTATTGAGATCCAGTTTGTCAGCTTGACACGTCTAACAAATCCAATAACTATGAGTGATGTAAAAGTTTAGGGACTAGTCATGTGTTGCCCTTTTGAAATTCGGATCCTCACTGAAAAACAAATGTTTATGCTTCTAAAGTTAACCACAAATCCCCTAACCCTTGTAGATCTTTGCTTTGTTTGAGACATTTAGCACTAAAACCATGATCAGCCCATGATCCTGTTGGAAGGGCTATAAGAGTATCTAGAGAATTTACTAAAGAAAAATACTGACCAGCTGCTTTCTTTGACTGTTTTTAGACCGCCTGGAAACAGCTAGCAAACAGCTGGCTGCAAAGGAAGCTGCTTCTTCAGACCAAAACCAAGATGTCTTGGCCAAACTCCTAGAGCAAAGTGAGTAACTTGAGTGCAACAGTGGGTTTTGTCTGTATATTGACCTGAAGTCTCACCCATAAATACTACATGGCTAAGAACACTTTATTTTGTGGATCCACAGTACTCAATATATATGCTGTTTAATTCCTTGAAATACACCATGCTAAGTATTTGTGGAAATGGGTGGTCATATTTTAAGAAAACCAAACTGAGGTACAATGGTGTGGTATTTCAGTTATCTGATTAACACTAGACTCTTCAGTAATTAATATTTTTGTAAATACATGGGAGAATTTATTATAAGGTCTGCAGTGTTCTTTTTTGGCTTAGAGAATCTGGTGGTTTGTCTCCTTGTTCCAAAGTCTGTGTTGACACTCACTTGTGTATAAATGTTTCATTGGAATGAGAGGAAAGAAGGAACAGACAAAAAATCAAAATAACGTCCGTAAACAGCACCAAAAAGGGAGCAATTTTCTTGGGGGGTGGAGGTGGAATCTTTGGAATTTCCTTCCTAGATCTAATGCCAACAAAAAGCAACACATTTTAATCTTTGAATATCTCAAGTGCTGTTAAATTAGACATAAACAAAGCATTCCTCAAAACATTCTTTATGTAAAAATTTCACACTGAATTATATTCATACATTTCAAGTTTTGTTTTCTATCTAAGGTGGATTTGTTTTTCATTATGTGTACTGTGCTGAGGAATGGGGAAAAAATCTATGCTGTGCCATGAGAATATTCCTGAAACCTTTCCAGCAGTTTTTAGCTCTCTGCTCCTTATTAAATCTGACAGTTGTCCTGTCAGTTATGTTACCATTTCTTAACAAATAAACTGCCTTTATTAAAAGGGTGTGCTCTTTTGTGCTCCTTGTACAGTTTCAACGTGATATTAAAAGCTCTTAAAACGTATGCTGTCGGTTTGAGCTGTAGTTGCAAAGGGGAGGGGAGTGTGATGTAAAAGTTAGGAAAATTTTGAAACGTTTTCTTCATTTCTAGATATGGCGTTATTCCATCCATTATGTGAGGCGGCTGTATGGCCTTTATGTAACACTCTTGCAGATCCAACTTCATCCAACTTAAGCGTTCTGGACATCTTGTTCCTTTAAGTGTGGTTTTACATCTGCATTCTATCGATGCGGTGAATGATAACACAAATGGTGTGCACAATCGGTACACATGCCAAGAATGGGGTGGGGGGTAGGTTAATGTGTAGTCTGATCCTTCTTCCACTCCACTGAGAGCTGCTCTTGGCACTTGAACAGCAGTCATTATTCACAGCAGCAATAAATGTGGCATGAATTCCTGGAATTCCTCAGGTAATTCAGGCTGTTCCGTAGAACAGGACAGACTCCCTCCCTTCCCCTAACCAAACAGCTCCTTTGTTTGCTCGTTGGGCTGAGCTTGTGGTACTGGAATTGACTTTCTAGCTGTGCTGTTCTTCCCCTTTTGCGTTGGCCTCCTCTTAGGTTTGTGGTCCCTGAGGTTGGGGCATTTCAGAGGTATACATGTGGATGGAGTGGGGGTGGGTTGCTGTGCTAGTTTCCTGTTACTTCCCCCTTTTAACATATCAGTTCTGGCTGATGCAACTGCTTTGGCAAATAATCCACCTACTCTCACCAAATGTTTGGATATATTCTCAAGTTTTACTGGTTACCTGGTTAGACCTAGTGCTGAAAGAGGAGACAGGCACCTGGCCCCCTGCATGTACCCACTAATTGTTAACGTGGTGTAAACAATGTAGTTTAACAGTGTGAAATCACCAGGAGGAATTGTGTCATTACCCTGTTTCCAGCTCTTTCAGAAAGCAACCACATCATAGTGAAGTGAATCTAAACCATGCAGATTAGCAGCATTACCCAATGTAAATTCCTAATCGCATTGAAATGCTCTGCTGATCTGATGCAATTAATATGGTACTCATAGTGTACATAACTTTGAAGATTGAGACATTATAAAATAATAGTTGAAACATTGAGGCTCATAGATCATTTAGGAAAGCCAAACTTTATTTTTAAAGGAAAATACTACTGCATGGTATATTTCCTAAGGGAAATGCAATTTGCTTCTTGAACATTTAGCAAATTGTAAAGATATTGCTGACCTTGTTCAAGCATGAAATGCAATAGATGTTTGTTCAGAAAGTCAACACCATAAAAGGTTCAGAGGAAGTCTGCGTTCTCTGGCATCTGCTGGAATGTAGATTGTGTAATCAGCACACAGACAGAGGTGGGGGGTTTAACAAATTTCTAACTGTTCCAGGGATTAGATATTTACCTTGACCTTTTCAAAAGAATAACTGCGACTGGAAAGTAACAACTAATGTAGTTTCCTCAGAATAAGGAAAATAAATCGATTTCAGACAATTTTAAATTGATGAATTTTGTAGTTCATCTGTCTGTGGGATGTTCATGTGGTTTACCTACAGCTGTTTTACTGTGTTAATTGGACAAATGCACAATTTAGTTCTGGGCCCACAAAATGGCTACAGTATCTGCACTGAGGGCCTTCAGGTCTCCAGCTGTGAAACTGGTGGTGGTTTCTCCCAACACGCTAGGCAGGCATGTTTCTCTAAGCGTTCAATGCTTTAGTCATGTTCTGTGGCTGAAGAGCAGGAAGCGAGACCAGCTTCCTTAGATGAAACGGCACTCAAGGGAACACCGTGTTTGTTGTTCCCCTGATGTGGATTGTCTTGCTATCATCTTTAGTTTTATGTTGAATAGTTCCTCTCAGAACAAATACATGGAGTTATAAACGTTCTCATGCTACTGCGTAACGGAAATGGGTGGGGAAAGGAACGGGTGACCTCATGCCTCTGCCTCTCCAGGTGAACGGCAGCAGCGGGACAAGGAACGCCTGGAGCGGGAGGTCTCGGCACTCCGCGGCACCAGCGAGGACCAGCGGCGGCGGCTGGAGGCCCTGGACCAGGCCCTGAGCAGCGCGCAGTCCAAGGCCGCGCAGCTGGAAGAGGAGCTGCGCAGGAAGAGGGCCTACGTGGAGAAGGTGGAGCGGCTGCAGCACGCCCTGTCCCAGCTGCAGGCCGCCTGCGAGAAACGGGAGAAGCTGGAGCAGAAGCTGCGCACCCGGCTGGAGCAGGAGCTGAAGATGCTGAGGGCGCAGCAGGTAGGATCTGCCGTTCTGGACATGGAGTGGATTGATCGTGACCAACCCGACAGCATCGTTGGAGATTTTACCTAGATCCGCTTCAGCTGACTTAGTGTTTGAAAGACTATGCAGCCATAGATTTCTCCTCCACTCTAATCACTAAAAACACAATAATCACAGATCCTACTACAGGGCCTTAGAGTTTAGAGGTTCGTTAAAACGTACGACTGAAGACCATTTCAGACAGCAGGCATGATAGCAGTTTCTTTATTTTAAAATTGGTGTGTCCATCTAAGAAGGAGAACAAGATGGCGATACCTGAGGGGGAGGAATTTAGAATCAACCAAAATGTTTTTCCCCCTCCCTCAGCGGCAAACCCACGGCCCGGGTTCGGCCTCTCCGTCGGAGCTCAGCGCCTGTGCCCTGCTGGAGCGCCTGCGGGAGAAGGAGGAGCGCATCCTGGCCCTGGAGGCCGACATGACCAAGTGGGAGCAGAAGTACCTCGAGGAGAGCACCATGCGCCAGTTTGCCATGGACGCGGCTGCCACCGCGGCTGCACAGAGGTGAGGGGGGCAGGAGGCCTGGGGAAAGGGTGCGGGAAAGTTGCCGTATCTCATCTTGTTGAGGCATGGCTCCTCAGCCATTGAGTTCCTATCCAAAAAGGACATGAATAGGTCATGGAACAGTACGGCCCCTTTTAGATCTAAGCGATGGGGTTAAGATTTCCTTTGGCAGTTGGGAGCTGTTAATGGTTGTTGACACAATGCTAGAATGCAGAGCAGAGGAATGTACTTTTAACACCTCTCGTAGCGTCTTTGCTTAGTATTAAGGTTAGGAGTTGGTCATGCATAGGATCAAGTCAGGAACTGTACTGCTCCTCCATTTTATAACAGCCCTTCCTTCTGCAGGGACACCACCATCATCAACCATTCACCCCGGCACTCCCCCAACAACAGTTTCAATGAGGACCTGCTGACTGCCAATCATCGACACCAGGAAATGGAGAACCGGTAAAGACCTAGGGTTTTGACTCTGCTATAGTAGCTTTGCCCTGCATGAGCATCAGCCACATTTTGGTCACAATGTGAGGAAAGGTCTCCCCTAGATATGCTGGCTAAGATCGATTGGTTCTTCCAAACTGGCCCTTTGAAGTAGCAGCATATCCAGGGAGAGTTCAGTCACGTGCCATCCTTTCTGCTTTGCACCCAATGCTTTCCCTCACCTGGACAAGTGTCTTGAAGGAGATGAACGAATGGACATTTCTCTTCCCAGAATCCGTGCCCTGCATGCTCAGCTCCTGGAGAAGGATGCAGTGATCAAGGTCCTTCAGCAGCGCTCCCGCAGGGACCCCACCAAGGGGGAGCAGCAAGGCCTCCGTCCCGCCAAATCTGTGCCATCCATCACTGCAGCTGCCAGTGCCCACAGCTGGCAGGTGCCAAGCCGCCAACTTGTTGGCAACAAGGCAACGGACACAGCGAGCAGAGACCCAATAGGTGAGCGTTTGACAGCTGACTTATCTTATTCTGGAGAAGTGAAATAACTTTAGGAAGCAAAGCTGCATTTTTGTAATTATTTTGTAATTATTAATTATTACTGGATAGCATTTGTTGGAAACCATTAATGACCTGCTTTTCCTTCTGTGTTGCAGTGAAAAGCCTCTCGGACGATCAGACGTTAGCAGTACGGTCAACCACCCACTCTAAACACTGTAGTCAAGATGGCTGTACCCAGACAGAAAACATTTCACAGGAGTCACCTGCTACCTCTGAGCTTGCTGCCACTGAGGATTCCAGCACTGTTCCTGTCTCTGGTATGTACAGCATTTGGACTTGGACACAATCCACTTCAGGGTTAGCAGTCGCTTGCTCCCAATGCTTAAAACATTGAGGGAGGCAGTGGGACTAGTTTTTAGTTCTTGATTTTTCACTCTCAAAGAAGGCTCTGTGCCATATGTATTTTACAAAGAACAATTAATCCTCTTTTATTTTGAATATCTTGAGTGTGGATAACTGAAAGCTATTCCACAAATTGGACCACATTCTAAAAATGAATATTTTCATAATTTTGCGATGCACTGGGGTGTACTTTACAAGTACCACAGAAAGACCATAATCAAATTGGGACACTACAGAGCAATGAGATGCTGGAACCTGCATGAGTTGCATTTTGAATAACATTTGTGGTGAAAACCCAAAACCAATAGCCAGCCTCTGGTGTCGGATGTCAAATGTTTCTTTGGAAGACTCCGAAGTTCTGTCTGGACGTTTTCAGAGGATCACTGACTAGTTGCAGTCTTGGAAAGGTTCCCCCATCTACAGCCATGGGCCTCAACAGACACCAGGAGAGTTTAATCTCCAGGAATTCCAGCTATGCAGAATAGATGAGAGAGACGCGTTAAGTAGTGTTTTTAGATGACGAGATTGTTTTTTTCTTGTAAAGGTTTTTGAAATGCATTGGACAGACATACACAAATCAAGAATGGTATAATGCTTTAGAATTCTAGTTCAGTGGTAGGTATGCAAACATCACAACAAGCACAAATCAGAGACCTACTTAAAACACTTAAGATTTTTGAGGAGCCATACTGTTGTGTAAATATTGCTCACGTTTTTTTTTTTCGTTTTCTCCTCCATTTTCAGATAACGTGGAACAACTGACACCCATTAATATGTACAAGAATTTGGATAATTTAGGTGTGGAAGTAGTTGAAATTCTTATCTAGAGAAGTGGTTTTCTTCTGGGGGAGGGGTGAATAACAGTTGCCAGCATTGGACATCTCCAGCGAGGAACCTCCTGCATTTTAACCAGAAAAAAGTTCTGCACTTCATGTGGAAAGAAGTTGCGAATGGATGCTCTGAAATGTGTGCCGCTCCTGGAAATGAAACAACTATGTACTTAACTACACAAAACACTTCAGTAGAAAAAAAGATGAGCTCCAGAAAGCAGGAAAAAGGACTGTGGTATAGCACGGAAGAGGAGCTGAGCTTTCCTTGTGTGTTTACCTACGCTAAAAAGGACCTCTGCTTTAATCTGCCTGGTGCAAGAGACACTGTGAATCTTTGAGGTACTTTGAACAGTATTTCATACAGTTGCAAAAAGCAGCTGACGGATTGTATAACTTGTAAATATTTTGAAAAAATATTTATAATTGCTGCCTATATGTGTGTGCGCCGTGTGCTATCTTTGCAGTCTAGCTATTAAGTATCCCTGAATGTGTATTTTTATCTTGTTTCCTGTATGTATGTTCGTATGTAATTTATATATGTCACTTGTAAACTGTCAAACAAGCTATCTGTAGTGTTCAGGAATTTCACATCTCAAAAATGTTTTCATGAAAACTTCCCCGAAAGCCCTTGTAACTGAAGTGCACTTGTTACTATCCTCCAGAAACCCTTACTTGGTTTGTGTCTCTGAGAGTGTGACCAGGCTCCATTTTGCATTTGCTCCCATTAAGCAGTAAGGCTCCTTTTTCTTCTGCAAATACACTTCATTCCAGACCTACAGCAACAAAGAGTTCCCATTCTTGGCAAGAGGTCAAATTTGAATTCCCCTTTGATAGGTGGAAAGATATTTTTACTTGCTTTTATTGAAGACTAGCAAATAATGCTGTTTCTTCACACTGAACAGAAGGAACTCCTGTTTTTTCAAAAAAGTTTTCTAGAACAAAGTTCTTGCTTTATCCTTGAAGGAGAAATGAAGCTCAACTTAGGGTGTTACATGTTTGGCCATATTTTAATCTTGTTTCCAAGTTCTAAGAAGTGCAGTAATAATACAAAACCTGGATTTGGGTGTTTTTGTCTGGGGAATGCTCCTTAGATTAACATCAGAGTGTAGTCTCTGAAATGACTGGTTGCCTTTCACGCAAACCCAATTGTTCAAATGCCAGGGGAAAAGTAGGTTATCATTTTCTGGTTTTAAGCAGCAACTGCCATGCATGCCTTTCCCTATTTCAGGCAAGCTGTGGCTAATCTTGTGAAATTCTTCCTCATTGGAATGTCTCAGGGGATAAAGGCTATCTATACTTTGACCCACTTTAAAGTTGTAAGCATTCTAACGAGCATTGATTTTTTTTTACTTGCTCCCCCCTCAGTAATGACCCTGTTCTGGCCAGGGCCTCTTAGGATGAGAATTGCTATACGGCTACTCTAGTGACCCTAACGTGGTTTATAATGTGTAAGCAGCTGGAAACAAAGTTTACTACATAGAGAAAGTACTAGTAAATTCACTTGTGAAATACTTTATTTAAATAAGGTTCTAGTGGTTACTAAAAAGTCCAAATGCATCAGTTCTTGGCTTCCACAGGTTAAGGACATAGTCGAATAAGTGCAGATGATCTTTGTACAACCTGAGCATTCTAAGTGGAAACGCAGTTTGGTCTATCTCTAAGGGCCCCTTTGAACTGGATGGGAGAGATTTGTGTGTTTTAAAATTTGGTAATCCCTTATTTTCTTATTTCCAACGCAGTGCATTTGCTGGTCAGTGCTTTGTGTTGAAATTTCACATCTGCTTACTGTTTATTTTTGTTTTGGGCTTTGTTTACAAGAAAAGAAATACTATTGTGAACTAAGAGATCTTAATATATTTTGTATAAATGTATTTGTATTCTTTAAGTATTTAGTGCCATGAGCATAATGCCAAAGACAATTTGCATAATTAAGTTATAATAGAGAGAAAAAAGCAGCTTGGTTATCGATGCAGACCAATTCTAGATGGTCTGACCATACTTAGATGTTGCTGTGAACTTCTATTATGTGGGAGTTTTGTATTGAAATGTCAGACCCATTTCATTAATAAAATAAACATTAATATATGCATAAGCCTAAATTATATTGTTTGATTCTCTTTTATATATTGTACATTGGTCTTTGAAATAATAAATCTACATGTTTGGTTTTCAATAATCCATTGATTGAATGAAAAGGTGAACTTTAAAAACAACTTAAACTTTATTACACCTCAACATATTTAAATGTCCTTGCGCTGGGTGTATAAGTGTCCCAAGACACCGCCTTAAACACTGCAAATTGCGTGTTTAGTAGTTGAAAGGGGCTTAAAACTTTCCATCAACCCCATATTACTTGCATCTATTGGACACCAACATATCCCTACACCCTGAGCCTCTCCTGGTAGGACTACAGAAGCACTGGTCACCAAGCCCCTGCACTCTTGCCCTGGCCTCTCCTCTCAAAAATGAGCTCCTTATAAAAACTTGTTTTGCTTTCAGGGAGGAAACTGTTACCCAGGTACTTCTATGTGTGTGTGTTCTGCGCTATTTCTTCTAAACATTCCCAAAACTGTTTTTTTTTTCTTTTGGAAACGGCCATCTGCTTTATGGTGGGTGGGCATCAAATGCATCACAACCCAGAGAAGAGCTTCAAGTAAGGTGCGGAGCTCCGCAGGAGGAATCTGTCAAGTTCAAAACCTTTCATTGTTGGAAAGAGCATTGACTTCAGGTTCTGTAAAGGTTAAAGTTTGTCATTTAATTTCCAATAATGATTGCCACCAAGCCACGGACACAAAATTTAGTTGTGGAAATTTAATTCGACTCATTTTACTTTGCATCCGTTTTGCTATCTAATGGCATTCATGGTGAACGTGAATTCTTTACATACCTGCAATAATCTACCGCTCGCACGTGCCTAAAAAATCATACACATGCTTTTATTTTTGCTTTTTGTCTCAGGCTTTACAGGTGGTGCTGCTACATCCCTCCATCTTCTAACCTCTATATCCAATGCAGGGTTACAGGGGAGCTGTAGAACAATGGCCACAGACACAAACAAACTCGCACCAGGGCCAGTTTTCCCAGAAGCCAATTGACCTACCAGTATGTCTTTGGACTGTGGGAGGGAACCAGAGCACCTGGAGGAAACTCACACTAAGCAGTCAGGACCCCAGGAATTGAATCCATGGCCACAGTACTGTGAGGCAGCAATGCTAGCCACTGCGCCACTGTGACACTCAGTGCAACAACTGAAGTCAAAGTGTTAATTGTGTTCTTTCTTTTAAAAATGCTCTTTTCATTTTATGTGGCATATGTGGTAATCAGCTGATCTCAATCATAGAAATCCATATTCATTTAATATGGAATAATCTGCTAGATGAATTATTTAGAAAAGAAGCCAGATCACCTGATTTTTTAGTCTTAAGCAATTCGCTAAATCAAAACCCCTTGGAAACTTTCAGAATTCCAGCTGCCGAACACTGAATTTGCTCATAAACTGGTCTGTGCTCATGCCTTGCAACTTCTCACTATGTAAAGCTGCTTTATGCTGTTCAATTATGGCATGTTCTTTATAACTTTCTTTAATTCAATGCAAGAAATCATCTTCACGATGTCTATTTAATAATCAAGGATGTAATGTAAGCATGGATCCAGGTCTTGAGAGTACAGAAGATCAGTTTAAGACATTTAGGAAGAGAAAGGTTGCTTGTCCATACGTTGATATGGATACCGAGACTATGGTGTTTCATTTTCCCATTACAGGAAGTTACTCTCAGGCAAACCTGAGTCTGTATTTACATTACCTTTAAGCTGGAATGTAGGGCATGCTGTGACTGTATGGTCTCCAATGGCTATCAGATTTCAAATAAACTTAGCATGAAGCCACAAGGGTGCTAAGGTCAGTTTGTGCTCTTCACAGAGTTATTGGAGGATTAGAGGAGAATGCATACCAGGGATTTTGCTCATATCCTTAAGGGGCAGGTACGACTGTAATGTGAACCATTTGAAAGGAGTGTCTTATTAACAATGAGCTTCATACCAAAGTAGTGGCTAGTGTTGCAGCACAATATTGTTTGTTTTGGAGATAGATTGATCTTAATGGCCATGATTGAAAATAAAAACTACATTCTGTACCAATAAAAAAACCCAAAAGGGCATTTAATTTACATACTGTATCTCAATAAAGTGGCACAGCTTCATAGAATTCAGTTCTGAGATACATGAGACACAGCATGCAATAAAGAGACATTCTTTTAATCCCTAAATAACATCAAGACAAAATTCCAATGCAAGAACCTCACCATAATACAATATGTATTATTGTTTATGCTTCACATTGGGCCTAACAACGCCTTTTAACTGTGACTATTTCCATGATATGGCATGACCTCTCGTGCCTTATTGCTTAATTCACATATTATCTCTCAGTCATTTAAAAGGGTGTTCTGCTTTCATTAAAATTAAGATCTTAAAAGAACTACTATTGCCCACCCAGGCACACAATTTAATGAATTCTGTCCTTGAAATTAATTGGGTTATATGAAAACCTGCTTTTCATTAGACTCAAGTGTCAATAATCTTGCTGCACCTGTTGCAGTGCTTATCCCTTCATTATACTCTTACGTAACTAAGGCAAGGGTAGCATAGTGACACATTGGTTAGCATTGCTGCCCCACGGCGCTGGGGTCCTGGGTTCAATTGCTGGGGTGCTGTCTCCATGACATTTTTATCTTCTCCCTATTTTTGTTTAGGTTTCTCTGTTTTCCTCCCATAGTCCAAAGACATGCTGGTAGTTTAATTAGCTTCTGTAAAAATTGTTCCTACTCTGTGTGTGTGCTTGTGTCTGTGTGTGCCCTGTGATCGACTAGCATCTTGTCCAGAGTATGGAGGGTGAGCTTAAGACATAGGAATAACAGGGCTCCTTGTTCATACATTGATATGTATAGCTAGACCCTTGCAGGAAAATACACTCTGGCACCTGTGAATCTGTATTCACTATACCTTTAAGCTGGAATGTGGGCTATCCAAGGTGTATCCTACCCTGCACCCATTGCTTGCTGGGATAGGCTACAGCTCTCCCATGACCCTGTATTGGATAAAGTGGTTAGAACTGGACAGATGACCACTGAGGAATATAGTGTGATCAAATAATTTGCAAAACTTACAAATTGTGAGTAATCCAAGGTGTTATTGGATGGAAGAATTTAGTTTCACCTGTTTTAGTCTTATGCAAGTTTGGCAAGACCTCAGCCTATTGAAGACAATAGGCATTCCCTGTTAAAACCCTTTGCTGTAGGTTGGTGGATTAGAAGAATAGGACTGTCTATATTCCTCCAAGTACTGCTAGTCTCCAGTCAAGTACTGCACACCCCTATGTTTTCCTTCTCTTGATTGGACCCTGTTGTTGATCATTTCCACTGTAATGTAACCTAGATACACAGGATGATCTTTGTTTATAATATTTTTATTCTGATCATCATGAGTCTCCTTTGTGGTTTCAAAATGGTGTGAAAAGAGTTTGCATTTATGTGCATTTTAATATAGCACATGTATGTATGCAGTAAATATAGCACAAGGCCAAACTTAGACAGAGCTAAATATGCGGTTTATTTCTGATTGCAGTTGTGCTTAAACATAGAACTTACATTCTTGCAGTTATTTTTTCTTGGGTTTGTGAACGCTCCTTTTAAAAAACAAGTTGGATCTATTTGATTTACATTCCTTTGATTTATAGAAAGACAGATGTGCAATAGATTTATTTGTCCCCCAGCTTTTTGTAAAAATGTCCCTAGACTAAATGGATCTGTATGAAAGGATTGTAATGACCTCCAAAGAAAAGCTACATTCATAAACTACTGTTGCTTGGCTTTAGTGTTTACTATTTTACAAGATCCACAAGGAAGCTATGGGCCTATATCTGACACATTTCAGTTTTTAACTACACTGCACTACTACCATTTCTTTTGGTTTCCTGTAATGTTTGTTATGTTTGTGGTTTCAGACCAGTGTAGTTGAAATGTGTGGTATGGGCTTGTCACTGACAATGGTATTTCTTTTTAATTCGTGGCCAGAATAAAGTATTTCTGGTCAAATGTTATAAAAATCTTCATAGAACAAAGGGCCTTGGTTTGGAATTAATCCTTGTAGAGCTTTACTGATGAACAGAGGGCGATCTTTACTATTAATTAACTTATGAACAATATAAACATTGTATAAGAGCTCTTTGTTCCAGGAATTGCACAATCCCCATGACTTTATGACATTGATAAGACTGTCACTGAAAACAGCACCATAAGTTTTATAGCTAGACATAGAAAAGTGCTGTGTTTGGGGGATGTTCAAGGAACTAATGGTATGGATAGAGCTCTTTGTTATATACTTAAAATGGTGAAGCATTCAAAAAACCTGGGAAAGAATTTCATTTCGGCTAAACATATACACAATAAGTATGTATGCTATTTTCACAGCCATTCGAGAAGTAGTATATAAATCACCAACAGGTTATATTATAGTTATGAAGTTTTAAAAGGGTTGTATTTCCATTTCAATAATTTCATGTAATCTAACAATATCCATACCCAAAATGTAGATATTAGCTTTTCTGTCTGGTGAAATTCTCACTTCTGTCAGAGGACTTGGAGGATGACGTTTATAGACTATTAACAAATTTCCATCCATAGTGTCTCAAGCCAGAGGTACAAGCCATTTACTGAGAAATTGCGAATGTAGCACCCATGCACAAATAAAGTGACAAAACCAAACCAAGTAATTATAGACCGTTTGATTGAATTACATGTAAGCTATGGAGGCAATAATTAAACTAGATCATGTGCAAGGAAATAGGTTTTTAGGAGGTCATCAACATGGATTTAGAAAAGGTGAACCTTGCTTAACTTGTTCTTTGTTGAGGTATTTGAATAGATACAATACATTTAGAATTTTAGAAGACTTTTGATAAAGATCCACATACAGTATTTAGTCTTAATTCGAAGTGGTAGGCGTATAATCTAATGCATTACTGGGACTGAGAAATAAAGGATAAAAATATCACTTAAAAGGTAGATACTCCTTAAATTTAGTATTGCATAATAAGTAGAGTACCACAGGGATGTGTATTAGGAGAGCTATGTTTTATGTCAATAATCTAGATCACAGTAGAGTCGGTAAACGACTAAAAATCACAAATGACACTTAAATAAGACATTTAGGAAACATTGTAGAAACAACAAAGGAAACCCTAAAAAGACTTTCAGAAATTCAGGTTTAGGCAAACACCGGGAGAATCACATTTATTGTAGACAAAAACAAAATGCTACATGCAAAGTAGCAAAACGTAATTTACAAATAAAAGATGGAAAACAATGAGCTTGAGTCTCTTACAAAAAAGACTAGGCTGTTTATCCTGATGCATTGTTTTCTTCCTCTATGAAATATAGGAAATTAAACAAGCAAACTACATTAAGATATGTAGCAAAAATATAAAATTTAGATCAAGGAATGTAACATTAAAATCGACAGTGCACTAGTAAGATCTCATTTAGAATATTGAGTACAATGTTTGTCGACAGTTTACAAAAATATCTTGCAACTCTGGAGCAGTCCAGGGAAGAACTAGGATTAGGGTTAGATTTTTCCATAAACCTAGAAATGCATTCATGCTATGTTTTGTAAAAGATCAGAAATACAGGTTGAATGATATGAAGGACTTACCTTTTAAGCTAACCTAAATACTGGAGAGTCATAAATTATTCTGTATTTTTTTCATCATGTATGTCAGTATTATTTATTGATATTAGTTTTGCTCTGTTTCAAATGCCCTTACTTTCAAATAACCTTTTTTAATAATGCCAAAAATCATAACAGAATATCTAAAATGTATGAAAAGACCTCTGTCTTCTAATTAAAACTTAATCCAATAAAACTTAATTTTCTCAGAGTAAAACGAATGTGACGTAAAATACCTATTAAATCCAAAGTACTGTGCCTGTCAGAATCACCAACAGAACAGCTCCCAGTTGTTTTTAATTAAATGTGACTCAAGTTAGCATAAAACTTGCATCATATTGGAATTCTTGCAACATGGCACGGCTGTGAATTGACATACTGTACACTGGATCTACTTACACTGAATGCATAATTTCAAGAAATCTACCTCCCAAGTTTGTATAAATGCTTACTTCTTGGAAGCAGTACTAGAATCATGTAAGTGTTAGGTACCGTATGTTGTAATGTGGTAACGTGTAAAAATAATGTCTTTTGTTGATTTCATAAATATTAGGATTCATTAACGTTCAGATGAGTGGCAGGCTTCTGATGTACTAAAGCCCATCTGTATCCCAACTGCTAAACAGGTCCACTCAATCTTACTGTAAAAACATATTGATCCAATTCAGTATGTTCAGGGCTGACTAGTTTTTTTCCTGATGTTGTAACCTATATTAAAGGCGGGTGTGGCACTGTAACTACTAGTGCTTTCTTGTGAACACAAATGCTATTTTCTGAAGCACAAAACAAACTAGCAATAAGAGCAACCGTCCCCAAACAACATGAACACCCCTTCCAGGTCCTATCTCAGGACCCCTAAAACATGGTCAAATAGCTACAGAGGAGCCCCCCACTCAGCGAGACTGACTGTGTTAGCATCACCACTCCAAATCTCCACTGTTCCATCACTGACGCCAAAGATCCCAGCAGTCGAAAGCTCCATAAAATTATCTCAAGACAGAAAAGGGTCCAGTGATGCCAGAAGTGAAAAAGGGGACGCTCACATCATCATGCCAACAACTTCTGAACTGCAACCCTACCTGCCAGCCACATCTGCTGTGAGAGACCTAGATAACAGTCACTGTTCAACAAGAATACTACATGTAAACAGGGAATATCCCTATTTAAAGCAGTGGACAAACAAGATGAGCCCTGCTTCTGGGACTTTACAACCTCTGGACATGCTAGCAAATGTACATTCTTACGTTCAATTCTTTTCTCAAACTCATGCTCAGCTCCTTTGTTCACAAGACAAAGTAACTGTATTTTGCAGAAATGTGAAATCACTGTTTTGTAGTTATTAACTCTTGTTTAAAGGCATCACACTGTGTATTTCCATTGAAGTCTTTGTGTGTGTGGACGATGTGTTGTTTTCATTGTAGCCTGCCTCTTTCCCATTGCAAATATCTCCTCCCACATTCTTCTTGGCGTAGTAGGTGCAAGATAGCATTCTATAAATACTTTGCAGTTCTCTGCTTGCGTGTTTACTTGTAGCAGATCGGTGTGACTTTTCTCATTTCAGCCTGGAAAGCTGAGAGAAATGCCATTACAGAAATTCCTCACCTTGTCTCTGCTGTCACTGACAAGGTCAGTTTAGCACACATCAAGGTTGACCAGCAGCCTCAAGACTTTTGTCAAACTCTTGGGAAAGTAGCAACATACCTTAAAGATATGCAAGATAAATTACCCATGAAAACTACAGCAAGAAGTAAAACATCCTCAGATTTCAATTTATTCTCACGTGTCAGAACATTTTTTTTTTTCCCAAGGCTGGGATGTTTGTGTGGTTGAATTGTTGCCACATCACATTAAAGGAGCTGAAAATATTTTGCCTGAAATGTGAAGCTCAAGACGAAATAAGGAAGACTTTGCTTTTTTTTAGGTTCTTTCTTTCCTGTGGGTTCACAGGTATCAGTTGTACTGTAGGAAAGCTGTGTGACATCTGGAGCTTTCACTGAAGAGCCAGCACACTGGTTGCCATACCTGAACCTGTAATGAAAAATACCTACTCAACTTTGAATTGTGTCACAGCCAAATGTGGGCTCTTTCTTTAAAAACTTTATTATAAGTTTAAAACACTACCTATTGTGAATAGGAGACGACTACATACTTTACCTCAAGTTCAACATTATTACAACACTGACCCAGACCACTGAAAAGCAGTATGCAGATATAATAGTCAGCATCAGAGTAACTCTTTACACGTCATCAAACCAAGAAAATACATGTAACATCTAGTATTAAAGCACTAAAATGCTTAAATATTTTAGTATAGTTATTGGTTGTTTCTTTAACAAGTTTTTGGTGTAATTTTGTATCTAACAAAACTCTAGTAAACAAGTGCCTGATGTGTGCAGTGATTGATGAATCTCTCAGAATATCTTGGACTTTCAGATGCATTTTTGATCCGAGTGTTCTTTGCAAGAAGTATTTGGAAAAATAATTTCCCTGAGTGTTTTGCCTTGTTTCTATGGACACCAAAAAACTTCCTGTAGGGATACAGATTTGTTGCAGTCAGGGAATTCACTTTTCATTTCATATGCCACATAAATCAGGTCTAATTTTAGGTTGGCTATTGTAGTGAACTGCTGTCACTAATCCTCGTTATTAATTAATATTTCATTTTTACATACACTCAAAACGCAAAATGTTTTCAATTATTTAACTTTTGTTAATTCTGCTTTTGCTTCCTGGATGAGTATAATCATTTATACAATAAACAGCTTATCTTTGCAAGCATTTATTGAAGATGTAAATTCACAAAAACAGTGAATAGCTGGACTGGGTCCTTCCTCAGTGATGAAAGCATGGAGTGGTCAGAATAAGGTTTAGAATGTATTGCAGAAAAACCATACAGAAACAGCAAGAGTTGACAAGGCTTAGTGTATTCTACAGCCTCATCAGCCATACTGGGGGACTTTTGAACACATTGCTTTGAGAAGGCCAACTATTGGATGAATTTGACAGTAAGATCAAATCATTTTGATTAGTATTCTTTAAAAGGGAAGGGCTGGATGTGGATAACTGGTGATTCCTAAAGGTGTAAAAGTATTCAGGCCCTTACACAGTTATCTTAAAGCATGCAATCATCACACTTAGAAGTAGTAATTAATAGCTGCTACAGTATATGTGTAGCCTACTCCACACATTCAAAGCAGAAACAAAAATAAAAAAAATAGATAATTAGTATGAAAGAAAAAATGGAAAAGTCATGATTGCGTAAGTATTCAAATACTTTGCTGTGGCAAACCTAAATTAATTTAGGTGCACATCATTACCTTAACAAGTCACATAATTATTTGATTGGCTTCTGTCTCTGTGCAATAAAAGTGGTTCACATGATTTCACAATAAATGCTGTCTCTGTAAGGTCTCTCAGTCAGATAGGGGATTTCCAGCAAGGATTCAACCATCAAGACCCAGGAGCTCTCAAAACAATTCAAAGACAAAGCTGTAAAAAAAGCACACATCAGAAGAAAGGTATACAAAATTCATAAACACTGAATATTCCTTTGAGCACAACGAATTTGGTTATTACAAAGTTCCAGACACTGCCTAGATCCGACTGTCCCTCCAAAATGAGCAGCCGGGCAAGATAGAACCTGGTTAGGCATGCAGTTGTGAGGCCAACAGTGAAAGCTGTTCACTACAGTTTAATGCCAGATATCAGATATCATAACTCAACAATATCCCAATCACTCCACAAAGCTGGCCTGTATGACTGGGAAATTTGTCAAAACCGATGGGAACATAGAGGAGAAAAGCACTGCCAAAAATTCACTTTTCATTAACAATGACCCAAAGCACAAAGGCCAAACTGGTTTAAGAATAAGAAATTTGATGTCTTTGAGTGGCCCAGTCAAAGTCCTGACTTGAATCCTATATATAATCTGTGAATAGACAGCTGTCTCTAAGCAATATTCAAGCACCTTGAGAGAGCCCAACCAAATCTGCAAAGAGGAATGGGCACAAATTGCACTAAGCCAGTGTGCAGAGCTGGTAGAGACCCAAAAACACATGTATTTGCTGCCAAACTTGCTTCCACCCAACAAAGGGAGTTCACAGATCTGAATAATTATGCAATCAACATGTTTTAGGTTTTTTTTCTCTTTACTTTCTTGCTGACACTTAGAGTAATTTGTCTTACACCTACAAACCTTCGGTTTGAGCAGTCGTGTGACTAAAACCAAGTTGGAAAGACTGGGTATGCATCCTTTTGTAATTTCACAAAACGGGACATGAGAGGGAGGGATTGAATACTTACAGTATTTCAAGACACTGTTCATTAGGTGAGGTGACACAATAGTGTGTGTGTTTTACAGAACGGCTTAGATTTGACAGAATAACAGCACCAGGCTCATGACGTAAGTCGTGTTTGGGTGTGTAGGATTAAATACCCAGTTGGGCGGGTTTACCTCCAGGTACATATACATTCAGAAAGATTGTTTTATGTCTAGCTTTTAATTTTAGTTGCTATATGGTGGTTATGTCATCGTGTCTGCGAGTTTGAGTTGAGTGATGGAAACTTTTTAAAAAATTACACCCTGGTTGAGTCAGTAGACAGCACTTAAAAAGGGTTTTGGTAGTCACAGTTTCCATATTGGAAAAAAAAAAACATAAAACTAAATGTCATTTTGAAACATTCCCCAACTGAACTTCATTAAATGTGATAAAATTATAGTTTAAATGAAACCTTTACTGGATAAATGAAATGCTCTCCCAGATGCAAAGAACATCTCTTGCTTGTGTGGTGGCTTTGTGACTAAGATTCTGCGCCTGTGGCTGGAAGGTTGCTGGTTTGTATCCTGTGGCTGGCAGAGGAATCCTACTCCGTTGAGCCCCTGAGCAAGGCCCTTCACCCCAACTGCTCTAGGGATGCTGTATAAATGGCTGACCCTGTGCTCTGACCCCAAGCTTCTCTCCCTGCCTGTGTGTCTCATGGAGAGCAAGTTGGGGTATGTGAAAAGACAAATTCCTAATACAAGTATTTGTATGTGGCCATTTAAGTGATTTTATCTGCCTTGCACCCTTTGTAGAGAGTAGTATTGTTGTTATAGAAATAATCATATCTCTTTCATTGGCATCACAGTTTGACTGTAGAGAATTTGTCAGAAACAACTGAGGTTGTTTACAACTTTATATTGTTTCACTTAATCTCATTTTAATTGTTATAGTGGGTCCCATGGTGACACAGTGTTTAGCATTAATGCCTCACAGCACTGGAGCCCCATGTTTCAATTCTACACCTGGGGTGATATTTGCATGGAGTGTTTATGCCCTCCTTGTGTTTCCAAAAACATAGCAGTGGGTTAATTGGCTTCTGGGAAAATTAGCCCTAGGGGTGAGTCTGTGTGTCTGCCCTGTGATGGACTGGCACCCCATCCGGGTTGAATCCTGTCTTGCTGGGATGAGCCCCAGCTCCCTTGCCACCCTGTTTTGGATGAAGTGGTAAGGAACTGGATGGATGCTGTTAGTAGATGGATGGATAGAGGTAGTTATAGTGTGCGCAATGAGAATGACTCTTCATAAACCCTTTAAATTCTTTTCTCTTTTCAAATACCAGTCTGAGAGCTGGAGGGAAAATAAAATTCATACACAGTGATAAAATAATAATAGACACTTCCAGAGTCCAAGGAGCCTTATTCTTCCTGTGTGGTGAAGAAGGTGTTCTGAATCATAACTATCAAATATTCCTGCTGCTTCCAGACACAGTCCAGGTGTTACCATGGGATGTTTTTTTTTGGAATTTCCATGTCAGACGCAAACAGCACAAACACAAGATTAATTTTTTAACAATAATATTTTATATTATGAATCACTTATTAGTCTCATACCAGCTCATTATTACTGAAAAATGGCTTACTAATGTCAGTTTTGCATTTATACAGTACTTCGTACAACATTTACATCTAAAAAGTGTGAAAAATTCAGCAACTTAACATTTTACATTTTTAGTGCTTTTGACTTCTTATTTTTCCATTTCAACAACTCCGATGTCTTACTTTGCCTTTGCTTTGTTTATTGTTATTAAAATTTGAAGAAGACTTGCTTGGCCATGGGCGTGAGATGAACAATACATGACACACCTTCCCAATGGCTCGTTGCCATGGGTTGCCTCAGGGGCGTCTCATCTTTGTAGTGATATGGTGTTTCAGAAACCAAAGCACAATCCCATAGGAAATACCTCTCAGATGACATACTGACCTGAGCATGACCTATAAAGGGGTTCACTACAGCAGAACTACAGAGTTCAAAGTTTTGATGCTAACATTCACAGGAAAACTTTTACAACATTTTACTTCAGGGTAAAGATGGCACCAAATTGTCTCTCCCCATAAGAATCTCCTTTTCACATTTTTGAATATGGATTTTGTCAGTTTCCTAGAGCTTTCTTTTTATAATCAGATGTGATTATAAAATAAATTCATTTCCATGAATGCATGTCTTCTTTTAAGAAAAAAACATGAAAAATGAAAATACCAAGGCAATGTGTTCCATATTGCTATCTCTTTAAATAGATTTCCTAGCAGTATTAAATATAACACTACAGAAAAATGTTCAATAAAGATGAGTTAGCATGTCATACATTTAGGGTAATGTTAGCAAAGATCACTACTGAAAGCAAAACAAGATTAAGGAACGTTCTGTAGTTATTTGATATTTTCCTAAGAATTATTTTAGTTGAGCTGATTATAATCTCTGTACTTTCAGTTTGTCTATTCAATTATTCTAGAATTAAACATTTTTATTGGCAATCTACGGTATCTCATTTCATTCATACTTACTCATGTTTGACAGATTTTTTATGGTACGGCGTTTGTAGGAATTCAATATAATTCACTGAGCATTCCATTGGTCTGAGTTCAATGTTAGCAACTACAAAACATGTTGTTGTTTTCCACAAGATTCAATTTGCGCTACTTTTATACAACTATTGTATTTCTGTTGATTCGGTTGGGAAGGAGTAGTCTCAGCTCAATGAACCACAGGAGTTCAAGAATGAGTGGTATTTGTCCAAGAGTCTGAGTGTCACATTCTTTAAACAACGAAGTCATTTTATTTAGGAATTCGATAGTTGTGTCAAAGAATTAAGTATGAAAAACTTCCATCACTTTTGGTGAAGGTTTATGTCTATTTATCCCAAACCATCCTTAGAATTTGTAAAATTCTGGAAGAAAAGAACACTTGAAAGGCCAATAGGTTCAAATTCCTGTAACTGACTGTGGATATGCTATAATTTCCTTTTGGTGGTGATGTTTTTTCTTCACTTTATTTAAGTCTGGGTTTTGGGAAACTGTAGCTCTGCTATAGAGAGAACAAGTATTAACAAAAACAACCACCACACAGTCAACAACAAATAGTTCCAGTCATAATATATTGATATTATGATATATTAAATGATACCTTCCATTTAAAGTAGTTTTTACCTGGTTTCATCTGTTGTAATAGAGTGGTTTACAACAGTTTACATTGTCAATGGTGTTGATGGACAGTAGATGAATTTCCAAACTAATTCCTTTATAAAATAATATATCAATTCTTGAATTTCCTTGTATAGTATTTGAAAGATCCTCAAACATTATCAGCACTCAGCAGGGATCATTACACAATGGATAAGGTGGAGAAAGAGTGAAGAAATTGACTCTCTAAATTGGAGAAGGTGTCATGAAAGTGCAAATTGGAATTCAAGTGGGGTAGCAGGGCTAAAAAACTCATCTTTTCAAATAATGGCACAGGATCTTTCAAATAATGGCACTGTCTGGATTGTGGTTTAAAGTACATTTCCTCTAAAAGACAATGTGTTGTGGACTATAATTCTTCAGAAGGACAAATGAGAGGCAGACATCCAGCCCATTATATTCATTTGGTCCTGGTTTACTCACATGAACACTACTGTTGACAGTATATTAGGAATAATGCCACAGCATTATTCAAAAATGCAAAATGCATCCTAGCCTTTGTGTTTTTGGAAAGAGAGAAGCCATACTGAGCACAGAACTAATATGAAAACAGTACACAGACAGGTACTGTAGGTATCCAGTGCTGAAAATGAACTAAGCACCCTATAGCTGTGAGGCAGCAGCACTGATAGCAATGGCACTGTGCTTCATGTCTTCAAACTGGGACACTGGCTTGGAATTTCAGATCTAGTGAGAGGAGTGTCATCTACTGGTCTGCCAACAGCACTGCTGGAAACAACCTGGTTTTCGAAAGATGTTTTGTATCCAGGAACTGAAAAGGCAGAGGTTTGCTTAGCCTCTGAGCTCTTATAAAGCTGCTACTTTACAGTACAGTACTAATGTTATTTACCATGCAATGGATTAGTAATTAGAATATATGGTTTGAGCCACTAATTTCACTGCTACTATTTGTGTTTAGGTATAAGGCATGTGGATGAATGGCTCTAGCTGTATGTGTCTGACAACAAGCACTTAATTTTATTTTTATATCGTTTACTTTAAGGGTAATACCCAGCAAATTTGATGGCACGATGCCATATTCTGGGAAAATTTTCTAAATTTCAGATCTGGAATTTGTAGCATTCCAGGTTAGTCACAATTGATAATTTCCAAATAAAAAAATGTAGTAGGATGATATAAAATTGAATATTAGAGAACAACACGACTCTCTAATGCTTGACTTCTTTGTAAATACCAAAATACTGGAGAAGAATTAATTTGTATCCATAGGTTTTTAGGTAGATGAACCATTTGCAGGATGGAAGTCACACTCTGAAGATTGCAGTGATTGCAATAGTTTTTTCCATTATTGAAAAAGCATCCACAAAACTGTTGACGTATTTCCATTATTAACACAATTTACTACAGTTTTGTAAATGTGTTACAATATGGCTGATAAAACAAACCCCTGTGCAGTTGCCCTGATTGTTCCCACTCCAGAGCGAAAAAAAAACATGTTGTCACATTCTCCACATTCTCCATTGCTTGCTCCTCAGGCCAAATTCATTAATATTGATTTTCCAAGCATTGCTCTAAAGCTCGGGCAACATCCTTTTGATAATGCAAAATACTTTTTTTCTACGTCCTGCGAGCGATTTTCAGTCTTCTAACTCTAAATTAGATTGACGTGTCCTTACTTTGTTCCATGGAAAACACATTTTATTTAGTGTTACCGACATTAGCACTGAAACTCATGAAGGTTTATGCAGAGGAACCATCCATGATTAAATTCCATTACTCCCGTCATGCACCTAATGACAGCTAATTAGAACAGCCTGATTCCTAGGCATTGCGATTTCCTCAAATCTAAGGTATTGTAAGATATCGCTAATTGCTTGAAGTACAAACATGCTTTTATAGAAAGACTAGGTTATTTCAGTGCTTGATTCAAACTTTAATTAAGGTGTAGAAGAGGTGTGTTTTGCGTATTGATCTCTGTTGTAGTAGGTAACTCACCTGTCTGAGAGGAATGGCAGCCTATCTATAAGGACAGGGCTGTTGGAACCTCCCCATACCCCTTAAATAAGGAATGAGTCAGTGATCTCAGGGGTAAAGATGACTTGTAAGGTGGGAGATGAATATGAAATGCACAAACAAATAAGCAAGAAGAGTGATATTTATAAGCAGGGTGGCAAACATTGGAGAGATGTATTGTCATACTGTATTGACAAGGACCTGTTAGTGGGTACAGTATAAAAGATAATGATTATGAATATACATATTTTCAAATAAGATTAGGCAATTGATGCTCATTGTAAAAATGTGTGAGGACTGTACATGGGGGGTCATTGTTTTTTCTGGGATGCTGTTTTCACATCACCCCCTCTTCCCAAACAAATGTGTGTGTTTTAAATAACAAATTTAAAATTCGTTAAAGACAGTGCAAATTCTCAACCATCATGGAATTGAGGTAAATATGCATAAATGCATTATTTTTTCAAACTTGCAGCTTGAAAACTGAGCATATTCTTATTTTCATTTGTGTAGAGTAATGAAAGCAAAATAGAAAAACAGCACAGATCCCGGTCCTTCAGTAAAATCATTCGACTCAGCGAACTCTAAACTGCAGGCCTCACAAAAACAAGCACGTTTCTAAAACTGGGATACACTGTAGCATATTCCTTGTACTGGTCTCTCAATCCTGCATGGCAGTAATGTTTAAACTGCCATTGTCCATGATTAACAAAAAACTACAGTACATTCATGAAAACCCCTTACTTTCCAGTCTCCCAAATAGCTGTGTCTCTTTTAGGCTATATACCATAATGGTGATTTCCCATGCTAGGTATGAATGAAATGTTCCTCATTATTCTTTTGAAAACTGAAAAGGTTGATAAAACTGTGGCCTACAGCTTCTGTGGCTAAGGGTTTCAGAAACTTATTTCAGCCGGGCATGGCAAAAACTTGCAGAACTACGTACAGTCAAAAGGATTTAATGATGTAAAGTTATGATCAGAACCTTTTCCAAGCTCCATGCTGTCTCCATGGAAACACTAATATTTTTATCCCAAGCGCACTCCCTGCAGTTCTAGTGATGCCAGGCATGAATTATTTTTGGAATGGGGCCTGGTTTGGGTTGTAAAAAAAGAACCTTTGAGCCATAACAGATGAGATTCTTGGAAATTCAATAACCCAAATGTAGAATGAGCCTATTTTTTGAGTCTGTATGTTATTTATGTCAGTTTAGTCAATATATTTTTCACAATATTGACTGCACGATATTCCAAATGGCATATGTATATATTTTATCATTTTTCATGCACTTCATTAAACCTTCCAAAGCAAAGTCTAAAAATTACTTCATCAAGGCAGGCTTATCTGTCATTTCTTACCAGAAATTCATTGTATTTATCAGCCTCATTCTTGATGAGGTTGATCGTGATGTGGTTTGATAATAACAATTTAACATTAACTATATGGTGAAGGAAACAGATATACTCTTAAGTGCTTTTGTTTCAATAGTGCCATCATTATTGATATAAAGGTATCCCACAATATCATAGATATTTGAACTTTTTCTATCTTAATTTGCTCATTTAAAATGGGGCTAGTTTAATCATCCATACTTCACTGATACAGTACGTACGTATTGAAAGCACAAACTTTATCAGTGGGGAATGCATTAAAATGCAAAGTGAATAACAGAGGACATCTATGCTTTGTAGATTTAGCATCTTTACTTTACTAGACTGCTTTATGTAATGTACTTTTAGGTACACATTATAATCTCAAGAACAATGAACAGCTCAAATCTTATGAATTAAATATCCATGTTTTCTGTACTTTCCAAAGATTTAACCAAAACACTTCAGAAAACAGTGAGAGCTGTGGATTTATTTCAGTAATCCCAAAGGATTCTGGGTATAATGCGTGTTGTAGGAATCAAGCCACTGATAGACTCTGGAATTGCATCACATATTGAAGGAACAGTAGAACCTTTATAAAATGAAATTGCAGGAATAACACTCACTGGAAAATAGCTGAGACCCAGAGATCCCATACAGCCAGGCCAGACATTCCAAGTTACTTAATGACATAAGTGGAACTGTTAAAGATGTATGTGCCCATAACACGATGTTCATCAGACCTAGCATGGTGCCGAAGATAGGTGATTATGATCAGTTTGGATGCTTTATCCATTTTAATGCTAAACTCTGTTCCCTGTGGCTTCATGCAAAACAGTGTCATGAGGTTTTCAAGATAAACCTATCACTTTTTTGAGAGTCATTCTGAAAATGACCACAGCGAAATTCAATGTCCCTACTTGGAAACATTTGTGGTGAGCTCTGCAGCTTTTAAAACAAAGAGCAGAAACCATCTTCCGTGAATGGAAACCTTGAAAATTACCCGCTATTCTTTGTGGTCTTAAAAAGTTTTTGTTTTAATTTAAGACACAGAAACTGTATAATTTATTCAGGCTGAGCCTTATGATTATTGACTTTTTTTTTCCACGATCTTTATTTTTTAACACTGTAAATAAGACGTTCTTTGGTTTAGTGAAGTGATAGGGATTGAGTTACCTATGAAAGGGTAGAGATCCAAAGTGTGATTTCAGGACAAATGTTAGTACAGTACTTGCAAAAAAAACCTCTTTATTTCATGATTTTTTAATGTCCTTAAAAAAATGGCAGTGCTGTTAAAAAAAGACAAGTTTTCTGACCACATGCCAGTTATTTAACATTTTTTCACCAGCCTTGGCAAGGTGAGACACAAATTACTGCAGTGGCTGGAATGCGCTTTCTCAAAAGTGGACTTATGCAGACCCCTTCATTTCGGTTTGGAAATTCCAGTAAAAAATTAGGTTAGCCCACAAAGTGAGATCTGGATTGGAGCCAGGCATGAATCCTAAACAGAAGATTTTTCTAATACTTTCTTAATTTTAAATGACACCCATCGTAATTTAGATTCCTCATCACGGGATACTCTTTCTGACAGTTTGTTTTCCCTCTTTAAATGGTACCGCATGTGGAATAAAGCTCCTTTTTCTTATCCTTTGGCACCCATTGATGTTAACACCAGTGTTTTGGAATGTACTGGAAAGTTTTACATACTATAATTAATTACTCAGTTTAAACTGCATTTTGCCTATGCTGGTAAAAGAAATGGCTTCTGTAGGAGTCTGTGACCTGGGACACTCGGTTTGAAATATGAAGTAGTGTCAGTCACAAAGTTATTTTACAACACATCTGACAAATTTTAGAGCATGAAATAGCCTAGCATTTAGTTGCTAGGCTATTTCATAGCCTTCCGGAAATTGTATTTAAAATTTGTACTGTGTAAGTCATTATATAAAAAATGACAGTTTAGCAGTTAGGTAAGTGCTTCACAATTCTAGAGTCCTAAGTTTGATCTTAGGTGGGGTGTTCCTTCATTGTGAGTTTTATATGTTCTCCCCTTGTTTAACTTAAAGGTGTGAGTTTTCTTCAGGTACTCTGGTTTCCTCCCAGTGACGTGCTGTGAAGCTGATTGGCTATAGCCTGTGGCTGATTGGCTATAGCTATATTTATAGCCAGCAGCCATATCACCCTGCAACTCACAAATGGCAACCCACTGAAGCTCAGAAGGTGTGAACCAGGTCAATACTTGGCTCAGAAACTAAGGTTTCTGCTGGAAGTGGTGTTATTGGGTCCAGTAGGGGGCGTTCACCCTTATTCCCCAGTATAGTGACGGGGACACTATACTGTAAAAAGGTGCTGTCCTTCAGATGAGGCGTAAAACCGAGATCCTGACTCGTCATTAAAAATGTCTGGTCAAAAGACTGTCTGGTTTGCTTCTGCTAGAATTCTGACCCCAACGTGCACAAAAGTGAATAAGAAAATTAAAAAATAAGAGTAGCTACTTCTTCACATAAATCTCTTCAAAAGATGCATTGCAAAGGTCCAGTCTCCAGGATATACAGTATGTAGTCAAAAGCGTTGACATACTTCCAAATAATAAAGCAAGTAATGACAAATAAAATGGTAAATTATATCGATTGACATTTTAATATTAAGCTTAAGAGAAAGTTAATAAAACATTGTTTACATCTCAAATACGGGATAATAACTGTCAATAATAATAACTGTGGCAAACGTTGTCTCACAAAACATTCTAAAAAATACAAAATAAAATGATAACCAACTGAGGTTATGCATATTAACATACAGTATGTGAAAATATGCATTTCTTGGTTAGGGCACACCTTTATGTGTTACATTAGGTATGTTTAATCAAGGCAGTTCAATACTTACTGTAATAATGTGAGGATCACTGTTTAACATCCCTGCTTTTTCCTTATAACAAGTTTTTTTTATAACAAGTTTGGATTGGATTTGCAAAATAGGAGAATTTTGTGACAGTTTATTTCTCTCAATAATAAAAAAATCACATTAATACAATTCTTTACAAACAAATGCCTTGGTAGAAGAAGTATAAGGATCCACGCCAACATCTGCATTTCTTGCTTTGACAGATGGTTACATACCACAAATACTGCACATTTCTACAAAATGTAGCTTTTAAATTCCAAGTCTGAAACTTGTTTCAGGAACGAAAGCTTTCATCCGAGATGACAAAGTGTTTCAAAACTGGTACACAGCAAGTTTTTGCAGAAGCACAATTATTTTTGTGCAGTTCGTAGTGGCTATGTAGATTTTGTGTGAAATTCCATCCAAATGTTTGACAAACCTGTTTTTAATTGAAGATCAATCTGATTAAAGCTAACACAATTAATGGTTTAAAAGTACAATTTGAGCAATTTTTAAAAAGGCCCAAGTAATTATTTGAAATCAATATTATATGTTCTTACATATTACACAAAACACTAGGAATGAAGAGAGTTGGTGAAATGCTTTTTGTCAGTTTGCTACAGACCGCCATCTAGTGGCAACTATAAGTGAGTATCTAAAGCCTGGGGTCAGAAGGTGCATTTGCCAAACCAATTCACGAAAACTGTACTCAGTTTTCAGAAAATAATTGAAATATGGTATCATGGCATAATGAAAAAAAAAGGAAACTGTTTAAACCCTTTGTTTAAACATTTTGGAAAAACGAATTCTGTTAAAATGACTTATTTCTATTAAAACTAAGAGTAGGAATGTGAAAGTTTATTGAAGTAAAAACAACTTTTCAACAATTTAATCTCCAATCCTTTTATCAGAATTAACAGAAGAAAGGTCATGAAAGAATCTTAGATAAGTAAATTATTCAGTATCCTACATGAAATGCACTTATGACTTCAGATAATTGTTACATCAACTGTACTAAACAAAATCACCTCCCATACCATACCTGGGAAAGAAATGAGAAAGATATTTGATGAAACATCCCTCAGGTTTTGGAAAAGATTAATAAAAAATATTTGCACTTCTTGCTCTCAATGAACATTTACATGACAAAAATAATAATAATTTAGCATTTCTTGTCTTTTCAGATGTCTTTTGACATCTAGGGCCTTATTCAAATTACCTGGGCACTTCAGACCCCCTAGAAAGCAGAAAAGATTTAAGTGCCGAAGTTTTGAACAAGGTCCCCTTATGTTTTCAGATGGATGTTCACGCCGTAAGACTGAACAGACTTTCAATAACTCAACCTACACAAACACTTTGACTTACTATAAGGGTGACACACAGCTGTTGCCATAAGTTATGACAAGCATATAAGAAAGAAACAAGCGTTTGACATTTAATTTGCAAACAAAAAACATTTGCTCTTGCAGTTGTTTTCTTGCAGTGCTCCAGCCACCTTTGTTGTAGAGCACTGCATCCCAAACACACGACTGTTGCTTTCAGCAGTCTTATCCTGTGAATGTCATGGGATGATAATGGGTTAAATTAATAATAAATATAATTAGGTGTTTTATCTTCACTTTTGCACCTTTAATTCCACAGGGTTGTAAGTCTGAAAGTCAACTGTAGAAAATATAAATAGCACTGATGGACCTGCTACTGTACCACCCTCTAGTTACAGAGTTGGTTTATCAATATTCTTGTGACTGGCTATCCAGTCAAAGCTGTATTAGGGAAGGGGGGAGGGGGATTTTGCTCCTGGGGGGTGTTATTGTTTGTATATTTGTTCATTGATTGTTCTGATTGCAAAAAAAAAAGTCAATCACAAAAAACAAAACTGACACGGTTTTGCTGTGGTTGCATACGTTTGGTTCAACCAAACCAAGAACCATGCCTCCTTTTTTAGTAAATACAAACTACAATATTGGATGACAGGGGGGTGTAGCAGTCAGTGTGATACTGCCTCACAGCTCTGGCGGCTTGAGGCACCTTCTGTGTGGAGTCTGCATGTTTCAGTCCCATCCAGGATGCATCCTGCTTTGTGCCCTCTGTCTGCCGAGTTAAGACTCCAGCTCAGTGCGATGCTGGAACGGACTAAATGTTCTCTAACGATGAGTGGAAGACTTAAGCTGCTACCACAAAACAGCTGTGTCCCCCTCAGACCGAATGATCCCAATCAACTATCCAAAGGTCCTGACCCTCCATTCCAGTCTCACAGAAGAGAGGAATTGATGAGGATGTGTGCTCGTCCCTACGGGGAAGGTGAAGTTTTGATATCCGATACTGCATTGCTTTCACTCTGGGCGTGGGTGTTCGTTTTAGAAGAATCCGGAGCGATAACATGGAAAAATGATGGCGCTGGGCTGCAGCTGGCACTGACCGGACCGCAGAGAGGGTGATGCGGCACAGGGACAGGAGGCGGAGGCTGGGCTGACCCCAGCTGGACGTCAACCAAGACCTGCTGGATACGCAACCGTGCCGTTTTCTGCATCTGAGCGTCTTCCATCAGCCTAAGTTCTGAGGCTATGTATTTGCCAAAGATGTCAAAGGCATCCTCCTTGGAGGCTAGCCTTCCCTTAGCAAAATTGTCCGAGATTGTCTGTATATATGAAGCGGCTCTGGCAAAGAGAGCTGCTTCATTAGCCTTTCGTTTACGTTTGTTTGTCCCCCTAGCAGCGATGTGACCGCCTGCTGCGCGCTTCGTTAAGCGCGGCAGAGGGTTCCCTTCTCTGCTGTCCTCTTCCGCGCCCATGTCGTTCTCATCTTCGGTCAGTTCTCCTGCGCTTACGTCCTCGACGGTCTGGCGGGCACTGTTCTCGGGAGTCTGCCAAATATACGGAAACAGGGCACCTGTTCAGGCTCAGCAGGCTCAAGGGCTTGTACGGAATAGAAATCTCAGCTTTGGGAACATGTAAACAGGCAGTTCAAGTAGGGAGCTGTGTCGGCATGCCCAGGCTGCAAAGGAACAAGTAAAGGTTTATTCCACGCAGAAAAGAGAAGAAAGGAAACAATGTTTCAGCTGTGGGGCCTTCTTCCACACCTGAAGAAGGCTCCACAGTCGAAACATTCTGTCTCTTTTTTTCCAGCAAGGCATAAACCTTTACTTGTTCCAATGTAAACAGGGATGCTATCTGCATGGAGTTGGTATCTTATCTGCGTGTCGGCATGGGTTTTCCCTCCCACAGTCCATAAACATACTGGTCGGTAACCTAACTTCTGGGAAAACTGGCCCTGGTGTGACTATGTGCGTGTCTGTGTTTGTGACTGTGACAGAGCAAGCAGAAGCTCACTTAAAAAGCCTCTTGCTTCTTGGAAGTATACCGGACACACCTCCCTTGCCTGACTCATTTGCCGCCTGTGGAAAACAGAATTCCACAGGCAGAAAAGGGATCAGCTGATCGGCCCTGTACATAATTGGACACTCCTCAGGAGCAGCAGCAGTCAGGTGTAGAGGGCAGAAGTGCTGCATCTAAGGTCATGCAGTTCAGGGACGGAGAGCGTGTTAGCGGCACCCACATTTTATAGAGCATTCATTCATCTCCTGTACATCAGCAGTGAGTCAGCAATCCTAACACCAGTTTGGGTTTCAGAAGTTAGAAAGGTCTAACAAAGCCGTGTAAGGGCCTTGTTATGGGTGGATGTAGTTAAGAAAGATGGAGAATTTAGCTGCTTTTTTTCTATAGTGTGTTCTGTATTCTTGGATTCATTGGAATTTTCCAGAATCTCTGTAGAGTAGTAGTCTATAGGGTTTATTGCTGGAAACTGGGTGCCTGTGGGTGAAGCATGCCAGTAGGTCTTGAAAGAAACTGGGAACTTGTATCTTCCAATGAAGGGAAGGTTGGCAGTAGAAGGGGGAGCCCAGCTGAGTGAGACAAGGGTCCCAGAGTAGGGATGGGACAGATTCCTTCCAAAGGCAAGACTGGCTGTGGATGGGAGAGCATGGCTGAGTTTGCCGGGGTTCCAGGGAATTAAAGGGGAACAGCAATGCTATTTTTATATTGCGTGGGTTAGAAAGATTCAGCATTGATGACTGAATTTCAAACCACAATAAAAGTAAAATGTACACGGCAGCTTGTAAAATCTCCAACTTACACCACAAAATACGACGACATTTCCAGGTGTGCGTAGTGCCACGATGTAGGATTCAGAACAAGGCAACAAAACTTCCGGTGACCCGAGGAGGCCCTATTACATTACAACAAGTGGGCTTCTAAATGCATCTCTTTTAATCCAATAGAAATATTGCCGTCCATTTTTAGACTGTTTTGCCAACAGGTGCTACTTACTTGTCAACTCTACATGCAGATCACTCTAGCAGTGAAATGTCTGCTGCACAACCAGTGCTTATTCGCTCGTACATCGCAGTACATTAGTCATTACAGAGACTAGTGAGCAGGAAGGGCCACATCACGTCGCAATTCGTGAGAACTCGCTTGTGAGTTGGCGACAACATAGCAACTTATAGTACATTCGCAAAGTCCACGATTTCATGCTTAATTTGCAATTTGTAAAATTCTTCTATAACATCAATTAATTTATTTTGTTAACTTTATTAAAAAAAACGGAGTTCCCACACAGAGTTTAACTCACACCCTTGTGCATTCTGTTTCCACTAACCTTCACCGAACACTCCAATTTACCAATAAAGTACATTTTATTGAAACACTATTTACAAATCTGTGTAAATCAATGCTGTAATGGTCCTGTTGGTAGGCTTATTAGCGGCTTTTCCATTCCAGCAGCCAAGCTCTACATCACTAGTGCTAACTGATGACTTAATTGATCGACTTGCTTGTTTAGACTTTTATTTCAATTGTTTCTTTGATCAGTCCTGAGTGTCCAAAACACCCAACTTCAAAGGTACTGTTTCCAACAACAACTTCAACACACAGAAATTTACACTGCCTCTCCTCAGCTTGCTGGCCATTATTTCTGACCCAGCTAGCTGAATTACTAGCCAATCAACCGATGATGAAGAAACAAAGGTGGAAATAACACTATCAGAATGACACTGTATCAGACAGGCCCTCAAAGAGCATCTTTTTCTTCTTTAGAGGCAACACACATGTATGAGGACTGTTCAGAGATTTAGACATTTTTACAGGGTACTTATTACAAACTGCATATATATCCCAGAACAAAAAGCAAATTTAGAAATGTTCCTCAAACAGAAACCTGGAATCAATTAGGCTGCAATTAATACCTTGGCAGCAGTGAAAATCAGCACACACTGGAGTTCCTCCAGCACCTGGGTTAGGAAACACTGATGCACTGCATGAAACGTGCTGGATTGTGGCTCTTATGGATCATGGTTTGCCATTTCTGGTATTTACTACTAGTACTGTAGTTTTGGAATTCAATTTGTGCTTTTGAAAGTGCTGGGATCTAACACTAATTTATGCAAATTCCTGTTGTCATTTCCCAACCTATTAAAAAAAAATCAGTGCAAACACTACTGTATATCTGTAATCAAGAAGGGTAGAGAAAAGAAACATTTCCAAAAGATTTCAGTACACTTTCAGCCTCAGAACTAAAGCATTAAGTAACACCTACTTCCCAATCCTAATTCCTGGACTAGAAAAATGCAGGAAAGAATGGCCCTGAGATTTTTTTTTAAAAAGTGGAGAATTACTTTACTGTGACTTATATTCTGAAGGAGAAGCTGGAAGGAGAGAAAAGAGATGGGCATCTTGATAGCTGCCGCTGGGTTCAGAGGAAAGGGTGTATTTGCCCAGTGCTGGAATGTGCAGGCTGCTGTTCCTATTTTGCACTTACCTTTAAATTGGGTTTCGCAGCCCGTGGGTTGGATGCTATTAAACCATCCAGAAATTTCAACAGTGGAAGCAAATACCACTTAGAGAGAAAGGCTTCACCACAGCCGTTCGGAGCAGTGCTTGCCTTTCGTTTCTCCCGGGCATACTGAGTTTTCAGATTTTTTATTTTTTTGAGTACCTCTTCTCCTGGAAAATAATAGATAATTGTTAAATCTTGTCTTTTTTTTTTGCTTGCTTTTTTGCTTTTAAGCAACTGGACAACCGTGATCTGGAACCTAGGAAACAAAATTTGAGGGAACATAATGCAATTAATGTAACTGCACGTTCCATCTTCCTATAGCCTTGGGGTCTGCATCATAGTTGTAAAAACAGTTTTGTACAGGTTATTTAATGCAAACATAGCTACGTATACCAATATTCCAAGACTGCGTGAAAGCCTCTCACAATTTTGGCGAATGACAAAACAAGACAACGTAACATCTCTTGTTGAATGTGCTCATCAGGAAAGTACTGAACAGTACTTCCAGTTAAAATGGGATTCCCCTCTACAACCGTCGCAAATGCTGAATTAAGTTATATGGCGCCACCTTTGGACTAGATACAAGGTTGTTTTTTTTTACACTTACCAGTGGTACCCAATCGCTGGGCAATTTCCTCGGAATCGTGTTTTCTACACCATCTGTCGTGATATTCACGGACTTTGGGGTTGTACAGAGAGGGCTTTGCTTCCCATAGGTCACAGAGCTCCTCCAGTTTCTTACGGGTCCAGAAATCTTTCCATTCCATGGCAACAATTCTATATTGTGATTCTATATTCGAAAAAAAAGGTTCGGCTTCTAACCCTGATCTGGGCTGTGCAGCCTAGCGGGCCACCTCTGTTATTATCAGATGGATTCGGGGCTGCAGTTTTTCACGTCTGCATTGTCTTTGTTGCGCAACTTGTTTCTGTGTTGCACAACAAATATTTTCCGGTTTGTAGTGACCTTTTGTTTCCTCTCAGTGGACATCAGAAACCCCCTTTTGACAAAAAGAAAACCCAACCCCACTCAAAAAAAATAATAAAAATCTCCACAGCCGTGTTTTTGTTTTATTGCACGTCAAAACCTTTTTGTTCGATACTCTAGCAATGGCTAGAACACGCCCCGTCGACTGTAAACAGAGAATCCATTAAAAATTCACACAAAGTAGACAACTCTCCACTTAAACTCTGAGCGTTAAGGAATGGGTGGGCTTTCTGTTGGTGAATAAGGGGCGATTTTATCTGCTACTATTGGCCATTTAAGTCGCAGCACATTTTTGTGCGATGCGATTGGTTAGAGCTGAAGGATCTGTGTGCCTATTGGCGCTTATTCGTCTCCCGGTCCTCGTCAGCGGACCGCCTGTAATTGGCCAGGCGCTTTGCCTTCTCTCTTGTGATTGGCCAGACGGCCAGAGCGCCCTCCAAGGTTAGAGCCTCCCCTTCCGGTGTGACTCGAAGGTGTTGTTGCAGAGACGGATGGAGAAGCTTGAACCTGTTTAAGCACGGGTATAGAAATGAGTTTAGACTTTTAGGCATTTGTTTTCAGTACACGGATAGCTGTAGAAAGGGAATTCCGCGACGCCGTCGGGTAGATGTCTAAATTATTTAGCGAAGTGGATATTCTGTTTTGGAATTTGACTTAAGTGTATCATTTTCATAGAAGAAGGAAAATCGAGAAAATCTGTACGGTAAGGGGTGCTTTTCATTTTTGTCCGCAAATGACTTTTCTAGTGCACTGTAACAGTATCCTAGCATCTGTTTTAATTTAGCGTGTTTGAAAATACAGGTCGGAGAAAAGCGGGATGCCTGATGTTTCCTACGTAGCGTTGTCTACTTGGTCAAATTGCTATTTTTTCGACTGTCGTCCACGCGTCATTTTTTCCGCATATTATCCTAGAAAGCCGAGCATCTCCGATTTTTTTTTTCTAGGTTCGTGACACGCACGGGAGGAAAACAGAAGAATATGTGCGCGGATTATTCTGTAATTACTGATATGGGTTTGCTTAAGGACGTTTGCGGTGCAAATAATGACCCCACAGGAAGCGAATCACGTTTATCCCGATTGTGGAGTGAATATAAGTGGTGTATTGTTGGTCTGGTACTGCTCTTTCTCCTAAGAGTGTAGACCGTACATAACTCTTATCACCTTCACCATATCGTGAATGCGCTGGTCCTCGGAGACCACTTTCTAGCATCATGAAGGGTATGTTGTTCTCTGTATGATTTTAAGCATTTAGAATAACTGCATAACGTCATCCAAGCGAAAACAAAGCACTTGCGCTTAGCAAGTAAGCCTTACAGTTTCCCTGAAAACGCATACCCAGGATTGAGGTGTCGTTTAATATCTCGATTTTCTTAAACGTCATTTCGTTGATCATACGGATAAGTAAATATAGCTTTTCAAAATGCAACTGTGAACATCTTACTTAGAAGCAGCAACGCTTTGGATATTTAATCGAGGTTCATAAACCGACGGTTTATCAACTGTTAATTTCGGTAATCGCGTGAATGAATGAAAATCCAGCCTTATTTCAACGGTGGTAAGTGCCGATAACGTCATTCATGCAGCAGGCGATTGAAGTAAAGGAGTCGCACCTTAACAGTGATATGTGGGGTTTTTTTTGTCTCGTTTTTCAATACAGTCCTTGTGGAAGTCATATCAATTCTCGATGAACGTTTAAGATCTTGTATAACGTGTAAGATACGGCCTTGGTTTTTCAGAATTTGAGAATTCTAACGTTGTTTAAGCAAATAGGATTCTTCCATCGAAGGCTGTCTGTTTGCGATTTTGGCAGTGGGGAAAATCTCATTTAACACCCACCATGAGATGATCCCAGCTGGCTACGGAGAAAAGCTCATTCTTTTCATCTTTTTTTTTTCGTTTCCTGTCCAGTTGTTTCGATTGAAAGTAAGACTCTTCTCTGCATTTACAGGACCTTCGTCAAAAGATGAGCTCCCAGCAGTTTCCAAGGGCAGGAGTTCCAGCCTCTAGCCTGGGACAAGCACAGATAACAGGGGGAAACTCCAGCCTGGCTCCAGGAAACCAGACTGGCACAGGTAAAAAAAAAAGAAAGCTTGAAATAATCAAGTCTACTGTAAGGTTCAGTGACTCTGCGTAGAGAGTAGTCTTTGAGAAGCACTTTGAGTAATTTTTAATAAGCGCTTTGAGAAGCCACCTTTAAAGGCGCTATATAAAATAGTTTTTTATTATTATTATTAATATTATAATCTTGTGGAGCAGATTTTTTGTGAGTGTCTTGTAACCAAAGCCAACCTGCACTAATAAGTCATAGAAAGACCCAAGTGTCTCGTCTAGCTCTCAAACATGTGACGTAAAAAAAGGGCCGCAGGGCCGTCGCCGTCGTCATTTTCTCATCCTCCGAGCCGTGTGTTTGCTTCGCAGGGGGCAGCGAGGAAGGCTGCCGGGAGCCGGAGCACGCTCCACGCGACCATGCGCCCAGCGGCGGGGGGGCCCTGGCCTTCCGCGACGAGAAGCAGGAGACGGTGGTGGTCAGGCCCTACCCGCAGGTCCAGGCCCACGGGCAGCCCCTGACTCTGCCTCAGCACCTCCCGCTGTCGGCCGGCCCTCCGGCTACCGTCTCGGCGCCACCGACGCACCTCGCCCAGGCCTTGCCTCTGTCTTTCACCGAGGCGTCCATGAAGGTAGGGCACGGCGAGTTCATGGCGTCGAATGGGTTGAGGTTTAATCCGTTTGTTAATTTTTAATAGTTACATTTTTTAAAGCCAGTAGTATGAATTCCCAATGAACAAGACCCCGCAGAATTTCATTGACTTGCAGTTCTCCTTCATTCTAAGTCCTTGTCCCTCCCTGAGCTGTATCTTTACTGAGCGGCTTTAATACAGTTGAACGTATAAATTGCGCTATTGATCTTTTCTTGTACATCATTTAAAACGGAATGGTGCCAAATGTATTGATGTATATTCCTGACTTTCCTCTATGCCTCCAGGTATTCTTAGTTTTGAGTGCCATGTGCCTAAAAGTAATAGGTGAATTGTGTGCTTGAGTGTGGAAATCGAGCAAGACACATCACTAAGATCACCTTACGATGTTTAGTGAAGTCAGGACTTCAAAAAAAAAAGCTTTTCTTTTCATGCCCTCCCAATTTGGGTTTCTTTATGCAGACTTAAAATCATAAGACAGGAGAGTAGGTATTTGGCTCAACCAATTTGGTTGGTTTCTAGTTGGTAATTTCTTGAAGAACATTTTTTAAGCCTTTCAGCCTTGTTAGTCTTGACTTCTTAGAACTATTCACTCAAATTACAAGTCAGCGGTGCTTTGGTATAGAGTTTTTGTCAATCGGAGGAGTGACGCTTCTCTTGTGGACAATAGTGCTAGCTCGCATGCGCCCTGCAAAACAGGAGATGTTTTTCTGTAGGTCAGGCAAGCAAAGGGAGGCACCATTTGCAAGCTACCTTGCTTGGCTAAGCCAGTGATGCTCAGTTATGGATACAAATGGCCAATGGCATGGCATTGGCACTCACCAGTGCTGTCTGGACTATAGGACTCATTCTTGCTTTCTGTTCTGGACAGGAGCCTTAGGTGGTTGAGCTGCTTGGGAGGCCCTTATTCCTCGGCATGTGGCATGTGATCTCTGCTCCAGCTTCTTTCTTGATATGTTCTTTGTGCTTTTTCAGTCTGCCCTGAAGCCAGCTATGCCCAGCCGCCCCATTGCCCCGGCACCAGCTTCTAGCCAGGGTCACCTGACTGTGCCAGCCAAGGTTCCAGGTCATGTCACAGTTACTATGGAAAGCAGCATGCCTCAGACTTCAGCTATCCCCGTGGCAACCATCAGTGGCCAGCAGGTGAGAGGATAGCACCTTTCCGTCTTCTCTCGAGGGCCTTAAGCTTGCTGTGCTTCACTGGGACGTTACACCAGTTTCAAGTATTTTGTTGTTTGGACCATTTGCCGGACCTTTTTTACGTCTGCATTTTTTTTATCATGTCGCAGACCTTTTGAAATTTCTGTTTGGAATGTACGAATGGGTGAGCTAAGTCCTTTGCGGATATTTCTCCCTCTCTCTCCTCTTAGGGCCACTCCGGTAACCTGCATCCGTTAATGGCAGCTAATGTGCAGATCATCCGTGGCAGCACGCCGGCACTCCAGTTAGCGTCCCCTGCGGCACCACCTCATACCTTTACTTCCCACTTACCCAGAGGTCAGCCTGTCTGCTTTTTAAAAAGGGGAACCTTTTAATCTCCTGGCAGTTTATAGGTTGTGTGTATCTGTGTTTATTGAAAAGGCACATCGCGTGGTTGCTAAGATCCTGGATATAAAACAGTCAGGCACTTTAGATGCTTCTCTGTAAAATGAAAGTATCCCTGCCAATTAATGGATGTAATTATAGCACATCATAGTTCACCTCTTAAGGTGATGATTGCATTAATTGTTGTCTTACCCGGGTAGCAGTTGAAAATGTCTGGTGAATGAGTTCATAGCCCTTGGTTTGTAAGAGAATATAAGAAGTGTTTGTAAGAGTCAGGAAGCCATCTTACATGATTGGTTATGAGCTATTTGATGTGGGTATTGTAATGTATTTTGAGCCGCCTTTACTGTGGAGGCTTTCTTCTTACTCTTTCTCTTCCAGAACAGTTTAGGATAGTACAGCACCTAAGAAATAGTCTGTACATTATAGCATTTGATGATGTGGGTGTCGTGTTTTAATAAGGAGCTTGGGGGTATGTCGGTTCTTGACGTTAAACAGGAGCAGCAGCAGCCGCTGTGATGTCCAGCTCGAAAGTGACTACGGTTCTGCGTCCTGCCTCTGGTCCGAGTGCAGGGGCAGTCCAGCCCACTGTGCAGCACATCATCCACCAGCCCATCCAGGTACAGAGCTTCTCTGCCGTGACTGGAACACAAGGTGTAAGGTCTCTGCATCTTGATTAGTGGTATCTTTCTACCATTAACGGAATAACCATTCACTATTCACAGATTAACTCATTGGAGTGTTTAAGATGCCTTATTCTACACACAACGTGTAGATGTTATGTTTCTATTTATTGAATTTGAATAGCTGAATTTTATTTTAGCTTATTTTCACATACTCTAGCCTGTATTTATAGCATTTCTGTTTTGCTTGGAATTAATAAAGTTTTTATAGATAAATATTTCTGCTTAACTCATTGACTGTTGCCGGATGTTGCATTAGCAAAAACGTTTAGTGCAGTTGTAGGGAGGTCTTGCATGTTACGTGGCTAATGCTTAAACAATCGGAACCCATTAAGCTTTTCTAGACTAAGATTTTCCCCCTCTCTTTCAGTCTCGCCCCCCTGCCACCACCTCCACAGCTGTGCTTCCTACTGTTGTGGCTCCAGTCTCGGCGACCAGGGCCCAGTCCCCAGTCATCACCACTGCGGCCACACACACGGCTGAGATGATGCACGGGTGGGGACAGCAGCAGCTCTGTCTGGCCAGTTTTGCATTTTAAGAATTTAGGAGAAAGTGGTATTTTTGTTTGATTGTTAACTTGTTTTAACATCGCATACCAATGCTGGAATACCATTGAGGTTTGGTGATCTAGTTACCTACTTGAGTCTTGTAAAGGGCCCATTACAGCCGTTCAAGACGATGGTACATGCATGTGTACCAGGGAGGCCATGACATGACCCCTGTAGGCCATCATTGCATGGCCGGGGTATTGCATTAATAGAAGGCCTCGTCATCTTGATTCATCTTGGGAGCCGTGAGCCAAAGCTGTTGATCCAAGAGAGCCATACCAAAGTGTGAAGGCAGGCAGCGTATTCTGTAAATCTGTCCCAAGGATGCTGATATTTTCTGATCACTTGGCTTAGCTCTCCCTTTCCTTATCTGATTTGTAGCCGCCCTGCTCTTACCATTCACCAGTCTCCTGCCACCATAAGTATCCAGCGGCAGCCCCAGTCTCGAGACAGTGCCACGCGCATCACTCTGCCCTCCAATCCGGCCATCGGTACCCAGAAGCCGCAGCTGCACACCATGACTCAGCAGGTATCAGAAATAAGTGGCATCTTGATGCTTTATTGGTACATAGGCCTATTGTGGGCTTACTAGGATCCATTCAAGTGTCCATTATAAAGTGGATAATGTTTAATCAGCATTTCATTGTTATTTCTGCTTCTTTCAGAAACCTCTTTATAGCAACGTGCCTCCTGTTGCTGCAGCTACAGTAGCCCCAATCCTGGCTACGAACACAGTGGCATCGCCAACCACAACTGGTAGGTCCAACTCAATGTCCTTCTCGCAGCAATAACTTCAAGAGCCCCAAACTGCTCTCTGGAGAGACTGTAATATTGCAGATCTCTCTAAAGTAATAGTATGATGTGTTAGTGAATATTTGAAAATTAAGCATAGGTATTTCTTAAACAGGATATGATAACTATTGCAGCACTTAGGACTTAGATTACCATTGTTTCTGTATCTAGATTCTCATGAAAACATTACTAAAATAAGTATTCTGTTGTGTATTAAAGGAAATTAGTCTGTTTATTGTGGAATTTCCATTATTTGTTCTTTTGAAAGTAATTAAAGCAATTGCTGCATCTTAATTACAAATGTCTCGCTATCCAGTGTGCTGAGTTAGTAGATCGTGTAAGCTGATCTATACCAGAAAATAGTGTCTCATTCTAGGAAGCAGGGACAGAGGCAAGTGTTGAGAACAAAACAAAAACATCAAGGGCATTTTCCTATTATGGTATTAAATACAATAATGTGAAAATTGGTATAATTACATAAACTAAAGGGAATAATATAAAGATAATCAAGATGTTTTACATCCTAAACAACTTCCTGACATATTGAGGCGATATGAATGTAGGGGTGTTGTTCCTATTTTTTATGTCCTTAACAATATATGTGTTATTGGAGATCAGGGTGAATATGAATATGGTGTTATTCCACCCAGACATGGTGGATAAATGCAAGGGTATTGTTTAATTAAGGAGTCGCTTATAATATTGGAGCTTTTGATCTTGTGTTAATCTCCTATCTCAGGATCCGTGGGCCATACCCAAACCACTACCAGTACAATAGTTACCATGACGATGCCCTCTCACTCATCGCATGCCACTGCAGTGACCACCTCCACAATCCCTGTTGGTAAGAATGTTTACTCCTTCCTCTGTACAACTCCATTATATTCTCCAAACCAACCACAGTTCCGAATAAAAAGTAATCCTCATTTAAACGTGCTGTTATTTTACAAAACAGGTGCTGCAAGAAAGGCAAATTGGAATATCTAACTTGGTATTGTGGCAAACATTTATAAATGTAAATTTATGCAGTTGAAATAATAGCTCAAAATTGTGTTTTCAGCAAAGGTGGTTCCTCAACCCATAACTCATACCTCTCCACGCCTTCAGCCTGATTACCCTGGAGAAAGAGCAAGCCTCCTACCAGGCTTAGCTGGGCACAGGTCTTCTCCAAACCCAGTCACCATGGAGGCTAGGAGTGACAACAGGTGAGTGTTGGTGTTTCAGGCATGAAATTGCACTCTGTCTCTATCTGATATCAGTTCAGTATTTCTTTACATTTGTTTTTTATTTGCAGATTCTGAAAGATTATAATTTGTGCTGTCGAATGTGAAGAGAATAAATCTTTGTCAACTTTGCACTTAATTTTAAAAGAATTAGAATAAGATTTCGCACTGTGCTTTAGAAGTCTGAGCTGCTATAAAAAAAATTGAAGAATGCAACTGCCTTTTGCAATTTATTCTTGTTTTACTGTTTGTGAGATCTTTGCTCTTAAGTGAGTGATAAACCAGTTAGATATGGATTGGCTGTTTTCCTCCCCAGTATTTTAATTTGCTTTCTCCGCCCCCAACAGGCAGTCTGTGCCAATGCAAATCCAGTACTTCCTGCCAACGTACCCTTCGTCTCCGTACCCATTGACACACACTTACACACCTATCACCAGCTCTGTCTCTACCATCCGGCAGTACCCAGGTATGTCAATAAATACGATGACCAAGCTGCAGTAGCCTGTAGTTTTGCATCTCATCACTTCCCTATCCTTGAAAGTTCACATTTGTAGTTCTAGTTGTAGTTGTAAGCTGTGTGGTGTGCCTTTTCATCAAAATGTGATGGTGTCCTCTGGCTTTCTGTTGATCAGTGACTCCTCAGGCCCCCAGTTCAGCCATGCCTGCTCAGGCCGGTGTCGGTGTGGCACCTACTGTCCACCTGAACCACATGCAGCTGATGGCGGTGGACCGCATTGGTCTGCAGTCTGCACCAATCAGCACGCAGGGAATGCAGTCTGCCGCCGCGATGGGAGCACAGGGGATCCAGCCAGCACCCATCGGAACACAAGGGCTCCATACGTCTGCGCCCATCAGCACCCAGGGGATCCAGCCAGCACCGATCAGCTCTCAGCAGCAGCAGCAGACGGAGGCCAAGGCATCAGGTAACCACAGGAACGAGAAACAACGCTTTTATCTCGCATTTCTGCGCAGCTTTGCTTTGATTAAAACTGTTTTACAGAATTCCTCTTGCATTTTATTAAAGAAATCTTTCGTTGAGGATTTTTGTGCACAAAATGACTAAATCTCTGCCTAAATACCTTTAGCGTTCTGGGGGGTGGGGGGGAGCTAATTTTCAAGTAAACAAGTCAAATTTCCTTTTGATCACAGCATATGGGTGTTCCTGTTCTGCAGCCTAATTAAAAGAACTCCTTTGCTTTGTCCCATAGTGGTTTTGGCAGATGGTTCCACTCTTGTTTCCAATCCTATTAGCAACACGTTCAGTGCAACGCAACCTGTTTCCACAGTTGCACAAACGCACCCGCAGAGTGGCAGCTCCAGCACTCCCACGCTCATTTCCTCTCCCCGGCCTAGCATTCTCCGCAAAAAGCCCGCCGGTGAAGGGTAAGCAAGTCCAGTGATTCCAGTTCGCACATGCGTTCTCTCCACCCCAAACTGGTCTCCTCTTCACTTATTTTTGTTCCAAGCGCAGCTTTGTGCTCCACTGGGTGTCTGAACCAGTAGCTGATGTGGGGGGGTGGGCAGGATCTGCTTGCTGGTTAAAGGAGTTATTTTTGTTCCCCTACTGTCACCTTTCTACGTCATGGCATAGTCTCTGACACTGCACATTCAGGACAGTTTGTTTAAAAGCAGAAATTCAAACATGGATCGAATAAAAACATAGTACGAAGTAATTTTTGGAAGCGAGCGGTCTGTTCGTTATGATGTGAAGTTCAGCCGCAGTTTTGTTACCACTTACTGCGATTTGGAAGACGACCATATGAAATGGCGGCAAGCGTTCGGAGCTGTTGGCCGAGAGGAAAAACTTTGGGGGGTGCCGTGGAAGTTTTCCTTTGGGATCGTTAGGATTTGTTCACGACAGAGTGTTGTTGTTTTTTTTACTGCATTGTCCCGGTGCGGTATTGTAAAAGAGCTTTTGCTTTCAGCTCCGCCGTTCGGAAAAATGCGTTCCCATCCCAGGCCGCCGAAGCCACGAGCCCGCGGCTGGACGGGGCCATCAGGAGTGCGACGGGATCGCCTCGACCTGCGGGGTAAGAGCCAGGCCCTGGCACCTGGTCAGCGGGAAGCCGAAACAAAAACCCAACCCCTGGAAAGAGAAGCCTGTTTTCAAATTCGTGCGCTGCCATTGAGAACCCAGGACCTCTGTCCGAGAAGAACCTAGCAGTGCTGCTTTGTGCAGATCGCTTCCCTGTTAGCTAATGTAACCCGAGATTAGACTAATTCATGATTTTCATTTGCATTTTAAAAGCCAAGTGTCTTAAGTGGTGGGTTTATTGTACCTCTGTGTGAAAACGTCTTACAGAACACAAGAACTGAAACGCTTAGCTTCCAGATTAGTTTTTTTATATGCAGTTGTCCTGCGACGACTGATTTTTACATTCATTTATCTAAACTTCAGATATCTTGAATGCAGTAGTTCCTGCATTCTGCATGTAGCTTCTGGCTTTTAATGTCAGGACTTTCCATCTAGTCCTGAGGTAATCAGGTAGTAGTGAAGTGATCTGTGTAATAGAGCAGTGTGAAGTTATTCTCTGGATCTTAATGATTAAAGCTTGCCTCGAAGAGTGGAGAACAGTATAGTGTAAAGATTTATGTGCCCTGTCGCTCAGAAGAAGGTGATAAAATGCTTCTGTATACAGGCACAGGTATATTAAAAACATTCACTGGATTTTATAGAATTTTATAACAAAAGATAAGCTATATCTGTATCTGTCTACATCTTTTACCTTTCTTAAACCGTGGTGGATGCCTTTGCTTGCAGAGCAAAATCGAAACCGGAGATCCACGTTGCGGTGACCCCTCCGGTGACTGTGACGGTGGAGGCCATGTCCATCCAGAGCAGCGAGCAGCAGGCAGCCCCTTCCCCTGCCCAGCATCCCTCGCAGGCGATCCCCGCCATCCTGACGGCGGCGGCGGCGGCCCCTCCTTCGCAGCCCACCGCCGCGCTCTCCGCCCTCCCGGCGGCCATGGCGGTCACCCCGCCGATCCCCGCTTCCTTGGCCAACGTGGTGGCCCCGCCCACCCAGCCCGCGGCCAGCAGCACGGCCGCGTGCGCAGTCAGCTCCGCCCTCCCTGAGATCAAGATCAAGCAGGAGGTGGAGCCGATGGACACGTCGCAGCAAGGTGAGACCTGCCTCCATGGCTCACCACTGGCGCTCGTTGATTTTCCTACTAACACTGGGCAGTGGCCCTGTTGTGTGCCCTGGTAAGAGAGAAACAGCATTAATATACGGACCTTTTGAATTTTCTGCCAATGCATTTGTTATTGCTGAGATTTTTTTCCCCCCGCCTTTTTGGAGCGATTACTCACCTGAACTTGTCGCGCAGCCCTCCTTTGTCATTGAAATCATTTTGCTCGTACTGTTCATCAGAGACGGGGTGCGGATTTCTTCTGTGATCTTGCTTGGAAAGAATTGACTGGTGTTAAGATGTTAGGGTGGTGAGAAAGTTTGCTGTCTGCACATGCAAGAGCAGCCGTTCAGTTGGCTTTTAAAATTTGTAAAATTCCTATGAGGGGGAAAAAAAAAGAGGATTGTTTTCTCTCCTCCTTTCGATTGTAAAGCAGTTGCAAATGAATTATTCTGTTGCAAATTTGGTAGGGTTATAACTGCTTATATTTGCATCTCTTGTTTGCTTGCTTAGTTCCTTCTGCAACTCCCACAGTAGTAGCCCCTGTCCTCACTCCCCTTGGAAACTCCCTGGGGCTTTCTGCAGGAGACCTGCTACCAGGAGCTTCCCCCCGGAAAAAGCCCCGCAAGCAGCAGCATGTCATCTCTACGGAAGAAAGCGAGATGATGGAGACCAACAGCACTGACGAGGAGAAGTCTACAGCTCGGCCACTCGCCATGAAGGCCGAGAAACGCAAGTCCCCTCCGAAGGAGTACATTGGTATGTGAACCTTTCTGCTTGAGTGTTTAAATTATGGCTTGGTAGGGTTGACCTTGGAAATACGTAAAGTTCTTTTCCATTGTAAAATCCACTTTGTAGGTATGAGGTTACCTGCAAGTGTAGCAAAGGAGATTTTGAGCTGTTTGGTGCAGAGGAGAAACATTGATTTCCAGAGGTGCTTGCAGTTTCTAACTCTTGGTAGACTTTGTGAATTGTATGATTTATGAAACTATGGATTACTTTGTTTCCCAGGCTTGTTCCTGTATAATATATTGTCCTAAATTGAGCTGTTTGCTTGCTGTTTTAAAACACTTACATTTCTTAAACAAGTAGAATGCAGCTAGAAGTTCCTAACCTTGTATTGTTTCAGGGTCCTGGGCACAGAAAAAAACTTGGCCATGTGATTGACTGTTATTGGTCTGTTAGTGCTAATGAGTTTTTGACGGTATAAAGCGTTGATAACTGCTGGATCGTTTTTTTCAGATGAAGAAGGTGTTCGATACGTTCCTGTCCGCCCAAGACCCCCAATAACTCTGCTGCGCCACTATCGGAACCCATGGAAGGCGGCTTACCATCACTTCCAGAGATACAGTGACATCAGAGTTAAAGGTAGTAACCTTTTTTCTATGTCATTTATTTTATTTTTTTATAGCCAGCAGCTATATCACTCTGCAACTCGCAGCTGGCAACCCACTGAAGCTAAATAGGTGTGAGCCTGGCTAGTACCTTGATGGGAGACCCCCTGGGAAAACTAAGGTTGCCGATGGAAGTGATGTTAGTGGGGCCAGCAGGGGGTGCTCGACCTGCATTCTGTGGGTCCTAATGCCCCACTATAGTGACAGGAACGTTATACTATAAAAAGGCGCCGTCCTTCAGGTGAGACGTAAAACCGACTTCCCGACTCTTCTGCTCATTAAAAATCTCGGGGCGTTTTTCTAAAAGAGTAGGGGTGTATCCCTGGAGTCCTGGCTGAATTTCCCATTGGCCCTTACCAATCATGGCCTCCTAAAAATCGTCACTCTGTTCTCCTTCCCACTGGTAGCTAGTGTGTGACCACACGTTGGTGGCAAAGGGGAGTTGTTCGTTTTATGTAGATTTGTTTTGCTAAGTGTACTTTTGAAGCTTTTGTGATTCCACAACAACTCGCCTTTTAAATGTTATTGACGTAGCATGCAGTCTAGAGATGGGAATACACCAATATTAAAACAGAAGCAAAATATACATATATATCTAATATCTTTGCTCGGTGATTTCAGAGGAGAAGAAATGCACATTGCAAGAGATGGCTAATCAGAAGGGTGTGGTGTGCAGAGCGCAGGGCTGGAAGATACACTTGTGCGCAGCACAGCTCCTTCAGCTGGTGAGTAAATCTGGATATTGCTGCAGTAAAGACCTGCAAGCAAGTAAAGACACGACTAAAGTGAGATGTGACTGAATATATTTGCTGAATTGTCAGTGAAAAACGGGATATTGTGAAAATCTTTGATTACAGTTAACTGAATAATTAATTAAAATACATTGAAACCACCTTTTAAAATGAGCTTGAAAAGAATTAAAGTTCAGAATATTATATTGCAGTTTTTTGCATGGTGTGCTCTGTAGAGTTCAGTATTGCCTTTTAGTGAATACTCTTCTGAGCGTACGTCAGCTGCTTTGCCAGTTGGTGCCCAGATCTGCTGAGCTAGGTTATGACTAGAAAGGAAGAGCAGGTTGTTCCCAATGATGGTGTTGGCGGGCCAGTAGATGGCACTCCTCCCTCTGAATTTCCAACCCAGGTGACAGGGGACAATGTGCTGTTCTTACAGTGGAACCGAGGTCCTGTATAGAACCTGTGACCCTTTCTGAAGGAGCTGGTTGTTGAGAGGGTTACTAACCCAAGCGTCTTAGCTCAGTTCCACTTTGGGTTTCCATTGTCTTTCCATTGTCCCCTACATTTCACCTTTAATACAGCGTGTCTTTACCTGATCTGTGTGCATGAGCTAAAACCTAACCGCTGCTCTGTGCCACCTGGGTGGTTGCTTCCCTTCAGTGGTGGATGAAGAAGGCGTTTCCTCTGTGTGATGCGCTTCAGGTTGACACGAGATCTCTGAATGCACAGGATTATTAACTTCTGCTGCTTCCTTGTCCCTAGACAAGCCTGGAGCGTGACGTGTACAGCCGGCTGACTACACTCCAGGAAGGCCTGATCCCGAAGAAGAAGGCCGGAGCAGATGACGATCTGCATCGTATTAATGAACTTATACAGGTGAATCTAACACTCCAGCCCTTGTGCCAGAATTAACTTTGTCTAGTTGCTCATCCATGAGAGAATTCTGTTTTTAGATATTGAAAGCATGCAAAGCTGTCCTTAGAATGAAAATTTGTATGCTTCCTTTTGTCATGAAAAAATGTATGCAATGTTTGCTTGTATTGAACACAAAAATACCACTATTAAACCTTGGGACTGATTTATTTTACTTAGTGGTAGACTGCTGAAGACGTCAATTTGCCCGTTTTGTGAAATTGCCTTTCTCTGTTCTATTAGGGTAACATGCAGCGCTGTAAACTGGTGATTGATCAGATCACAGAGGCCCGTGATGCAATGATGAAGGTTCTGGACCACAAAGACCGTGTTATGAAGCTACTCAATAAGAATGGAGGAACCAAGAAGGTATCCAAGCTTAAACGGAAGGAGAAATCTTAGATTGGGGAGACGTATTTGGAGGATGACATGGCTGACGATCGTGACTCCTCACTCGTGGTTTGGGATTTTAGCTTAATGTGCACAATCGCTGGGCCCGCATAAAGCCAAAAGGCAAAAGAAGTTTGACAGATAGCAAAAAAAACATTGCTAGGAAAGGTTGTTGAGAGAACAGTAGTGACTTACACAGGAACATTTTTTGTTTTTCAGTTTTACTCTTGCTAATTCCGCACTCATATTGAATGCCTTCAGATTATGTTAATGAAAGGGTAAGCAAAAATACCGTTTACCTCTGTGAATATTTAGACAGTGTTTTATAAGGCAAGGTTAAAGGAAATCATATTGAGATTTAGGGTGCCTTGCATTATGTTAATTGTTACATTAAGCGATGAATGCTACTGTGAAGGGCCTGGAATCCAGCTGTTTTAGTAGTGCTATTTTGTCCTGCAATTATAGGGACCAAACATCCAGACTGCCACAGTTGCATTAAGACCTATTGTCGGCATTACAGTGTTGAAAACTGCATTAAGTGCAATTAATGTAATGACTTTGGAAGTAATCTTTTCCTCCACTTAAAATATTCACATGTTCATTCATTGAGTTAAATATTAAAATTTGTAATAAAACCATTCACATGGTCTGTTACAATTTATGTAGCAGTACTTGGAAGCTGATTTTTGATTGTGACGGATTTATACAATCGCAATGTGTAAGGTGCCATAGATGGAAATTTTTATTGCATTGCACCCTGTCTTTAATGGTTCGTATTGGGGAAATTTAGAACATATTGTGTACTTCATTATAAAAGATATTGTTCAGATTCCTGTATCATAAAGTCTCTTTGAATTAATGGTTGTCACATTTCTCATTTATCCAGCACCTCCCAAATGTATTTATAGAGCTTATTTTTTAATTGCAGCTGTAGGTCTGGACTTCTCCCAGATATTTGGAATGAAACATTTGAAGATAGTGTCACAGTATATGGATGGCCCAAAGGCATTTCAAAGTGTATTCTTATAAATGGCGGATTATTTAGCTGCTGCTCTTTAAATGGTAAGACATTCAGTGTGTTGAGTGATGTAACGAAGAAAGGACTGTAGAGGGTGCTCCAGAGTTACACAAATGGTTAATTCAAAATAGATCATTTTCTCATTGGGCACTAGACAAGCATCGTGAATGTCTGATGTGTACACACTCTTAAAACTCATTTGGAGAAGAAAAACTCCAAGGAGTGGGTTTGTAGTGTTCCCCATGTATTGTTCTGTGCCTTTACAAAGTTTCAGTCCTACCTATGTAAGACAAGACTGTTATGCTTTGTAATGCCATTGCTTTACTTTGGAATGGAACTGAACATTGAAGATCTACACCTGTAAATGAGCCTTAGAGAGGGTTGCACATATAACTTGAGCTGCACTCGGACCTAGAGAAAAATGTTTGCATAGCTTTTTAGTACAATATTTATAGGAGTTATGAAAGAGAAGTTCTTTCACCAAGAATACAAACTGTAAGGTCAGCCCTATCCAAATTATTTTAAGGTTGTCTTTGTTCATTTTAAGTTCTTTCCTGACTGCCGCAAAACTACAGGAAAGGTTTTTGTGAAACTGGGGTGGGTGTAAAATACCACACCCACACTGAGTTAATAATACATCATTTAATCAGAACACAAATAAAGGTCTACTACAAAAAATCTGTTTTAGGCCTCCGATTGACAAAAAAATGTTGGTATAAAGTTAAGTCGATCACATCAGCTCAGATCTAGTCCTTGTAGTCTGGATGAGTGAAATTGAATCCCAAACTTGTGTACCAAAGTGCTTCTTGGACAAATCTTGGCACACGTTTGTGGGGGAAAAGAAAAGATTTATATTAAGTTAATAATCATAGAACATGTTCTTGCACTTGTGCTCTTGAAAAGGACAGCCTGGCCCTCCAGTTTTCTTCAAAGGTTGTGAAAGCATACAATACTTGTAGTAATTACATTAGTCTTCTACAGCTGGTGCTCCGTTTTACCTTATTGTTGCTTGAGGTTTCTCTTGCTGTGTTTTCAAAATCTGGAGATTTGGCTGGCCTTCTCATTTCTGGACGATAGGAAAACCTGAATATGTTTAGAAGGTGGTTTAAGAAGTTGAATTTGAAAGAAATATACATTACGAATGTTAGAATGGCCAATCCTGTTTATTTTAAATGTATAAAGTAGATTGTTTTGTAAATTAAAATAGCTTCGTTTTATTTCTATTTTTTGTTTGTTTTTGTATTTTATGAAGCATTTCTCCTGTATCAGTACCATTTTGGTCGGTTGAATTATGATTTTGTGATCTATGGTATGTAATTTTGCATATAGTTTAGTGTATGGTATGTGTTGTTAAGTCACATTGAGAAATCTTAATTAAACTTTTTGTACATACACTATTTTTGATTGTTTCATGTGAAACGTACAGTAAATATGTGGTTGACATTTTCTGTCTTCAGGTAGTCTTCTGCTCAGCTATCTAGAACTATGTTTTTTGCATGCACATCAACATACAATGCCCATACTCACAGGCAAATCTCCACCCTTCTTGGCAGTAGCGGATAAGCTGGTTCTAACTTGGATCTCTCAATTTTGATGTCTACCTTACCATACTGTTTATGTACATTATGTACACTTCACGTTAATTTTCTCCTGACCGCATTGCTGCTACCCATTTCATTTCAATGGGAGCAAATTGCTAATCCTTACATTTTTCTAAAACCATACATGCATAAGAAAATTTATTTTTTTTTATTTGGTGGTATTAATGATGTGAAATTAGTTTAATCAGACAAACTATTGACATGTACTGTATGTTCGGAGCAGTCTTAATGCCGTGTGAAACTGTAAACATTCCCCATATCACCCTGCAACTCACAACTGGCAACCCATCGAAGCTAAGCAGGTGTGAGCCTGATCGGTACCTGGATATGAGACCTGGGAAAAACTAAGGTTGCTGCTGGAAGAGGTGTTAGTGAGGCCAGCAGGGGGCACTCACCCTGTGGTCTGTCTGGGTCCTAATGCCCCAGTATAGTGACAGAGACACTGTACTGTAAAAAGGTGCCATCCTTCAGATGAGACGTAAAACTGAGGTCCTGACTCTCTGTGGTCATCAAAAATCCCAGGGCGTTTCTCGAAAAGAGTAGGGGTGTGACCCCAGTGTTCTGGCCAAATTTCCCCTCTGGCTGTTATCAATCATGGCCTCCTAATAATCCCCATCTCTGGACTGGCTTCAACACTCTGTTCTCCTCCCCACTGAGAGCTGATGTGTGGTGAGCGTTCTGGCACACTCTTGCTGGCATTGCATCATCCAGGTGGGACTGCACATTGGTGGTGGTGGAGGGGAGTCCCCATGACCTGTAAAGCGCTTTGAGTGGAAGCAATTATTATTGATTAAGTAACCTTCTGAGTAGAGTTATAGAGGCATTAGAAACCTCACAAATCCTTTCCAGTTCCCATATCCACGTTACTTTTCTTAATGCCTTACACTATACAAAAGTAGTTTTGTTATACTGATGAATGCCAACAAGTGATACATTTTTATCTCCTCAGTTTCTTTTCCTGTTTTGTTGGGTCTTTTGTTCAGAGAACTGTGTTAGTTCTACATTTGCCTGTATTAGTCTTACCCAGGGAAAAGCAGATAGTAGGAAACTAGTCTCACAAGAGTCGTTTGGCTGTAATGGGATTACACAGCAGGAGAAAATGACCTCGATTACAGAAAGAATGGAGCAAACGACGGAAAGACCAGCAGAGAAGAGTGGGGAACTTGAGAAGCCTGTGTATTGCCTCCCTCATGGATCTAAAGGAGAGAGCTGGCTGGGGAGAGAGGTAAGAAAATCATGCAAGAAATACAAGTCAGAGTCCTGTGTAAAGCAGGGAGATGGGGCATTTAAGATATAGAAGGGTAAACCTCCAAAAGAAGATGTAGTTTCTCAAGAGTGGATTGGATTCAAGAGCATGTGGAGTGCAGTATTGAAACAAGCCTTTTCTGATTTCTCCTGTCTACAAGTGGAAAGCACGTCCAAGCACAATTGAGCAACTGTCCCACATCCTCATCTTGGAGCTATGTTATCAGTGGGGCACCAAAATTTGCTCGGTGCTAAAGGGATGATTTATTTTCTTTTTGATCTTGTTGCTTTATAGAGACTTCCCAAGATTAGACATGAAGTATTTTGAAATGTGTATATAGGCATGGATGCCATTTCCTTCTTCACACTTGCTCTTGTCATATATAGGGGGGATGGTTTATGGCTGCTTAAGGAAGTGAAGGAAGTAGAATGCCCTTTTCTTTGCCATAAAATTATATAGAAGTAATTAAATTCCCTTCATTAAGTGTTAATTATTACAAAATTAAACTTGCTATGTACCTTATTGTAGTTTCCAAAGCAGTACCTGTTGTTCATACCTTCACCTGATATCTTTCTTTCCATTCTGATCTTGTTTCTGTCCTACAGTGAGATATGAGATTAGTGAAATAAGCATTCTATAATCATTCTGTAAAACGTTATTAATCTTTGTTGTAGTATTTCTTAAAATTTAAATTCACTGTACCATCGCTGATATTGGGACATCCTAGTGTAAAGCTATAGTAGGGAATTCTACATTTATCTTCAATGCATGTGAAATCTGTCCATGTTGGATGTAAGACCTTGTGTTTATGCTGTACCGGTAGAAAATGCAACAGTAAGAACAATAGAAAGACCTAAAAACAATTGATACAGATTTTTACTTCATAAAAAATAAATTATTCTATGTTGACCTTATTGAGCTGTTGAAACAATGTCCTTAGAAGTTATCAAAAGAAACTGTTAATGGTTATTAAAATTGAATGCCAGAATCTCGGCGAGGGTTTTGCTATCCTTTTACATTTATGTACACAAGGAATCTGTTGTATAGAGACAATTTCACTACAATTTCAATCCATTTTTGTAGCAATCAGCATACAGTATGTATAAACAGACATCCATCTTAATAGTTTGATCATGTTGCATTAAATAGAATAAAACTCCTTTGAATTTTGACTGTATGTTTGTGCTGCCCTTTCCAGAATGTAAAAACTATAAGAGGATTGTTTGAAATCATTTTGTATCTCTGTAATATAATACATAAACTTCAACTCATTTTACTTTTTGCAGAAATATTCAAAGCTGTATAAATTCAGAAGCATCCGTTATACAAGTTCCAGGGTTAAAAATGATACAGCTCATTTTCATCTGGACACTCTCCTAGGCATTTCTCCAAGTGATTACACCTGCACTCTCTAACTATTTTCTCAGAACGATTACCGCTAAACATAACTTAACATCACACTGGGGTCTATCAACTTCATGACGATTACAGAGTGAGGATAATGGCACAAGCACGGTATAGCTGCTAATCTCTGCCTTGCCGTTTGGTTTGCCCTCTTCTCTCTAGAACTTTGAATATTCTTCTCTATGAGGAGTTTTGTGTTAAAAAATGAAAATTGGCAGGGTACCTCATATAACCTGTTATATGAACCATTGAACCAGGGTACTTTCAATTTCCTTTGCTTTTGATGTCTGAATCACTTAGCTGACCTGGCTGTGAACTCTAATCCCCCAGATGTTCAAATCTAACACTTACCCTTGACAGTTTCACTCCACAATCCTCCTGTCTAGGATCTGCTTCTGAGGTGTAGTGTGTAGCACTAATTCCAATTGGAGTTGACTGTAATCCTAGGATTGCAGCAATTTGGAAAGTGGTGGAAGACCCAATGAACAAAATCCTGTTTTATATTCACTTCTGGTCTGGGCTTTTCATCTCCTACAACTTCTCTTGGATTATTCACAAGCCAGTACCATTCTACTGTAAATATATAGCACCATTCATCCATTTTCTAATCTGTTTATCCAATTCAGTGTCTCAGTGCAGGGGGGGAGTCTGAGGCTGATGCAGCAAGCAGCCGGATACGGATGTGGCCAGTCTGTTGCAGGGCATGCACTCATACCTAGGGATTTATAGAAGCAAGTTAACCTACCCGTGTGTTTGGACAGTGGGCGGAAACCGGTGCACCAGGAGGAATCACGAATACAGGTGAACATACATTCTTGATGCAGGCAGCACTACTGGAATTGAACCTGCAAGGAAGCCATTCTAACCACTCTGCCACCATGCTGTCCATGTTCCAACATGTGACAGGTACAGTAAATGCATTTGAAATATGATTGGCTCGTTGTTTCTTAATCTAGCAATAAGGTTCAAATAATCTGGAGACAAGGGAACCTACTCTAGTTTATACATACCGAATTTCAGTCTTAATTTTTCTGTTCTTCCATTGGCTTTGATGAAGATTTTTGAAAGTCATATAGGAGAGACACTTGCAAGCTCTGGGATTGTATGAAGGTTCCCAAATGTGACACACTATACCTCGAAGATATGTTTTTTTTTTCCCCTGATAAGTTTGCCATGAATATTCTACGAAAACATTTTACTTCATTAAAAAGTGTTTAAAGTCAACTTAGTTGAGAAGTCAGTTAAGTGTTCCGGTTGGCTAAGTTCTGTGACAGTCACTTTGTCGCAAACAGTTTCATCATGGACATGACGTGCAGTGATATGAGGATATTAATTTACTGTAACAATTAGAAATTGGAACAGTAAATTGGGGGAGTACTTGATGACTTTTAGAAATCAATTTACAGTCTCACACATGGATTCTAAATATAATGCATACTATTTATTGATATAACCACAAAAATATGCATAACAAATGAAATAATATATTTATGAAACAATCTGCTGTGATACAAATGACTGATTATTTACTTAGGGATTACAAAAATCAGATTAAAAAACTTCAGTTAAAATACATTGGCTATAAACTGTTATGGTCTAACTTGTAATTTTTTTCACACAATTGCATCTGATTCAGATACTATGATACAACTAAATATGCATTTACCATTGTAAACCAAACATCAAATCTGTTTGGAATAATAATTCAACTCTTGAGAATTATAAATGAATAAATAGGATTTATACTCAAAGGTCTGCTGGTCAAACATTCTTTTTGAGTTTAAACTTCTCACTGAGAAGGCGGGATGGCTGGTTTAGTCTGTGATCTGACCTAGTAGGCACTCCCTCTGTGCAGGGAGTGTCCTGAAGCCAGAGAGAGAGGAGAGCACTGTATCTACTTTTGCTGAGGACAACTCTGTGAGAAAATAGCATTTTTAAACTTGTGTCTTTAAAAACATGTTGTACAGAGTTGTCTTCGTGGGGTCCACCCACAAGTTAGACAGGTTGGAGAACTCAGTTCGTCCCAGCTATAGCTTGCTACTGAACATGTGTAGATATTCCAGATGTTGACATGAGAGTCCAGCTGTATTATTTTGTTGATCAGGGTTTGCAAACTCTAGATTTTTTTTGCAGAAAGATGCATATCTTGGCCAGAATTATTATGCGCTTTACTGACTCGCTCTCCCAGTCTGGCGTCTCAGAGAAAAATGTAATTCTGGTACAGTATCACAGCTGGTGAGTGGTGGAGGATGTTATCAATTATAGTTCTGGTACCCACTCTGCAGGTGCCCCATTAGTGGATTGTCCTTTGGAACAGTGACCTATGACTCGTTGTCTAGGGGAGAAACAGACTACAGACCCATCTGCCCAATACATCAATATCAACAGATGGTTCAGTATTGGATGCAGCTTTATATCTCTTATCAGAAATACATAGCCTCTTAGCCAAATTCTACATTTACAGAGAGGTCCAAAGCTGCTTGCTCAAGCAAGCAGTAAAATAGAAATCTTAGAAGATCATAGCTATTGTACATAGATTATATATTAATAGAATAGCAAGTAGAAATCTTATTTAATGACGCTTGATTCTAAGTGAAATAATATACCTTGCCTCTACACACAGTACACATTTCCAAAAACAATTTCAAACTATTCCTAAAATGTTGTCATTATAATGACAAAATTACTTGATGTTTCAGCATAGCTTTCACTCTGATGCAGTTTCCCACAAAAGCAAAACTAACTGAACGTGTTTTTTTCCATAACAGAATTTGTCATAAAAATGTACGTTTTAATAATAACCCTCTGATTGGAAATGCTATATCAAAACGATAACTTCCACCAGTACAGTTTCTTAAAAGTGAAAGATATTTCCTTGCAGGCCTGGCTGGTTTGTAGGTTATTGCCTGAATGATCCATGGACCTTAGCAATGTCATCCTTTCAAAGATCTTGGACACCTGGCCTGGAATATTTTTAGACAGTATGAAGAATATACCTGATTTGTGGCATGTTTGTCTGAGCTAATTTCCTTTGTAGTCTCTTCTGCTACAACAGCACTGTTTTAAATACTGTTTTTAAACTAATGACTAAATTCTAAATGGAATTTCAGACAGGAAATAATAGGTTTGTTCCATCCCTTAATTCGTATGTGTCACTTCTTGTAAAAGATGGCTTATTTTTCCTGTTTCTATGTCCTCTTCTTCTGAAGTTCCTCTACCCGGTTTTAAGAGTTCTTCATATATAAAATATTATTCTTCAGGAGTTTGTAATTTAATTTCAAACAGACAGTACATTTATACCATTTTTGCCTACACCGAATATTTAATTTTCTTGTCCTTAGAGTACATTACAAATCTATGAACCATACTCATCCATGTTCACTCTGTGACAATGATCTGACTGTTCTTTGTCAGCCAGAATCACTTAAGGAGGGGTAATAATTTTAAATCTAACCTTTATCACTCTATGGTTTAATGACTGAGATACCGTACTTTCATAACCAAGAAACTGTCCCAGAACCGTAGTGCAATATGTAGTTTCACATTCTTTAATTAAAGAAAGCTCCTATGATTTGGAAGACATAAGTCTATCAACTATACCTTCCAGATGTAAATATTGAACATCTTCAATTATCTTTGCTATTTACTACATGATTGCTCTTAGGGCATTAGTTTAAGGCGGACTCCCTGTTATATTGTTATACTGTTATGTAACATTTTAACGCTCCCTGTCATGTCAAGTCCAAAGGGTATTGCCATTTGGTTTCCACTTACATGCTCGGTAACTGGGCATCATCTGCGTCTAATATAAAGATAAAACGTTTGCGAGAAATGGGTTGTATTTTTCCTCCTGTGCCATGTGTGATGTTAGGCTGCCTCACCATGTACTGGTGGTGAGCCTGTGAAAGCCCCTGCTAGGAATAACCCTGCTGCGTAGCTCTCAGGAGTCGGGTCAGACTGCTGCAGCACCTGGTCCATCAGGGTGGGAGTTGGAAAAAATATATTTTTTCTATTTTTACATCTAAGACAATTTATTGAGAGAGAGAGTATATTTAACACAACATAATTTATGCTGTGCTTTTTTTCATGTGGACCGTTTTGAACCGTTTTGTGTTCTGTGGTAGACTTGATGCCATTAAATCTCATACTTGGAAAAATAATCCCTTTGCTGTATGGAGCTTTTTCATAACTTCAGTGTCAGCGAGAGAGATATTGATCCTGATCCTTACAGAAGCCTGCTACATATTTGTTAGTGAAAGCGGAGTGTTTTTAGATTGTCAAAATTCACCAAAACCAAACTCGTGGTATTTACTGTAGTTCTGAGTTTGAGATCAGAGATTTGAGATTTAAATGATAAATAAGCAGGGTTTCAATTTCACCAGCTTTGCTTTTTGTTGGGTGGGGTCAAAGCTTTATCCAACAAGAGGAGCAAAGTCAAAGTGCCATAAAGAGATTTTGTAAGAGCGACCTGCTTCCTGTTCACGTAGTCTTCACTTCTCACACTGGGAGGCACAGGCTGACACTTGCAGTGGGGCACCAGAACCATCATTCTAAGGTAAAGACTCAAGTTTGTCAGCTTTTTATAGCAGCGTATATCTTAAAGTGCTGGATGACAAGGAGATTGTTAGTTCAATCTTAAGATGGTGTAAAATGACCTTTTCACTTCCGATCTTGGGTTCTTAGAGAAAGTAGTCTTGAGGAAAGAAAGTAGCAATCTGTTAAATCACAATAGAATTGTAAATAACAAACAACAGAAATGTATTTTTTTAGGATTTACAGGATGAAGAAAAATAAGTATAAATGTAATTTACATTTCAATAATAATGCATACTTGGGATTCATAAAGACTAGGCATCAGATCCACTATAATGTTTCATACTGTTTTAAAACATTCTGTGATATATTCTTTTTAGGTGTTTGGTTTCATGACATTCTGTTCTCAGTCAGTCTGATGGTGTTCAGTAATGTTATATTGTATTACTACACTCTTAGATTACCTAAGTAAATGCTTGTTTAACAGTAAAATTTTTTCAAGCAATTTCTAGTGTTACAATTATTTTTCACTTTTCTATATCATGGGTATTAGTATTCCAATTAATACTACCAATATTAATTAGAAAATGTGTATAATTAATAGTACAACTTATACTGCAAAAGTCATAGTCATCCATTGCACTGCTTATGTGTACTAGGGTCAATTAATCACCTGAGTAAAAGTAAAAATCTGTGAAGTGTGAAAATGACGCATATGAAACCTTTGAAACATCCATTTCATTTGTGAAATGTAGACCATGAAACTCAAGACACATATTGAAAGTCTGAAAGGAGAACTTCCATATAGATTGGAAAACCTATTATTTCCTGGTATTTTCTCTAGGCCTAATCAGATTAACAGTGAGGTGAAAAGTGTGGCCTAAGGTGATTTATTATTACTTTTAAATGCCTGCATGTAAAATACACAAAAGACAGATTCTTTCATGTCCATTCTGTGCCTTTTTTTTAATCATAAGTCTAGGAATGACAGAGGGAGCTGTCCTTGGAAAAACAGAACATTTTACAACAGGATTACAGTAATAGTTTACTGTAACATAGTGTCATTTCGCAACCAATGGTCTCTCAAGGTCTACAATAATCCCAAACCACAAATTATATAACAGTATTTATGATCTGCATTGAATGGTGCTAAAAATGATTTAAAACAATTTAACTGACTCGCATTTGCTCAAGCATATTTTTGAAAATACATAATTTAAGCCATCATTTAAGGTCTACACTTAATGAGAGGAGAGGAATAAAATGTCCACATTTTTTTAAAATCAAAAGTAAGTATTAATTCATCAGCAAAATAAAAGTGTTTACAGTTCATTAACACGTAGATTGGGAAGTATAATCCATTAGAAAAAACAGATTCAACAAAATAGTTGAATCCCAAGGGTACAGTAAATTGCAAACACACAAGATCCTTTGTGATATGAGTGTCATTAATTTGTTTAACATTATTCAGCTAAGGTTATAAATAATTTTGCATAATCTGTTAAATTATTTTCTTTGGTATTGAACATCCTATCCTTTTCTTGATTTTTTATTCTGTCAGTCAAGAATTCCAGTAGTCTCCTCTGGGGTTGGTCATTTATCATTTTGCCTCAATAGACAAATTGAAACAATACTCAAGAATATTGTTCCTGTTTGTGTAACAGGTATCAATAAACTGACATTTCACAGAACCAAATGCTTAAACTAATGTCTTTGTCTTCCTGTTTATTGCAGGTTACAGGGAAGAGGAAAACATTTGACATGGTTGTTTTAAGACAGGCAAGTTACTAAATATGTGTCCAAGTATATCTTGGATGATAAAATTACTTTTTTTTCTTAATTATCCCTTTAAAATTCCAGAGTTATTTATTAGGGAGTGGCTTTAGGCTGAGGTGGATTTTAGTTTTAGTTATGTGAATCCATAACTGGTGTAAGAAAACACACATTGTTTATTACAAATCTGAATATGGACATTTAGACAATAGACAGTCCCCAGCTAACCTGAAAACAACATAGAGCAGTTTAAATATATTTTTGTAACAATATTTGTTGTTTGTGCTCGATCGTGTTAGGTGAGATGCAAATTGCAGATTGTTTTTTGTCTAACCTTATCATTTTGGGTTGACGTGTTTCAATGGCTGTTAGGGAGACCATGTGTGGGTGGACTCAGGAACTGGGGTGCTGATAGGAGCAGAGGTGAAGCTCTCCGACACTGGCCAACTCCTGCTGATCGACGATGAAGGGAAGGTACTCGCTGTACTTTTTTATGTCCTTGTGTGTATCTCATGGGAAGAGTAAAACAATTAAATGTATCACAAATTACACAAATAAAGCAAAAGACTTGTTTCTACAAAGCCTGGTGAGTAGCTGTACATTGTTAAAGAGTAACAGATGGCACGTTTGGTAAATTACATCAATACAACATCATTAATTCTAAACATGCAAGTTATTTTTTTTCCTTTGTTTATCATTTTTTTTCTATTCCCTTTTTATTTTTGCACACAATTTTTTAAAGTTTTTTTTCCTTACTATATGCTAAAATCCCACGATAGGATCCACCATAAAAACTGTACAGGGGATAAGTGAAGCCAATAAATATCGAAACGTAATGAAAACAATAAATGTCCTTTTCAGCGTGCAATATACTGTACAAGACCCGACACCTCTTGATCTAATTTCAGGAACAGTGGGTCAGTGGAAAAGCAAAGGAGTCTATTCGTCCCATGCACCCAACTTCTGTCAAGGGAGAGGATGACATGATCAGGCTTGGTGATCTCAATGAAGCTGGCATCCTCAGAAACCTCATGATTCGGCACAAGGAGGGTATCATATACGTAGGTTCTTATTTTGTCTACTTTAAAGTCCTCTGTTGTGATCTGCAGGTCTGGTTTTAAGGCACTGATGAGTTAATAATAAGGATATTCAAGGAAATGTGCGGCTCAAAGAAAACACCTAATACATCATGACGGCAATATATTTGTACTCAAGGAAATTCACACGTTCTTATACAAACAGCTCAATATAATTTGATAAGAGTCACCAATAGAGTTCATAACACTATGTGGGGAAAAAGCCCTGAGAGATCAATGGGATTAATACATCTCTAGCATTACGGAGATTAAAACATGTATTCTGTCCTAATAAATAAATAAAAAATCAGACCCGACACAGGCTGTGTTTCGGAACTAGAGCAAATTGTTTCATTAATTAAATGCAAACATCAACAGACAGCTTGGCAGCAGGACTGCCAGTTCTCTGTTTCAGAAACAGAGTCGTACAATGCCATTTTGCTTTATCATTTCGTCATAGATTTTATCCCGGCAGCAGACTTTGCCCTCAATACTAATTGCAGTCTTTGCCATCTCCATAGAAACGAAACTGGTATACTAGATACAAGGAAATGTCCGAGAAAGAAAGACTGTGTTAGACCTTTGACACAGTAAATCCTTTATTAATCTTTACTGGGTTACATCTGTTCTACTATTTTAAGTCTGTTTGGTGATACAAAAGGCATACCTTTTTTTGTTGGACCAAATAAGTTAGTTGAAAACCAGTTTTCACTTACAGTGACAACTGAGAGGCTGACAACAATTCAACAGGAAACGAAAATAGTGAAAATACAGTATAAAAATTCAATAATGCAACAGGACATGGATGGCATGATGGTGCAGTGGCTAGCACTGGGGCCATGGGTTCAGTTCCAGACCTGGTGTGCTGTCTGCATGGACGTTGTACAGTATGTTCTCCTGTGTTTGTGTAGATTTCCTCTAGGTGCTCTGGTTTCCTCCCACAGTCCAGAAACATTCTGGTTAATTGGCTTCTGGGAAAATGGCCCTGGTGTGAGTGTGTGTGTTCGTCCACCCTTTGGGATGGGCTAGTGGCTAGAAAATGGAAGGATGGATGGATAACATGTCATTAACTATACAGCTGAAAACACTTTGCAATACATAGTGGATAATCCTCATTCTTCTGAAAAATGTTCCATCCACTTATTTAACAGTAGCTGTCCTTGCAAAGTTCAGTTTGATAACAATGCTGTATTACATCATAAACTATCAGATGCCACAACCGTAATGCATTATCTTTATTGGAATGTGTTTCCCAATTAAAGATCTGGGAATTATTTTAAACCACCCGTCATATGAGAGGGCGGAGCAATCACAATAAGAAATAGCACAAGGGATACATCCATGGGCAGAACTTAAGCTTTCCCAAGATTTGCTGCAATGAAGGAAAGTTTATAGAACACACTAATCAAATATATGTTTTAAACAGAAAAATGTCATTAAATGAACAGAAAGAAAGGGTAGAGGATACTCTTAACAAAAAACTAGGTGGAATGACAGCCACCAAGAGCTTCTTTACCGGTGTTAAACATTTCCTTATTCCTTGCATTCGTGATTCAGCATCTCTCCTCCATCCCCAGTCTCCCCCTTTGCAGCCACACCTTGTTAACTCTTCACTCTGCATGCAGTTCCTAACTTCCTTGTTCTGTTGCCAGGTGATTGATCCTTGCTAACTGAGTTAAACCAAAGCTTCACATCTTCCTATTGGGTGTTCTCATTCCTCGCGAACTGCACCCACTAGAAACAATGTTACCAAAGTACAAAGTACATACAGGTTCATGGAAAGATGGCTGTTGATCCAAACCACATTCAAACGCAATGCAAAAACGTTGTAGCCATAATCCCGGCACAACTATCCCTTGAAGGATTATTTTTTAATAGCAACGGTATTTAGGATTAATGTATGATAAGCAATGATCTGATAAGACGTTCAGTAATCATTTTTTTTTGTCTATAAATATTTATGGACGGTGAACAGGCACAAGGCCGTCTCAAGGGGTGGGCTCTTATGTGTAGGGGTGACGGCAGGGAGCAGCTTGGAGGTGATGAAATAGCTACCTAACTGGCCTGCGCAAACAGACGTACAGAACCGAACATGACTACTAATCACCGTTATCACCGTTGTTGCAAATGCTATATCGGCATCTTCAGGAGTCTCAATGCTAACATTCCTGTCGTCGTCGAGATCACCACCCGTGTCCGTTTCTTCTTCCCTCCTGGTTTTTACAATGAACCTTTCCAAAGACCCTTTAAGCGCCACATTTGCATCCTCCCTCTTCTGCTTCCTTTTTCTTTTCTCGCACCCGTTGTGGTATTTTTTGAAATTTCTTCCTGTCTCTGCTTATGCTTGCCATTTTTCCACCGGCGAATTTCTTTTCCAAGCTAGTTATGCCGCAGTAACTTTTTAGCTCGCAGCTGATGGCCTATGACGTAGCTAGTGCGGGAGACGCCTCCAGTTCTAATAAAAAGCATCTGCTCTCCCACCAACTTGAGATTTTATCTCGATTAAAAAAAAAAATTGTGTCGCTTTATTAAAATATTTAAACATGTCATTATATTTTTATGCGTGTGTGAAGCAGGATTGGGGATTTGGGGGGAGCCCTGAACAGGCAATTCTGACAAACTGCGGTCCAGTGAAGATGAGTAACAGGTCCCGCTCTGTGCTCAGACCTACACAGGCTCCATCTTGGTGGCAGTGAACCCCTACCAGCTGTTACCCCTCTACACCGCCGACCATGTGCACCGCTACACGAACCGGAGACTCGGGGAGCTTCCTCCTCACGTCTTTGCCATCGCCGACAGCTGCTACTTCAACATGCGCCGCAATCACAAAGACCAGTGCTGCATCATTAGGTAAGGCACGTCACGGCCTTTTCTTTCTCAATTACTCCTTTTACAATCCCAAAGAGTTCTTTATTTGGAGATATATATGCACCATAACTACTGAAGGAAAAGAAAACCCATTAAAAAAAACTTCAACCAGGCCATTCTTGTTTTCTGGTCCTTCTGATCTGAAACGGAGAAAAGAACTTAATTACAGTGAATTTAAGAACACGTGTGCTTAATTGAAAAGGCTTTTTTTTATTAAGGAAGATTATAGAGGAGAGGGGGCCAATTGACCCATTCAGTTTATTTCATTTCTAGTTAATGATTGGTCCAAGAATCTCTTCCAATCCTTCTTTCAATGAACTGCACTTCCCCTTGATTTCCACTCCTGTTCTCTGGTTCATGTGGCACTGCGATTCTGAAAAAGTCCATGGGTTTGACTTTTCTGTCAAAGCCTATGAAGATTGTGAATGCTCAAATCAGGTCTCCTCATTGTTGTCTCTGAGCTCTTTTTATCTGTCACAGTGTGACATGATCTATGTCCTATGATCCTCTAGTTTAGTTTTAAAGTTAATTACCTAATAATAATTCCTTACATTTACAGTATATACCGCTTTTCTGGACACACCACTCAAAATGCTTTACAGGTAACGGGGGTCCCCTCTACCCCCAGCAATGTGTAGCCCCCAGCCGGAAGATGTGACAGTTTTTAATCACTTAGTTTGGTTTTGGCACCCTTTTCATGCCTGGGCAATGCCATTTATGATAATTTAATAATAAGTGTTATTTATGTGAATTTCAAAAAGTGAGAAATCAACTTATGCACTTTTGAGAAGAATGATCTAAAGAGTGCTATGACACTTTGTGCGTTCGAAATATTTTCATGGCTTTCTGCTTTTTTTCTTTTTTAAGGCTTAGTTTATATGCGTGATATTCTTATTCAGATGTGTGGATATTTGCAAAAGTGACTCGTTTCCTTGTGCTAGTGGCGAATCAGGAGCAGGGAAGACGGAGAGCACCAAGCTGATGCTTCAGTTCTTGGCAGCCGTCAGCGGGCAGCATTCCTGGATAGAGCAACAGATCCTCGAAGCAAATCCCATTCTGGAAGGTATCGCATTCACCTGACGCTGACGGCACTGAAACATTATTCTGTGCGCCACAGCCTACTGGTTTTATTCAAATGAAATGTTTCCATTTGACATCTACTGATATCTCTCCTCCAGCCTTTGGAAATGCAAAGACAATCCGTAACGACAACTCTAGCCGTTTCGGGAAGTACATTGATATCTACTTTAACAAGAGTGGAGTTATCGAGGGTGCCCGTGTGGACCAGTACCTGCTGGAAAAGTCTCGGGTGTGTCGGCAGGTAGGTGAACAGTAAGAGGAACCTCAGGTCAGTGTTCGTTAGACCGCAAAAATGCTAACTTACAGCTTAAGTGTCTTCTTCCTTTGCGACCTTTGATTAAAGATCTTGCCAAAGGTGTTAGCAAAAGTTTTCATTTACTTTCTGCCCAAATTTAGCAAAAGAAAAATGTGATGTTTTTTAAACAGTTTAAACTTATTTCCAAAAACTTTGATTTGTTTGAACAACAGTAAAGAAGATTTCAAAACTGAGACTCTCATAAAGGTATGAAAAGTAAGTAGACTAAGTAAGTATAAACAGAGCTTAGGCCTTGATAGGAAGATAATAACCAGTTCTAAAACATCTGAAGATCCATATTGTGTACTTTTGTTGCATTTGTGGTAGAAAAACATCTTTTTTCTTTTTTGTTGTCATTTGGCCAGGCTCCGGAGGAAAGAAACTATCACATCTTTTATTGCATGCTGATGGGTATGACCGCAGAGCAGAAAAAAATACTTTCTCTAGGAAATGCATCTGAGTACAGCTACCTGACAGTGGTAATTCCAACATCCTTCATACCAGTGATTTAAGATTTATAATTTGAAAAAGCTTGGAACAATTCCTTTTAAAAGAGAAAATTGTCTCGTTATGTACTGTACATTTTTACATGCATTTATTTTAAAATATTAAAATCACATGTATTTAATCACTAACAGACAATCTGGTAAAATCCTGCTGATACTTTATCTATATACGAAAAACTGGCCCTTTATCACAAAACAATAAAACACCCTTTTTTGCTTCAGGTAATGTTATACATTCCAAAATATCTGGTATCTCTAAAACATGATCTATATTAAATTCAAACAGGGAAACTGCACAAGCTGTGAGGGCCGGGATGACATCAAAGAGTATGCCCACATTCGTTCAGCCATGAAGATCCTGACCTTCACAGATAATAACTTCTGGGAAATCACAAAACTGCTTGCTGCTTTGCTGCATCTGGGAAACCTGGATTTTGAAGGTAAAACTTTAGTATCTGCATAACATTCTCTCTCCCCCAATAGGAGATGCAAAAAACACTACTGTACTTAATGTAAAAATGACATTTTATTTCCTGTTCTTTGGGTTTCATAATTCATGTCTTTTTTTTTAGCTGCTGTCTATAATAACATGGAGAGCTGTGATGTTCAAGCATCCCTTCATTTTACCACAGCAGCCAAGCTTCTTGAGGTATAGTTTTACATTTTTATCTCCTTGGCCACATTTCTTCTTGTGCCTGTTTGATGTGTACACAGTCGTCAACATGGGTATCGCAGTAGTGGGCAGCAATTAGCACTGATGTCTTGGGTTTGAATCCAAGCTGGGGTGAATTTCGTATGCATATTCTAATTCGGTTTCATGCCACCTGCTAAAAATATATTAAGTAGTGTCTTTGGTTTGTTTGTGAGTATTTGTGGATTGTCTCATCCAGGGCATAGTCCTACCTTGTGTCCTATTTTCAGGATGTCCTATTTCCCATGTTTCCACAACACTGGGGAAAAAGCATTACTGGATAATAGTAAATGCTCACAAAGTTAAAATTACTAAGGTGAATTAATGAAGAGCATTGTGATGGTTGCTGATTGAATTAGATGGAAAAATTTTCATTTAGATCATTCAATCACAATTAGCAGAGCATCACTGTCATTGGTTTGTGTTGAATGTAGTTTTATTTGTATGAAGACTTGACTGTGTAGAGAAAGAAAGGTGACTCCAGTCACATTTACAAAACAACCCAAACTGATTTTATTCACACTGATTTAAAAAAGTTTGAGAATCAAGTTCTTAGATTTCCATTTAGAAGACAGGGGAATATAGTGATTGGTATAATCATTTTGTGAAAGAAAAATACCATGGTTGTTTCTAAGAATAGTACCTGTTTTTCAACAGGTTAATCCAAAAGAGCTGGAAGTCAGCCTGACAAACCGCTCCTTCATGGCCAACAGAGAAAGTGTCTCTAAACCCCTCAGCTGTGAACAGGCTGTGGATGGGAAGGATGCTTTTGTCAAGGTATTAGGACATGCTAACTGATTGTAAAGATTGATTATGTTCATACATAACAGCATCAATGCCCAAATTAGACAAAGCTGTGGAAATCTGAGTTCTCTAGTTCCCTTTTTGAAAAGTGTTAAAAAAGCCATTTAAAGAACCGTGTTCTTTAATGTTTGAAAAAATATGTTTTTTAAAAAAATATTGCTGACAGACAAAAAAATCATCATTAAAGACCACGGTCCATCTTTTTAGACTAGAAGTGAAATAAGATATTAAATAGCAATAACAGTACTGAAATAAAAGCCCTTCATGAAGTTTGCTGATGTAAATAGCGATAAAATACATTTACTACAAATGTAGTAAAAGTATGGTAAGCATGATGATGACTGTAATATACAATGGCAATGCAAGGTAAATGCAATGGAGAATAATTACTGTTTATTAAAATAATTACTAATTCCATTGTTAATTTTCATAAAGGAGTCTTTCTGGCTTGTTACTGTTGTTCTTTTTAGGCAATCTACAGCAGACTGTTTGTGTGGATTGTGAATAAGATTAACTCTGCCATTTACACGGCCCCTGCTGCTGACCCCAATCATGTCCGCCGATCTATTGGCCTCCTGGATATCTTCGGGTTTGAGAACTTCAACAATAACAGGTGCATGCTCCTGGCTTCAAAAGGATCCGCTTCCGTCATAGACATGATAAACGAAAGAACACGATGAACTCGATGAAACGTAAACCAAGCAGTTGTCCTCTTATTGCTTGTATCTTTCTTTCAGCTTTGAGCAGCTATGCATAAACTTTGCCAACGAGCAGCTGCAGCAGTTCTTTGTGAAGCACGTGTTTAAGCTTGAGCAGGATGAATATGCTCAGGAGAACATTGGCTGGCTGCACATTGACTTTAATGACAACCAGCACACACTGGACGTTCTGGCCAGCAAGTCCCTTAATATCCTTGCACTCATCGAAGAAGAGAGCCACTTCCCAAAGGTAACTCTCCCTATGTAGCACTGTTCTTATTGCCATGCATACTGTACCTCTTTAATTTGGTGTTATGATAATACCAAGGTTTAGCAAGTTACATATATACAGTACCTGTATGGATACAGCCTTGTAAATTGCCTTCTTACATAATCTCTGAAAAATAAGACACATACCCAATGTAGAGGGATGTAATTGCAGTTCACTATATCTTTGATATAGCTGGTGAGATGTCCAAAGTATAGTGAATAAAAAGAGAAATGAAAATATATTTCCCTGCTTGTGAACTGCCATGATTTTCTTCTAATAATTGCTTACGCTTATATAGTGTTTTTCTGGGCACTCACTCAAATGCTTTACAGGTAATGGGGACTCCCCTCCACCACCACGGCAGCCATAGTGCGCCAGTACGCTCCCCACACATCAGCCATCGCTGGGGAGGAGTACAGAGTGATGCAGCCAATTCATAATGTGTGATGCAGGGTGATACAGTCAATTCAGGATGTTAGGAGGCCACGTTTGGTAAAGGCCAATGGGAAATTTGGCCAGGATGCTGGTGTAACACCCCTACACCTTAATGCATTGTGTGCTTTTGCTTTTTCCAGGCTACAGACACCACCATGCTCAACAAGATAAACTCAATACATGGCAAAAGCAACATCTATCTGCCCCCCAAGAGCAAGCATGATATGCAATTTGGGATCCAGCATTTTGCTGGGGCTGTCTACTACAATGCAAAAGGTATTCAAAGCAAGAGAGAGAATTAGGGCCTTTATGTCTTAGGTTGAGCCCTGATGTTTGATTAACAGTAAAACTCCAGTAATTAGTAATTCCTATTCCTTTTCTAAAGCATTTTATTTTCTATTCATGTCTTAATTTAAGATGGTAATTTAGTTTAATGCATACACACGAAATGCCATACAGATAACACTGACTGTTTGAAAATGGGTGAGCTTTCCTTTAACAGTTATATCTAGATCAGGGAATGGGGACAAGGGATGGGAAATCATTACCCCCAGAAAACCAGTCTTGTGAAAGAATGGGTTTACTTACAAAATATTCAAAATTATTTTTTCATCTCTATACAGATAAGTAGTATTTTTGTGGACTTTTGGTTTTATATTTCCTTGCTTTGTGATTGATTGCAGTAAAATATGAAAGTCGGACAGTGCCCTTGTCTGCTTTTCTTCATGGTATGTGTTCTGTTTTCACCTTCCTCAGGTTTTCTGGAGAAGAACCGAGATGCGCTAAGTTCTGACTTCATCCACCTGGTGAAGACATCCTCCAACAAACTCTTGAAAACTATCTTTGAAGCTGATCTTATTACCGATACTGTAAAGACTATCAATCCCAAGATGATAATCATGCCTAAAAACTCCCTTAAGGTTAGTTGTTTATAGATACTACAAAACAATGATGGATTGCTCAAATCTGTTTTTGTATTTTTGTCCATAATTAATTTTACTATTGAGGAGGTAGGGATTATGTCTTGTTACATCATATCTACCTCTTTCAATAGAATTAAACTCTCAGGAGCAATCCACTTTGCTCAATACAATATTTGTCAATGTGGGTTTTGTTTTGAAAGATTAATTAATTTTCTTTACTGTCTGTATTGCCCTTCTTAACTGTTTTCCAAATGATCACCTAGATTTTGGAGTTCTAGTTCCAAACTCAGTTTCCCAGCGGGGCTCTAGGTCTTTCAGTAAAACACCAGCGTCACATAACATTGCCAGGCACATCCCAGGGCAAATCTCTTCTCTGACATATTGGTGCATCATCCACTACCCCTCACCTTGAATATGATGACTAAGAAAAACCGACTGCAGAAGTGAGGTGAAAGAGAAAAGTGAACAGCCTCTGGATGCAGATTATTTGTGTTTCCTCGTCAGGCCACAGACGCCAGAAAGCAGGTGCCCACACTCAGTGGCCAGTTTCGCCAGTCTCTTGACTCCCTGATGAAGACTCTCACTGCCTGCCAGCCTTTCTTCATCCGGTGTATCAAGCCCAATGACTACAAGAAACCCATGGTAATTACTAACCTTTAAGCCTGTTAAAAAGGTACGAATGTGGCAATGTATGACTGCAAAAAATAACCCCCCAAAATTACTTGTCTCTTTTGTTTTTGCAATAATCCCAAGAATTTGAAGGCACTTTCTTCTGCCTATCCGTCTTACTTTCTTTCATCACCCTTTTCAGCTTTTTGATCGGGATCTATGTATGCGTCAGCTACGATATTCTGGGATGATGGAAACCATTCGAATCCGAAAATCGGGATATCCTATCCGTTACACATTTGATGAGTTTCTGGAGAGGTACCATGTACTTCTGAAAACGTCTGTCTGTGATCCGAAAAAGGTGAGGAATGCTTTCTATCTATCTAGAGCATGGGACTTCCTACAGATAACTAGGCTATGGTGATGTGCAACTCTATGCAACTATAATCATTAGTAAATTACCTCCCAGGTGCATTCTGAGCTAGATCTTCCCACCCTCCATCCATTCAATTTCTAACTACTTTATCCAATTCAGTGTTGTGGCGGATTTGGCATCTATTCAGAGCACAGATATAAATATGAACACACTCACACCAGGGCCAATTATCCCAGAAGTTTATTAACCTACCACTATGTAGTGCCAAAGGTAATCACTGCGCCACTGTGCTGCCAATCTTCCCATCATCTGAATTTTAATTCACATCATTCAAGCTTCTTAGCTGAGTACTTACCCTCAATGTTGCTAGGGTTTGTAGAGTAATGTTACCTACATGAAACAGGTGCACTGATGCATGTTCTTTGGAATCTTAAAGAGCATGCAGAGTCTCTGACAAGTCTTAATTCTGTCCCTTATATTTATAGATTTTTTTTCTTTCAGAATGATTTCCATATCCTCAGTATTGCTTGCATTGCTGCAGAAATACAACCTAACACACTTCTTAAAATGTATCAGTACTGTTCTTTTTTGTCAGTTTGTCAGTTCATTATGTACTGCAAAGCAAAATGTTTTTTCTTTTGCTCCCCCCTTAACGTCAACTCACTTTTAAAAGCTTTGTCTTTCCCCTGACTAGGAAACCCCTGAGGCATGCTGCAGCTCCATCTGCGAATCTGTCATCAGCGCAGAAGGGGACTGGAAAATTGGAAAAACTAAGATCTTTCTCAAGGTAATGTAGAGGTGACACATGTCGCCTTCCAATTCCATTTCCCAAGGACCATGTCAAATTCATAAAACCACAGACATAAAACACAGAGCTGTAGGCACTTAACCTGAGGCTATGTACAGCTAAAAAAAATCATACATATACTGTATTTACCTCTCAAAAATGAGCAAATACAAAAATGTGTTGTCAAAAGAAAGGTTTAAGAACTTTTCTATGTCTTGTTTCTGGATTTAAAACACACTGCACTGGATTATGCCTGAACCATTTGAGTCTGGGCTAATGTAATACTTATACTTTGTACACAAAATAGTTATATGGCATTTTTTGTTGTCTGTTTGTCTTTGGCTCTCTAGGATTACCATGACACAATGCTGGAGCTGGAACGAGACAGGGCCCTCCATGAAAAAGCTACACTCATTCAGAGAGTCCTTCGAGGCTACAAGTATAGGTATGGAAGATGATCAGACTCTGGAGACAGTTTTGTTTGTATGAAGTGTTTACGATTTCTACAGTTTTGTGTCTTGTAATTTCATACAGCACCCTTTTACACCTTTCTGCTTAAAGATATAATTGAATTTTTCCGTTATTCATTGATCTCTGTATTGGACTATCATGGCATTTATATTTATGCTCTGAGGCACGACAATGGGCTAAATTCAGAACAAGAGCAGTGACATGTTGTTATTCACTGCCCCACAGGAAACGCTTTGTAAAACAGAAAAAGGCAGCCGTGGTTATTCAGAAAAACTGGCGAGGACACAAGTGCAGGAAGCAGTACAGAGTGGTAAGAAACAGAGTGCAACAACGCAAGAGAGCTGGTATCATGACATCAGGAATCAGGTTTTGTGACAAGACTGTAATAGATTCCACATGTTACAGACAGATGCAGTGTTTTTTTTTTCCCCAGTGTTATACATGTATTTTTTGGGGGTGAAATTGTAAATAAAAGTAAAATCCAGATGCTCCTAGAATTAATCATTTGTATTTCATTAACATAGTAAGAGCAGGTAGGCTGGTGTGTACAGTGACCCTGGATGTGCCGCTTTGTTCCCCAGGTCCAGCTGGGTTTTGCTCGCCTACAGGCTCAGTGCCGCAGTAGGCAGCTCTCCCACCGCTACCGGCAGATGCGGGAGGCTGCGGTCCTGCTGCAAGCGCATTGCCGCGGTTACCTGCTGCGGAAGGATTGCCGTCGTAAGAGAGAGGCGGTGGTAGTGCTTCAGGCTCATGCTCGAGGGATGCTGGCCAGGAGGTCCGTCACTAGGATGAAGGAAGAGGTAAGTTCCACCTTGAGAACTGTCGCTTCTGGCCACTTGTTCAATTTCCTGATTGCCCATCCAAATAATTCAATATGTAGTTTTTCACCAAAATACGTGTCACAAGAGGCAACCTTTCTGCCGAGGTCCTGCATATTCCTTCCCTATCCCTGTTTCCCCCTTTTGTCTGGCGGGAGTGAGTATTCTTTAGAAGTGTGTTGTAGGCCTCCTCAGACTGGACATGGGCCTTTCTCTCCACAGGCACACCTCTCTGCCCAGGAGCGGCTCACCCAGGAAATGGAGAGGCGGCGCCAGCGTGAAGAGGTCCTCAGCAGGAAGTGCGAGGCCAGCTCCAAGTCGGAATCCATCAGCGAACAGGAGATGGTGGACAATATTTTTGGTTTCCTGCCTACAATGGTTGGAGGGCAGGAAGGACAAGCACCTGCTGGCTTTGCGGTCAGAATCAATCCCATTTAAAAAAAAAACAGTTTTAAAAAAAAGTTCTCAGTAACTTGTTTAAGCTTATGACCCGCTAGCCAGAACCAAAGTAAACAATACAGATTAGTAAGCCTGTCTTCTCGTTGTTATCGACACAAAATCTGACATTTCATTGAAAATTCATTATTTGGGTTTTTCACCCCCCAGGATCTCGAGGGGAGGAAAGCAAACCTGGAAGAGGTGGACCTGGATGAGGTACCGATGGCGGAGACTCCGCAGGAAGAGTACGATGACATCGAGGAGTACTCCTTCTCCAAATTTGCATCCATGTATTTCCAAGGAGCTGCAACACACACCCACATCCGCAAAAGACTCCGCCAACCCCTCCTCTACCATGAAGATGAAGGAGATTCCCTGGTACTGGCTGAGTTTGTGTTTGTACCTTATGTCATTCACCTTTCACAGAGGGTTTGATCTGTGGGATGAGATGTTCATCTTTTCTTAAGATTATGTATGTACCTATTACAGTCATAACATACTGTTTGACGTTCTCTTTCATACTGCAGTTCCATTGTTTGAAACATCTCTTTTGGTGTGTCACTAAAGTATTTGTGAATGGTACAGTAATTTCTCAGTATTTTTAAACAAACTTTTAGGTCATCTTTTTTCAGAGATGCCAGCGTTTTGTTTGTGGTAGTAAATGCCACTGGCTTCTGTTCATGTTGTGTCTCCGGTAATAACTGATCTGCTCTCTGGCCTGCTCTTGGTGTCTCCAGGCTTCTCTCACCGTGTGGTGGATCATCCTTCGCTTCATGGGCGATATTCCTGAACCCAGACAGCGGGCTCCTGAGAACAAGGGTCTTGGCAGTCTGGGAGAAAGGTCTATTCAGGAGAAACTGGGGCAGCGGCAAGGGCGACGTCTCAGCCACCTGGTTGGGCTAGATCAGGTACCTTCCCTGGACTACTGTACTGTAGGTGCACAGTGTTGCATCTTGTTCCTAACAGTTAATAACTGTTAATAAAGAACAGCTACCCAGTCCTAGCTGCTTCAGATCCGTTATTTTTTTTACCCCACAATCTCATGCCTTGTTAAAAATTATTCCAATACATGCATTTTTATGTCCATTATGGCGGCTTTCAATAAGAAAATCTACTTTCAAGTTTGTGGACAATTGTTTTTTTTTCTTCACCACACCACATTGAGGGACAAAAACTGCTTAATGGAAAGGTACGCCTAGTACCTGAATTTTTACAATTAACGTCAATATAAAAAAATCCAATTTGCTTTCTAGAAACTTCTGCGAAGAAACAAAAAAGCTGCAAAGTCCTCAGGAGGGACTCAGAACAAAAGGCAGTCTGTAGTGCAGGAGGAGGTGAGAAAAACTTTTTTATTCACAGCTTTGATGAAGATATTCCAAAGAAAGCATTAATTATTCTTCAGAGCTGCTATATGTTTGTTGGCTATATTATATTTTATTGGCACTTAATTGCTGGATCTACCCTTATGACCTCATTGTTTTTCATTTTCATTTTTGCTACACTACATTCATGTTTCAGTGAAAAGGAAGAGCTAAGCATTTATGCGACAATGACATTTCCTGCTTACTTTCAGCCAGTGCTGCAGCCTCTGAAGGAAGAAGATGATGTGCTGGTGGGAGAAGGACCTACTTTGGATCGACCAATGACTGCCCTGGAAAAGTTGCATTTCATTGTAGGCAATGGCATTGTCAGACGAAACATCAGGTACTGAACAGGAACAGTAAAAGTAATATAGGTGTACATATGTACATTTAAATGTTCAAGATGCTTATAGGAAAAAGGATAGGTTTTTATAACATATATAATGTTAAAAAATATAATATCACATCCCCGGTTTCAAAAACCGCTTATCCAGTTCAGGGTCACAGTAGCAAGGAGCCTTTCACAAGAAACACTTGGACCAAGGAGGGATACGCCCTGGATGGGACATCAGTCTATTGCAAGGCACACAAAAACAGATGCGCACACACTCGTACCGGGGCCAGTTTTCACAGAAGCCAGCGTGTCTTTGGACTGTGGTACGAATCCAGAGCACCAGGACAAAATCCACGCAAACACGGGCAGTACATACAAACACAGATCACACCCCAGCTCCAGAACTGATCCCAGCTCTGCAAGGCAGCAGTGCTAACCAATGTGCCACCCTAAAATAAAATAATATTATTAAAGTTAACTCTCATGCTGATGCAAGTCACTTGTTATACCTCCTTAACATAACTATAGTTAACCAAAAAGATATTATTGTTTGGAAATATTGATGTGCTTTATTGTAATAAAAACACAAGTACAATGCTGTTGTAGAAAAATTAAGATGTGTTCTGAAAGTATGGTAAATGCTGGTAGTTTGTTTAAGGGCGATCTGCAAATAATAGACACACTTAGGGGTCTAAGAAGAGGAAAAGGAATTTATAAGGATGTGAGGAATCAATAATGAACAGTATTGTCCAGACATATTCCCTGGTTGCTGTTTTTTGGAATGAGATGGGAGCAATTGGTGGCAGAAATGGCTGACGTTTTTTGGAATCAGATATACTGTAATTCGTGTGCTTGGAGCTATTGGATTTTTGTCTCCCAGGGATGAGATCTACTGTCAGATCTGCAAGCAGCTTGTGGAGAATGGGAATCAAAGCAGTTACTTCCGCGGCTGGATTCTGCTCTCCTTATGTCTTGGAATCTTCCCTCCTTCTGAACGTCTCAGTAAGGTGAGCTAAGGAGAGTACTGGAATGACTTTCCCAGAATCCCAATACACCATGTTCCTATTAATCAGCTGGATGAATGGCTTCCCTTTTTCAGTGTTGACTCTTGGTGCATCGTTCTCTACTGTCTGTCCACAGTACCTCTTGAATTTCATTCGCTCTGGGCCTGCGGGCTACACACCCTACTGCGTTGAGAGACTACGTCGTACTCTGACCAATGGAGTGCGTGGTGAGCCACCTAGCTGGATGGAGCTGCAGGTAAGGGAAAGGTTTTTCTGTGTGAGGACATATTTATATGAATTCTGGATGAATTCTACACACCATGAAAAATATTTCTTTATTAGAGGCATCGATATCATATCAGCCTTTTTGGTCACAACAGTTTTTCATTATCATTTATTTCTTTAGCTGTGTAAGACCTTTTGCATACTAAAGTACATTAACAATCACAAATAAATAAACATACAAATATCTCTTCACTTTCTTGGATTTCTTGGAGACTTGGATTGGTTTTAATCTGATTTGTTGGTATCACAGGAGCAATTCTGTTGTTTATTAATTTTGGTTTTATTAGATTTTAGTTACTTATTTATCCTTTTTTAAGTTCGAGAGATGCATCATCTCATTTTCAAAGGGTTGCTTTTAGAATACATACTGTATATGTGTGCACCAAAATGATCAACAAAATGCAACACAAATATCACAAAACAGCAAAAGTAAAAAAATACAAATTATACATCTGTCATGTGATAACAGCTGATAAGTATGATTATTTAAATTACAACAGCATTCTGTTTTTTAAATATAAAATTAGTGTGTTTTAAAATCTACAAAATTAAACTCTGTGTTCAGAGCTTTTTAGCTGAATTCCTTCCTTCCAACCTCATAATATACCCGGGTAACCTTAAAATATCTCTGCTCAGACTGCGTTAAAGAATAACCTATATTTGGTATTGACAGAAGTTCTTTTAACTTATAATAAATACATTATTTTGAAAGGCAACCAAGACCAAAAAGCCAATAGTGGTGTCTGTGACCTTGATGGATGGCCGAATGATAAGTGTACCCCTGGATTCAGCATCTACTGCTCAAGAGGTCTGCAAGTTCATTGCCCAGAAAATAAAGCTGAGTGACATCTTTGGATTCTCACTCTACATTGCCATCTATGAGAAGGTAACATTCTTTTTTGATATTTTTGATCCCTTGGGTCACCAGGACTTATGTGTCTACTCATAACAGCATAGCAGAAATGATACTGTTGGAAATGAATCATGTTGTAAAACAGGAAGGCTGCTGATTATTGATTCTGACTCAGTCAACAGAAAGCGTGTATTTTGAATTTTTGATGGTTCAGATCATCCTGAAACTTTCTAAATGACAACCAGTTAGTTGGTTCAGCTGGTAATACCTTCTTCATAAGATTACTTTTACATTTTAACCAAAGATTCCTTCCATTAGCTAGCATTTTTATTGTTGTAGCATTTTGGTCTGTTCAAAGTAGAAGTGCAAGGAGTTGATTTGCACTTGGAGTGCTTTGATGCGGTGTTAAAGGTGCTCTCGGAAAGTCTTGAGCACAGTATGTGCATTTGGCTTGTGCAGGTGTGGTCACTGGGCGGCGGTAAAGACCATGTACTGGATGCCATATCTCAGTGCGAGCAGGAGGTGAAGAGGCAGGGCGGTCAGGAGCAACATGCCCCATGGCGCCTATATTTCCGGAAGGAGGTTTTCACCCCCTGGCACGACTGCAGCATAGACTCCATTAGCACCGATCTCATCTACAGGCAGCTGATCCGTGGCATCAGATCTGGGGAGTACCAGTGTGACAAGGCAAGGCCATTATTCCCCTTATCTCTTTTCATTTTGCTTTAGAGGTATGCAGCCTCTTTTGACAGATAAACTAAGTGCTGAGTAGAAGGTTATCAAACTAGCCATTCTGGAATTTGCTGAGCATCTAATTGAAATTGTGTGGCCAGCCGAGCAGAGGGATGAATAGTTGATATCTGATTCTGACAATCTCAGATATGTTGTATGTCACGCGGAAGAAATAGGAATCTGGTGATTGGTGATTTCATTTGGAGAGTGTTTTGCTTTCACCCAGGAAGATGACATGGTCCAGCTTGCTGCAAAGCACTTTTATGTGCAGTTTGGGTCAGATAGTGGTGGGGACAATGCTAAGAAAGTGGTTCAGGACTGCATCAACAATGCTCTACTGGAGGCCAAGTCAGAAGCCAAGTGGATACAGCTGGTCAGTGATGCATATGCCAAGGTAAGGAATTAGCCTCCTCTGGTGTCCAACCCAACTGTTGTTCACAATTTAAAATTTTGTAACCTGCTTTCATTTCTGTTATTTTGCTTTCAGAGCCCTTACATCAAGACAAAGATTAATCCAGACACTGTCAAAGCTGAAGTCATTGATTTTGGTCGCCACAAATGGCCTTTATTTTTCTCCAGGTTCTTTGAAGTTGTGAAGTTTTCAGGTAACTCTGAAGCCAAAACTTTAAGGAAATCTGTGTCTTTCTGCATCCAGTAAATGTAGCATGTAAAAAAAATCTAAATACATTTAATGTTTCCAAATTTACAATTTGGTGTAGCTTTACAATGTTTAATCCAAGAGGTACAAAGAGGATAACATTGAATAATAGAGTTTTTAATTATAAATTAATAATGAACCACATTCAGTTAGTTGTATAGTATGTAAGTTTTTAAGCAGAGCAGTCCCAGAATTTTAAAACTATAATTTTTCATTTTGTTTCAGCCTCAGTAGAAACCTGGAAAGTACTTCTTAGATGCTCTATATCATTGTGCACATTGTGTTATAACTCTTCATTTTCCTACTTTACAAGGTCCCGCTTTACCTAAAAACACCTTCATTGTTGCCATTAACTGGACCGGCATATCTTTCGTGGATGAAAAGGAGAGGAAGCTCCTGGTGCTGTCTTACCCAGAGGTGGTTGGTGTTAACACAAGCAGGTATAGCAACATCTAACTGCCTGCACTGACTTACAGGGACAGGCTGAACCACAGAAAGACATCTTGAAGACTGAGTTTTTTAATGGAGCAAGTAAAGTAAAATGAGCTGTTGACAGATTTAAAATGACATTTACATTTCCTCAGAGAAATGACTGTGTTTTGTTGCACAGGTCTGAAAAGACACACGGACAAACAGTCACCCTGGCCACGCTGAAGGGTGATTTTGTTCTCAACTCCCCCAACGCTGCCAATATCGCAGACTTGCTGGTCATGTTTCTTGAAGGACTGAAGGAACGGTCACAATATGCTGTGGCTTTGCAGGAAGCCAGTAAGCAGGGTAATAACAACCTTATTTTATCTAGTACTTTTAAAAGCAATCATTGCAAAGCACGTCACAATATATTAAACCTGCTATAAAATGAAAAAATGCAAACCCAAGAAAAAAAGCAAATGTATAGGGAAGAAAAATTTTGCTTTCTTCGTTTTTGTCTCCATACAACCTGGGGACGACCAGGTTTCACGTGTATGAACTGACATCTTGTTCTTCATTAGAGCTGATCAATCAGTCGTTTGTAACAGAGAATCATGAGGGAAATTTAGAGTATAAAGAAAGTGATTTGCTTTTGAAACACAGTAGTTTGTTTTTTTTGTGTGCTTTTTCAGGTCATAATGATCTTTTTCTAATGACATGGGGTAAAACTGAAAAAATCATTCTGTAATTTGTATGCAAAAACAATCTTTGATCACCACTTCTATAGGCTACATTAATACAGTGCGAGGGAAAACTCATGCAAGATTCCATTTTAATACAAAGCACTCATAATAAAGCACTCAATTCCATTTGAAGTGTCTAAATGTTGTGTGTTCTGGAATGGCTGTAAAATTACAGGACATGCATATTTATAACTTTAGGTGTTATTCCATTTTGGTGACCTAGATTTTCTATGCTGTTTTGCGTTTGCTGTTATGAGTACCTGCATGAAGGTTTGACTAGTTTATTAATGACTTCAAATATGTCTCTCTCTCTCTTCAGATGATGCCACTTTTCTGAGTTTTAAGAAAGGAGAACTTATTGTTCTGATCCCAGACGATGAGTATTCTCCTCAGCGTGGCTGGGTTAAGGGTAAAAACGAGCGAACTGGCCAAACGGGAGCAGTCTCTACCGATGCCATTTGTATCCTACCCACTCTCATCAAACCCACTAATGAAGTTCTGGTAGGACTTAACATATGTTGTGTTTGAATAAGATGAACATAAGTAGATACATCACTTGTCAGGCATCTGCTACTGTACTTCTCCTCTAGTAATCAGAACATGTAATAGTTCCAAAAACATACAAATATAAAAATAACACTAGTTTATGTTTGTTTCTAGTATTCTCTCATTTTTATAAAACATTATTTGGATAAAACTAGCAGCCAACATCTTGAAGATTTAACTTTGTCATATTATTCTCTTATATAACAGATGGTGAATATGTAAAAATCAGAATAATTAAAATAAAAGCTCTAAGAGCTTAACTGAAAATTAGAATAGTTTTATATACAATATACAGTATTTTGAGATTTAGCGTACAGTATGAAACTGACCCATTGGTTATTTTCAGTCTTGTGTTTTTTACTACTCAATTTTTGAAGTTGTTAGAAAGTGTTAAAAAAGACATAGAAAATGAATTTGTGTTCATGGGTGAGTCAATGAGGGGTGTAGAGCCACTGCTGATGGGTTTCTCATTGGCTCTGTCTGCAGACGCTGATGACATTATCTCCAGAGCAGAGGAAGACAGTGGCTCAGACTGCTCAAAAGGATGAAGCCACTAATGACCACAGGGTGGCTCTGATCTCCCTCAAAGAATTTTCCTTTGAGTACTTCAGGTAGCCACTTTCATCAGTGGGGTTATACGGTGGGATATAATTTGCTAAGGCTGAGAAATACCGGGTTGTGTGTCCTTCTAACATTAGACATTTTAACATTTGCATTTTTTCTGCATGGTTGAACTGGCTGCCGAAGTGGACCCTCATTCCGCATTTAATCATGGCTTACATAAGAGTAGCTATGCAGAAGTGAAAAATATGAAGTTTTCTTTTGTTTTTGTACAGTTAACCATTTGCAAGACGGCGGGGGTTTCGGTTATCCTTGGTTTACAAATGGAGCTAAACAAATACAAAATGTTCCTCAGATAACAGCTTTACACTTCACGGGACCTGTATAATAAACACATTACACAGGTCTCATCACAGGCGACAGTCAATTATTTTTGTGTAGTTTCTTACCTGCACCCAGTAATAGAGGCAATTTGAGAATATTTTACAACATTAGAAATATTGTTATACTATGTTCTGTCCTCGTTGGGTAGATGAAATCCTCAGTTGACTTAACAACTTTATGAATATTTATCTCCACTCTAGGAACTTTACTTCACTATTCCATCCTTCTTCCCATTATGGTCTTTTGCCCCTCCAGGGACCCCCACAAGGACAATATGAATCGCCAGGTCATGACCAAGAGCAGACCGCGGGAGAGGCTGTGGGCCAACTCACGGGAGCCCATCAAGCAGCCTCTGCTGAAGAGACTGGTCGGGAAAGGGGAGGTCAGCCACCAGGCCTGCCTGTGCTTCATTGATATCCTCTCAGCCCTGCGAGACATCAGAGAGACAGCACTGCACAGGAACGGTGCTGCGAATGTGTTCAGAAATAGGGTTTTTTAATACTCACGGAGGAGTGCGTGCTAATTTCACAGTTATTTTAGCATAAGAGCAGGTTAATTTTCCTTGAGTGAAAGTGCAGTTCAGGGGCTCAAGAGAAGTACTCACAGCTTTTCCCTTGCACACACAAAATTCAATTAAAGCAGGGCAGCACAACCCTGAAAGTTGTAGGGCCATCAATCTGATTTTAATGGTTTCATTTTAGCTTTTGAATACCAAGTGAGTCAGGCACCTACCTTTTTCTAATGACCTGCATGTTGAACTGCATTTTGTATATCACCTAGTATGTTGAGTTGCAGACCCTGGGTAGTGGATTGTGTGACACTTGAAGAAAACGTCATGAGGTATAAAACTAAAATGCAGCACCACCATTATACGAAGAGGTGCTGTTAATTTTAGAAAGGAAGCTGAAACTCCTGAACTTTACTCTGCACTTCCTTCTGAGGTCTCCCTGTAGGAAGCATTTCCATCCACAAAAAGCACTCTTCTTTTCCTTAACATGTTTTCCACCCATCATGAAGTACATGGGAGATTACCCCACTAAGCAAGTCCGCAGTCCTCTGGAGCTCACAGACCAGATCTTCGGCCCACCAACACAGGACGAGGTTCTGAGAGATGAGGTCTACTGCCAGATCATGAAGCAGATGACTGACAACCACAACAGGTACATTTCTAGTCACCACATAAGCTTTCATCGTTTTTGTTTCAAAAGCCCAGGCTTTAAAATACAGCAACACAAGCTATGGCTTGTGTCTGGTGCCAGAGGGTTCCAGGAGTGGCAGAACAGTCTGAGGTGTGGCGATTAGTTCGGCTCCCTCACAGCCTTTAGGCTTAGATTTGATTTTAGATTGGGTCTATGTGGAGTTGTGCTTCTTCTTATTATAGCATAATGGGCTTTCTCCTGGTCCTGCAGTTTCCTCCCACAATTCAGAGACATGCTGTCCAGGTTATTTGAAATCTCTAAATGTAATCCCTCCGCCTCACTTCCCAAAAAGCGTTTGTGCTTCCAGCAATGGACTGGCATCCCATCAAGTGTGCAGTCCCTCCCTCTGACCTGTGTCTGGTGGGTTATGGTTGGCCTACTACGACCAACTAAAAAGACCAGTCTTTTTATTAAACTGACAAGATGAATATTTTAAAGACTACAGAAGTCTTATGTGCAATCAGTATATCCCCGACAACTTACGACTGACTTTGAAAGGAAATGTTACGTAACACGAAGTCAGCAGCCATATCATCCTACAACTTACACCTGGCGACCCACTGAATCTCTGCAGGTGTGAACCTGGCCAGTTCCTGGATGGGAGACCTCCTGGGAAAAGCTAACAGTGCTGCTAGAAGAGGTGTTAGTGGGACCAGTAGGGTGCGCTCACCCTGCAGTCTGTGTGAGCCATAATGTTCCAGTATAGTGATGGGGACACTATACTGTAAAAAAGCCACAATCCTTTGGATGAGATGTAAAACCAAGGTCCAGACTCTCTGTGGTCAATAAAATCTCAGGGCATTTCTCAAAAAGGGTAGGGGTGTCACCCCGGTGTCCTGGCTATATTTTCCCCCTGGCCTTTCCCAGTCATGGCCCCCCAATACTCCCCATCTGAGTGTACTGTGTGCACTTTGGCTGCCGTCACATCATCCAGGTGGATGCTGCACATTGGTGGTGTGAAGCGCTTTGTATTGAGTGTTGACTGTCCAGAAAAGTACTATATAAGTGTAAGGAATTATTATTATAACTAAAGTTTATGGGGCACAACCAAAACAAGTTTTAATTTTGGCTGTGTGAATGTATGTCTGTGGTTGTATGTCTATTTCAAGCCTTGTTTCAGAACAACAGCTTCGGAAAGCTGAACTAAAGTTGACCTTAATGAATCTGAGGCTGTAACCTAATTTCCAGAGTTGTTCTATATTATTAATATAAATATATATAAACAGACCTAATGACATTTCTCTTAAACTGCTATTGTGATTGTCAGAACTTCTTGGAAATCATTTTATTATCATTGTTTTTCACTGGATAAGCCTTCATGCTTTTTAAGTGAATTCCATAAAAGGAGACGGGTCAAGAAGAGTGCAACTGTTGTGCACTTGAGCCAAACATTTTTTTTATATTGTTAATTTATCTGCACTTCTTGGACAGGCAGTTCAATAAAGAGGGGGAAAGTTATGTAGCAGTGTTGCACTATTTTTTCCAACTGAGTTCTGGATACAGCAAGTTTTAGGTACAATGCAATTGTGCTGTAGTTGTGTACATTTTGACAGCTCCTATTTCATTCAGTATGAAACGCATAAACCTTCACTACAAAGCGGCATCATGTCCTGAGATCAATGGTTGCTCACACCATCAAGCGTTTTAAAAGCTTAATTAGAAAGTACTAATTAACTAAAACATACATCTATCATATCTATTGAGAATAAAGAAATGCAGCACTGCTAACGGTCCTGTGACTGTTGTTCCCAGGTACAGTATAGAGAATGGCTGGCAGCTGCTGTGGCTGTGTTGTGGTCTCTTCCCCCCCAGCCAGGCTCTGCTGAAGCACGCCCAGCGCTTTCTGGAGTCACGCCGTAGAGAACCTCTGGCGGCCGACTGCCTGCAGAGGATACAGGCAGCCCTGAGGTAAGGGAGTCACTTGTGCCACACTGCACAACTACCACCCCGCCACCGGTTCTCTGCAACTTTGAAATTTAAGGCCTGTTTCCACACGTGTTCTGATTTATTTGGTGAATTAGGGAAAAGTTCTAAGTTGTATTTGGTCATGTAAAGGCATGTGTCTGTTGTGTTCGTTTCTCTTGCTGAGACACTTTCCCGTGCCCTCTGGCCTGCATGTGGCTACCCATTCGGCCCTCAGAGGGCAGTCAATGAGTCATTCTTAAGAAACTGTGCTCAGCTGCGAAAGCAAATATTGCAAACTAGTTGCTGTTATTTGGTAATCGGCACTCCACTGTACACAGCTGCCACATGCAGATCTTGCCAGGAAGATGTCCGCCATGATTAATGTTAAAACAGTTGCTAGATGCAGCTTTCTGTAGTAGGAGCACAAATCCCAAACCAATGGTGGGATTCCCTCAGTGTAAAGAGGAACCCGTATCTTTACCCAATCCAGTCTTTCTCTAAGAACTGCACGTGTGCAATCAACACAAAATCCATTTTGATCATTCAGACCGTTGATTTCACATGTCCTCCTATAGTATAACTCTTTAAGCAGGGGGACAGGGGTGTTTGTAAAGGAAAGATTGTATGTCTAGACATGTCTAGACTGTTCTGCACTTCAGAGAAAAGAGGAACGTAGGAATTGTCAAGAACAAGAGAAGGCTGTTCAATCCCACTTTTCTGATTGGTTGCTTAGTAGCTGAATTATCCAAGAATCCCATCAAGCTGTTTTCTTAAACGGTCCCACAGTGTCAGTTTAACAATATGACCAGACCTTTGTCTCAGACTCCCACGGCCTTTATGTAAAGAAGCATTTCCCTGGTTCTGGTTAGTTCACGTAACTACAGTAAAATACTAGTCACAAAGAGTGTGGTTTTGTAAACTAAGTGAGCAGAATGGATTCTGTTTTGTAGAGCTGAGCCAAGAAAACTCCCCCCTCACCAAGTAGAGATTGATGCTATTCAGCAGATGAGCACTCAGATCTTTCACAAAGTGCACTTCCCCAATGACACTGAGGAGGTAAGGATGCTTATGCCTTCACAGCTGTTGAAGCATAATGTTTCTATTTGTCTCAAACTAGCCAAACTGATACCGTTTTTGTTTTAGATCTTTGAGGTTGGATCCCACACCAGGATCCGGGATCTCTGTCAGGATATTGTTGCAAAACTGAACCTGATATCAGCAGATGGATTCAGCCTTTTCTTGAAAACCCCTGACAAGGTACCACAAAGCCCTTTTCTATTCTGTGTAGAGATCATGTCAAAGAACTTCTGTTAATCACTTAGCCTATCAAGTAAAGTGTTTTTGTAGATCAATGAAAAAAAACAATTTTCTAAATTGATAAAGTTTAGAAACATTGTTCAAGTAGGCTGCAATTTGTGTCTGATAAGCCGTGCATTAATGCTGGACTTTTTCTATTGTGTTTAGGTGCTCAGTTTGAATGAAGCAGAGTACTTCTTTGACAGTCTGAGACAGATAACCGATTGGACCAGAAAAGTGAAAAGAGTCAAAGATGGTAAAAAAATGAACTGCTGAGTTTAGAAGAAAGTTACAATAAGAGAAAAACACAAAAACAACTTGGTGTTTAGAACAAAATACAGAAAGTGCATTTCAAAAACGTACGGAAATACAATTTAAGATTGTGTCTCGCACAATTATTTTTTTTTAAATTGGGCCGAAGGAAGCAGCTCGTTTGCACAAGTCTAGATTCAATACTAACAAATTATATTTATCACTTTTTTTTCAAAAGCTGAAATGTGCCAATATTTTGGTCACTATAGGTATATATAACACAAGACTTAGATAAGGGAAACAGAAAAACTTGGGAATCATATAACTCTTTTTTTAAAGTTTTAGCATGAATATACAGTATACTGTACATGTTGAGTGGTTACTTGCTAATGCAATCAATGCAATCTACTATGCCCATGTATTACCATCCTGGTGTCTGTCTGAAGGAAGTGCTGTGTGTTTGATGTGCAGGAGGACCAGTAAATGTGCCCTACCTTGTATTCTTTATGAGAAAACTCTGGTTCAATGTGACCCCTGGAAAAGATATACAAGCTGACATCATCTTTCACTACACCCAGGTGATGTATTTAATCTTTCCTGCTACAGGTCACTGTAATGTTATGTACTAAAACCCATATATGCACTATCTTTATATTAGAAAACGATGTGAAAAATGGCTTTATAGGGAATAAGAAAATGTAGTATTTATTTCTTTAGCAGACTCAACATTGCATCTAGCATACAAAACACATTAGGAGCTTTTTTGTGAGCTGTTAGCAGTCCTTATCTGTAAGATTACTTCTGGCTTAAAACATTTTGTGAAAATAATGAAAGATAAACTTTTTTTTCTCTTTTTCAAGTGTTCAGACCAAAAACAAAATGAGTGTTTTCATTCTGTGTTTTACAATTGTGTACCAAAACTATGGTTAAAATATTTTTTTATATTAGTTTTTTTGCAACAAGAAACGTTTGGGTTTTATCCATTTTTTGAATATATATGTATATAAAACGTCCCTTCAGGCTGACTTGAGCTTTTTCTGTATGATTCCATAGGAGCTGCCAAAATACCTGCGGGGTTACCACCGGTGTAGCAAGGAGGACATGATCAACATAGCTGGCCTCATCTTCAAACTGAAGTTCAACAATGACAAGTCAGAGTTTGTCATGATTCCAAAGATGTTGAAAGAGCTGGTTCCCAATGACCAGCTCAAACTCATGTCTGCAGAGGAATGGAGGAAGGTGGGAGATCGGAGTTTGGTTTCTGAAAGAAACTACAAATGGGTGCCCTCCATCCCTAATTTGTGAGAACAACTCAAACAAAAATAATGGGGAAACACTTTTGTCAATCTGTCCGTCTTGAAAGTTTGACTAAATCCAGGAAGGGGGCCCCATGATATGAGTTTTACATCTGGGGTGTAAGGCACATGTTTGAATGATTTCATCCACCTAGAGTTTATAACAAGTTTAACAAGGTAAACGCTTTTTAAATAAGGGAGGCACCACAACTTCTTCTCCTTGGTTCACTTGGTTATCCTTGAAAGAGGTGGCTGTAAAGATTAATGTATGCCCAGACAGAACAAGAGAATGGGAAACCTAACCATTAGAGGAATAACAAACAAGCAACCTGTTCATCTAAAATAAGCAGAATCAGTGGGTTGTGCCTAAAAAAATGATTTTTGGAGGAAAGTGATGATGTGTCTCTTCAGGAAAAATATAACACTGGGGTTTGACATGCCTGCTCCACAAGCTGTTCTTTTGCAATGTAAGCATGAATATCCTTATTTCTTCAGAACATAATTGCTTCCTATAACAAGCATGCTAGCCTGACTGTGAATGACGCAAAAGTGGCAATTCTGAAAATCATCCACCGATGGCCCACTTTTGGATGTGCTTTCTTTGAAGTGAAGGTAGGTTTGCACTGGGACGTCTTAGATATAGCCATTGCAGAAATATTGCATTTTGAGCCTCATTCACGTAAGGGTCAAATCAGTCTGCATGTTACTTATTGACTAGTTGACCTACATATTGAAATAGAGACAGATGCTTATGAAAAAAATGGTCTCATTATAAATAAAAATGCATCTTAGAGTAATGAAGAATTTAAATGTAAAACATCTAAAGTCTTCAAATACTTTTAGAACTGGTCAAACAAAATTACAGTCTAGATATACTTTGTCCACTATCCACTGCATAGTGAGGTCTTCATCCAAAAGCCCACAATCATGACCAAGATCAGGACTATGATCTCTGCTAAGGAAAGCATTTTAATAAAAGTGTGGCACAGTGAAAAATGGCATGGTCTTCTTTTTCAGCAAACATCTGAACCTGCTTTTCCAGATATCATAATGATAGCTATCAGCAAACAAGGAGTCACACTCATTCACCCCAAATCTAAGGTGAGCTACTGTTGTGTAGTTGTTTCTTAATCCAACCAGTGCATTAGTATTGGGAATTCTGAAGGTCTTGTGAGTTGCAAAAGAGTTGGATATACTCTCCTTCTTTTTACTTGATTACTCTGAAGGTAATTTTTCACTAAAAGACATCTACCAAGAACACAGAATTTTATTTGTCTTCATTTTGGTTAATGACAGTACATACTGAGCGACCAGCCTGAAGTATGTATATTCTTTTTATAGAATTAATATAGAACAATGAAATAAAATTATTAAATTTACTGGGAAAATAATGTATTTTGTTCACAAAATTAAAATAAAAGTCTGAGAGAATGTATAGTACATTTAACAATTTCTTACACTGCATTGTTTCTTGTATGGAATCTCTTTTATCAATCTTTCTTATTTTTTAGGAAGTCCTGGCTTCTTACCCTTTTAACAAAATAGCAAACTGGTGCAGTGGAAGTACCTATTTTCACATGACCATTGGTAATCTGATCAAAGGAAACAAAATTCTGTGTGAGACTTCATTGGTAAGAGAAACATACTCTCGCATGCTGGTAAAATCAGCTCTACTGATGTCATTAGTGTGTATAAGGACATAGGAAAGGCTACAAAGGCTGAATGGAGTCTATTCAGCTCATCCTGGTATTTGGTTTGGTAGCAGCTTATTGCAATGGTTTCCAATCCCAACTGGAGTATCACTGTGTCTGCTGGACTTTGTCCTAAATGAGATCTAAATAATCAGGGCTAATTGATTACTTAATTGACCTGCTTCCTTGTTTAGACTTATTGTATGATTGACTTGTTTCTGTGCTCAGTCCTGAGATTCAAAAATACCTCACTTTGAGGTTACCATTTCCAACAGCTTCAGAAACCAGAAGCTAAGCACTCTCTCCTCAACTTGTTTACCTTTATACCGACTAGACAATTCTTAATATTTAAATAATTTATGATGAACAGACAGGGATGAAAATGTTGACACTTGCACAATGAGTTATTTTTTCTTTTTCAGAGAACCAATTTGTTACATTTCAGGATATACACTGAATTTTTCAATATTCCCCAGTAGAAAATGTACATCAATTAACCTGTGGTGGAATACTTAAATGAGTAAAAAACTAGAAGAGACTGTGGTCCTCCAGGAACCTTTTGCTTATTGATCAAAGGATTTTGTCGACCTGTTTCTTGATAGAGTTGGTTTCATGGTTGTGAAGTTTTTTATACATCCCCAAAGCCTTTTGTATGAAGAAGTGCTTTATTATTTCAGTCCTGAAAGCACTTCCTCTTGGTTTCTACTTGTACTAGTTTCACTCTCGGTCCTGAAGTAGAATCTCTTGGTTCACTCATGGTCTAGTATTGTAGCCTCTTCCATTCAGGACTAAAGAGATTTCATTCCTTTAACCTGTTTGCATAAGAGATTCCTTTAAGGTCAAGAGTTAACCTTGAATTCTCTTATCGAACACTGCCTTTGGTTGTTGGTCGAGTTAGAGTATCCTTGGCTTAGTCTTGTTGTAGCAGTGAGTACTCGCAATGTCGGCCTTCTGTCACTGAGAGCTACAGCAGTCAAGTGGCTCAACAGTACATATTTCAGAACAAAGCCTGCACAGTCCTCTTCCCTCATGTTCTTTGTACATGGGTGATAGTATGAAAGAAAATAATAATGGTGGATTTGAGATTATAAAAGAAATGATTTCTGCACACTATTCACTGATGTTTAATTTTTTAGTCTATGGGGATGAGTCCCAGATAATGATCTATTTTTACACCGTTTCCTGCTAGATATGCAAAACATGTAGATGACGGTGTAGGCAAACCGATGAAGACATGACTGTGATCACAATGATTGAATGTTAAGTACTTTTTGTCTTATTTATATTAAGGGTTACAAGATGGATGACCTTTTGACCTCATATGTAACGATGTACCTTAATGAGAGGAATGCTGTCCACGCCAGGACAAATCGCTTTCCTGCCTGAAGATAGAGAAACCTCAAGTCCTGCTGGGATACAAAGGCAATTACATAACATGCGCTGATGTTATACCTGTGTCAATTGCATTATTTCCCATGCTGATCACACACTAGTAAAACACCATACCTTTGTGGCTTGTGATTCAAGGCTAACTGAATTAAACCGATTGTGTGAATGTTTCTATATGACTTTTGTATAAATCACATTTAACATAAAATAACACACATTTTCACATGGCTATAAACACACATATTTAAGGTGATTTTCTTAAATTAGAGAAGTATTCTTATTTATTGTATTGACAAGAAGCAAAGAAAAAATACATCTCTTATATGCAGTAGTATGTTTTTTGTGTGTGTAGAAAAAGTACATTTTTTAAATAATTAAGACATTTTAATTTCACTCTTATGTCATAGTTTTCATGAAATGTAATGTTTTACTCTAGCAATTAAACAGTTTAGAAGATCTTTGTTTTATCATAAATAATGCAACCTTACCCACTCCACCCACTCTGCTTTAAAAGAGAGTCTCTCACCAGAACATTAATTTAAAAAATCTTAGAACTCCATCTGGATCAACATTGTTTATGTTATTTGTAATTTAGCCTTTACAGATTAATGCTTTTGAGTATTATTTTATTAAAACTGCTGTCTCTATAGCTGCTTTTAAGGTTTAGTATCAGTAACCCCTTGCACATATATTTCTTTGTTCTGCATGAAATATTGTAAACTGTAGTTACTCAGATACTGTAAGTACAGTCATACCTATAGCTGTGGCAGTAAAACATTCAGATGAGGTTAACAAATTCTGTCTGAAATAGTGGTCTTAAGTCTGACAGTTGGTATATACCTTCATATATTTCTTTTAATCCATCAAATCCTAAAGGAACTCAGTAGTGCCACAAGGAAAAATATCCGTGGAGCTATTTCAAGATAAGATTTGAAGTATAAAAAGAAAAGATGCTGTTTAGGGAGTATAGGAAGAGTCATGTGATACATTTGAAGGGAAAAGCTTGAATGCAAATGTACTGATGCTTCAGATCGAGACTCCTGAATACTTGTTCACTACATAGAGGTTATTTACGAAGCTTTCGTTTTTTACTCTTATTGCCAATTATGTTCATCTCTACCATACTCTCTTCACTACTTCACCTCTTCTCCTCAGTTCAGAACTAGTTTTATGATCATTATTTCTCATTACGCTGTTCATCAAAACAATTATTTATTCTCTGTCCATATTGCTCAGTTCTTTTTTATTCAAGGAAAAATGTCTATAGTGTGCTGTCTACGTACACTTGTGAAAATTTGAATAAACATTGCCAAAAACTGATGATGCCTAATTATTGATGTATGTTAAAAGGTAAGGGTTAATTTATTCTGTAACAGAGGATGGATGTGACATCTCAAATCAGTCATGCAGTAGATACTGTAGATTTATTAATATCAAGCAGCATTTCAGTTTTCTATCACATCTCTTTTGCTTCATAAAGTAGAAATATTTAGAACCTCTCAAAGAGAACATTGAAAAAATTCCTTCATTTTTGTTTCCAATTTTTTTTTCTCTGAAGCTGTTGATTTTACTTATGAACTGGTTCCATAGTCTTGGCTGTACCTATCTTCTATGGAAACACATTTTATTAATCTGGATCACAGAATATTCCATAGTTCTTTTGCATACAGTGTAGAAATGTGCTTCTTACTAAGGGAAAAGTTTAACATTTTTTCAAAAGGTAATTTTAAAAACAACAGATCACGTTTTAAATGATGTTCCAGTGCAGTATGTGATCTTAAAAGCTCCTAGTTTTTTGTATTTTACTTCTCACCTGATGACTTTCATTAAAGAGCTTTGATTAGAGAAATCTGTTAGTCCCTTTTAAAAATATTACAAAATCATCTGTGATCATTCTACAAGAGCATTAGGGTGAGAATTTTGCAACTTTTGTGTTTTTTCCTTTAAGAAGGATACAAAACGTGGAAATCATTAAATCAATTCAGCTTGCTTATGTGGATGCATTTTCTGTAAATACCTTTGAGTAAAAAGTAAACTTTCTAGAGCTTAAAAACAGTCCCCATTTTGTCTTAGTGGTTATTATGGTTTCATAATGGGGTGAAATATCAACATTGTTGATATTTGCGTTTTTTGAAGTTTTAGCTGATGTGCCTTGTTATATTGATAAGAAATGTGGAGATAATTCAAAATTAGCAGTTAGCAGTATAGAGCCTTTACTAGCTAACTTTTCTCAGATTGTCTCAATAGAACAGTGCTTTTATTCAAGTCACTGAATCACATTAACATAAAGATGGGGCTAAGCTGAAAAAATAAAATGAACCGATGTGTAAGATGTGCAGCTGTGATCTTCTATAAAAGAAATAACTCCGTTTTATAATTTTCCTCCACATCTGTCTGGTGGAAATGTGACTGATTATCAGTGGCCCAGACATAAGTCCTCCCATCAGAACCTAGCTAACAGAGCCCCTGTTTCTTTCAATCTTCTTTTCTTTTTCTCTGTAGAGCACAGGGGGCTTCTTAGTTTAAACCTTCTATGAAGAGTCATCTTTGTGGCTTTATTCATAAACCGACCAATTAACAACACAATCTCCCTTCTATTTATTGATATAGAGGAAAAAGGCGTTATCACAGAGGCTTTTGGAAAAACTCTAGGCCTTGTTGCCATGGTGCTCATTGGTATGGAGGCACGCCATTCTTTTTTTACAAAATTAAATGAGTCCCTTCTCTTGACTCAGGCTATTGTCAAGCATTCAAGGCACAAGTGGTCCTCACAGGCAAAGGGATGGTGTAAAATAGATGAGGTCAAAGTTTGCATGAGAGCCCCCTTTCAAGACCTCTAATCAAATTTGAGAAGCAACAGAACATTCATAGAGCTACAGTTTCCCAAATCAGCTCAGAATTTCTTTCTTTAACGAAATTGTTTTCACTTGTTGAAGGAACTCATAGGAGGATATGTCTTCTATCTCTTGCCTTATAAACGTGATAGAGCACATTGCATTTATCTCTCTCGTCGTAACTTTCCCCTATTCACAACCTCTGAGCTGCTGTGTATTATCTTGGCTCCACCACCAGCTGTTGTTAGATGAACGCCAGCATTTCGCAGTGAGATATTTACACCCTTGGAAGCTCTATTTCAGCAAAGCTTGGGAAGGGAATCATCGTGATAAGTAAGTGCCCTTGTTGGTCTTTGTAAACTGGTTAACTACAAACCTTATAAATTAATAGAAGCTGAAACAATGCAATTTTTGTTACTAGTCCTGTGTTGTTGATATTTAGTTTTCATTTTCTAATGACTATCGAGGAGAACGACAGAAAAGTTTGCATTAAGGTGTCCTCAAAGTTTGCAGATATCTGAAGTGTGCATTTGTCTTGTTCTAATTATCTTGAAAAGTGCTTTTCTTGTCTCTTCTGATAGGTGTAAGTGCACTGTGTCATTTATAATAAATGAAACTGAATTAAATCCGTATGATTTTACTTAACTTACTTAAAATCATATTCTCATCTTTTGATAGCAAGGGAAGCAGTGAGTAAAGTGCAGTAAAATTCCAAAGTTAGGGTCTTACAGTTACTAGTGGAAAAACTTAATTTGTCAGATTGTTATGTTGATATTGCAATATTGTAGCTTGTAGACTTGTGTTAATTGTGATATTATTTACATGATCTGTTATTACCATTGGCATTTGTGAACTTTATTTTGCAGTCTAGTTTACTGGTTACCTAATTAATAGAAATTGTCTGTTTCCTCTATTACACTATCCCTGAAAAATACAGGGTGGTTTTCATTCAAAAGGTACAAGTCAGTTCTAATCCTGCTAATTTGACACAGAAGCTGCAGCTGAAGCACTTTGCCTTCTTGCATGTAGACTTTACACAGGGAGAAGTAAATACAGTACATGCAGAAGGTTGTGGTGGTGATTTTTGTATAGATGTTAATGGAATGTAAATCATGTTGTAATGGAATTTTTCATACTCCAATCTTGCCTGATCAGAATATGTTTTACAGATAGAAGAGGTAAACACTTGCTCTAAACTAGAAGGATTGATAGGGAAATATATTGCTTCACCCAACTACTTAGCCTAGCTACTGGAATACTGCCACAATTTTACATCTGTTGTGCTATTTATGGTCTCAACAGTCTCCATTCGCCAAAATGTACAGAAAAAAAATAAAAATGTACATTTGAAAAAAATTGTTTTAGTCAACTATTTTTTTCTTCATTTAGATAAGAGTTATTTTGTATAAAAAGGCAAATAATACCAGATATACTGAGAAATATTTTCAGAAAAAGAGCAGCAGCATGAACAATCTTGTGTCCAGCCGATCCCTATTTTTTGCCTAAATTGTAAAGACTGTTGCGACATGTGATCCACTGATTCTCCCTATGTAAGGAGTGCATGCCCTTAAGAAAGTACTATTTCAATATTTCTTCAATGTTTTTGTGTGTCAGAGATTTTCTCTGTGGCACTGCTTTTTTTCCTGAAATGTTTCAATAGTTTGCATGGGTAAGTCTTCGATTTCATAACTAGTTCTCTCCATTGATGTATCACTATCTTTTGGATCATTTTTATAATCAAATTCAAAGCCAAGAACAAGTTAATGTTACCCACTGAGTCTTACAAAAATAAAAGCAACACTTGAATAACACACCCTCTCCTAACCTTGAACTCTGAAGTCTTCCACCCCTGCTGCTGATAAACACCTGCAACACATAACAGACACTGCCTCCTTATTTTCTAGCCAATGTATCTGATTAAACTTAAGCTGTCTGTATTTCTTGAAGAAATAGAGGAAGAAAACAATATGTTCACTGATTTTAAGTCCAAAAGATTTAGAACATGTGGTTAAATATGAATCTGGAATTAAGAACAATACTATAGTGACAATGGTGATGACTATATCAAATCTCATGAATGCAGATATCTATGAATAAGTCTATAAACAATAACACTGAAAAAATCTCAAGTGTCATGCATCTAGACCGATGTGATACATAGAACTAATAATTGGACAAATGTGTTTTAGTGCTGAAGATTTTATAGCACATTTAACATCATTTGACAGTCTGTGACTAAGTATGTGTCCACAGCCATTAACAGTTAGCCACCATGAAGCTGAAACACCTTCTCAATGAACAGAATTTGTTTGGGAGCACAAATCAAGTGACTTAACATCTCAAGCGTGGTGAACTGTATGGCCATTCTGTTGAAAACAGAACATGAGAGAGGGGACCATCATCTCACAAGATACAGTAGCATGGCTGACCAACACAGTATCTTATCTGCAAGCACACATCTGCTCTTCAGACATGTGTGCTTTCCCATGGGGTCTAAACATCTCCTGTTACAACACTTGCCTGACACTGTGCTACACACTTTTTATGAACATATTGGCCATTACAATTAATTTACTTTAACAGTAGTCTGGGTCTAAAAGTTTAATGTTACAAGAGCTATGCAACTTTTTTTGGAGAAAAACAAGCATGGGTTGAGTTTAGATCCCAACAGAATATTTATAAGATATTTTTGGTATTTCTATCAGCTGCTTATGAAACTGCAGCTGGGAACAAGTGGAGATGTTTACAACCTCTGTCTTCCTGTGTGAATGCTCCTCCTTTGGAAAAACTGTGGAGGTCTTATTGAGGTGGGAGAAATACATTTCATGGGGATTTAAAAATCTCAGGCAGACCATAAGTTATAATATAAAAGTGAGAGTTCATAGTCAAAGTATCAATGTTACTGTTCGTATTTCCTTTCCATAAATCAGTGTAGCCTTTTCAATTCTTCCCAATTTTCATCTCTCCATATGCACTCAATGCACTTTCTTTACTGCAAAGGCATGTCTTTAGTTTGCACACACAGTTGTCGAATAAACATTTCTTGACCATGGTGTGATGTCACTTGCCAACAAGGCTGCAGAACTATTTTTTTGGAATGCTGCAATTTATTTTTGAAAAAACTATCCATATCAGAGGGAGAGGTTAATTAGAAAGCTCTTACCGGGATATCAATGAATAACACAAAATTAGTTTTGATATTTCAAATGGTTTCCATATATATAGATTTTTGTAGCTTCGTATTTCTTAATTTTCAGATGTTTTACTGGTAAAGAGAAACACGTTGTTTTCTTTCAGCAATTGTCTGCATCTCATTTCAGGTAGGAGACATGAACTCCTCATCGGTGGAAATCTCATCTATGCTCCCCAACCAGTCATCTGAGAGCTGCAGCGCAGAGACAGTGGTGGAGAATATCGTATTTGGAGGACTGTACATAGTGGTTTTCCTTCTGGCGCTTACTGGCAACGGGCTGGCACTATGGATCTTCTCTCGACAGCACGGCACTACTTCCCCCTCTAACGTGTTCCTGCTGCATTTGGCCATTGCTGACCTCTCCTACGTGGCGATCTTGCCTCTGCGGGCTGCTTACCACCTGACAGGAGGCCACTGGCCGTTCGGAGAAGTGCCTTGCCGTGTGGTGGGCTTCCTCTTCTACGTCAACATGTACGCCAGCATCTATTTTCTTGCGTGCGTGGCCGGGGACAGGTACTTGGCAGTGGTGCATGCCGTGCGTTCCTTGAAAATCCGCCAGTCCCGTTACGCCCACACCGTCAGTTTTGTCCTTTGGATCCTGGTGACCGTATCAATGGCCCCTCTGCTGGCCACCCGGCAGACCATCCAGAAGGACAATCTCACCGTGTGCCTGCAGCTGTACCGTGAGAAAACGTCCCATCGGGCCCTCGTCTCCATCGCCGTGGCCTTTATTCCGCCTTTCCTCGTGACGCTCGTCTGCTACCTCTTGATTGTCCACAGCCTCCGCCAGGGGATAAGGCTGGAGACTGGTCTCAAAAGCAAAGCTCTCCGCACCATAGGTCTGGTGCTGCTGATCTACCTGGTCTGCTTTTTACCCTACCACGTCAGCCGCGTGATCTATATTATTGTGCACGGCCACCCGGGGGTGTCCTGTCAGACTAAACGAGCCCTAATGCTGGGGAACCGGTTGACCTCTTCCCTCACCTGTCTGAATGGCGCTCTCGACCCCCTCGTTTACCTGTTCGGTGCAGAGAAGTTTCGGGACGTGTTTTGGCAGCTGCTCTGTGGGAAGAAAGCAGGGTGCTCTGGAGCTGCCAGCGGGGAAGCCAAAACGACACACGAGAGCTCGCTGAGTGCCAAGTCTGAGTTCTGATGTGATGGACCGTGTTTTCGCTTTGCTTTCGGCGCCCTCTCTCACTCCCGAAAGAAACGACCCCCCCTCTCTCTGTGAGATTTCTTTATCCATTGGAAAAAGAAATGTGATACCATGCTGACTCAGGTAACATTGCATTAAGAATGTGTTCCAAAAAAAAGAGTCTTATGTTGTTTGATATACGTTTCTCCATTTAAAACCTCAATGAGAAGATCGCTTTAATAGCAATGCTGATCCCTTGGTGCAAGTCAACTAAAATTGGGAAAATAGATCAAGATATTGCTGTTCTGTGTTTTGTCTGCTTCCTAGATTTGCCAGCAACAAAGCCAATCAGCTGTAAAAAACATTTATTTCAAAATTAACAGCAACACCTGCTCATTCTTTTAGCCAAAGAAAGAGTGTTCACGATGGCAATTTCAGTCTTACTTTCTTTGTTGCCATGTTTTTGACAAGAATGTCCATCTATCTGTACATCATTAGACAGTGTATAATGACGGGTTCTTTTGCAGAAGCAGAATGTTTAGTGTGATGTTTTACCTGTTATGTCCAAAACACATTCTATTATTCTTATTTTTAACTCTTATCTGCTTTCAGCACTTGATTCAAAAGTAAAATATTAATTAAATCAGTGGACAAAGGGATAATAATGCATTCTGTGTGTAAAAAGCATGTCTTTTGTAGAAAAACTGGATGTGGGGGAGTAAAGTTGCCATTTTATGTTTTGTGAAGTTTTTCTCCTATGACTTATAATTGTTTTATCTAGTCTTGGCATATACAGTCTAATGTGAAATTAGATGAGTGTTGATGTATACTCTCTTTAGTTTTTATCTGCTTATTCTCACCTTTTGTTTTTATAACAACATTCCCTAAAACAGTGTGGATATATCAAAGTGAACATTTATTGCAGTAATTTAAATTCTTGCTTGCACCTGCATATATAGAAATGCAAAATGGCTATTGTGGTTACTCTTATTCCTTTCTCAAAAAATCATCTTTCTTCATGGGAATTCACAGAATACCCAAACCTCCCAGAGGTCTCTCTCCATACATCATTTTCTCACAGCTACAAGTTTCAAGATACAAACTAAACTGAATTTAAGAATATGGGACTTCTTTAAATGAGATTTAAACATACTGTAGTTCATGTTTATATTTGGCTTTACTGTCTCATCTGTTTTTCATTATTTATTTCACTTTGTCCCTGCCTTGATCACTGTATTGTAAAATATTAAATATTAAAATATCATAAGCAGCTGTGTTTATATTATTAATTAATGAGCAGTTTACTCATTTAACTTGGTCTTGCTTCCATTTATAAAAATCCTTGCATACTGAGACAGATTCCCTTTCTAACCCCTTGAAATAATTTTAAATAAATAAACACCACACCTGAAAAAACCCTCTTATGACCAGTAATATATAGTGGAATTAAAATGCAATAACCAGTAGTATTGAATACTGATTGCATCTTTAATACTTTTTATCATTGTTATTTTTAGGTAGTTCTATTTAGCAAAGCAGTCATGATGGTGGTCATAAATTAGAGCAGCTTGCAAAAGTATTCAGACCCCGTGGACACTTTTCACTATACAAGTAGCGCTTAGTATTTGTTATATACACAATCTACACCACAAGTTTAAAGCAAACATCCCAAATTCAAAAGATAATATAAAATAAATATGAAAGAAAATTTGAAAAATCATGTTTCAGGAATCATGTATTGAAACACTTTGCCCAAAACTCATTTAGATGCACAAAATAATCTTAATGAAACACACAAGTGAAGCACTATGTCTATGTGCAATAATTGTGGATCACATGACAAACTTTACTTGGTCAGGTTGTGAGTTTCAGGCAAAGACTGAACTATGAAGACTGAAGAGCTTTCAAGGCAAGTCAGAGATAAAGTCACTGAACAGCAGAGGAGAAGGATACAAAAATATCAAAGTCTCTGAATATCACTGTGAGTATGGTCCACTTGATCATCAAGAATGAAAGGAGCATGTTACTGCCCAGACACTGTCCCTTGAAACTGAGCACCTGGGCAAGGAGAAACTAATCATTGAAGCCAATAACAACTCCGAAAGAGCTGCAGCGCTCCGGGGCAGAGATGTAAGAAAATGTGCTCAGTCAACAATATTCCACTCCCTCCACAAAGCTGGCCTGTATGCAAGATATCCCGCATGGGCTTTGTAACACAAGCACCTGAGTCATCCCGCAAAAAATGTGGCAAAAGGTACTGTGGTCAGATAAAACCAAATTGGAACTTTTCGGTCTAAATGCCAAGTATTATGTTTGGCACAGAGCAAACACATTGGGACATCTCCCAGTCAACAATGTCCATACAGTCAAGTGTGGTGGTGACAGCATCATGGTGTTGCTCACTAGCGACTGGAAAGCTTGTCAGGACTGAAGGAAAAACGAGTGTAGAAAAGTACAAGAAAATATCGGTGGAGAATATTTCAGCCTGCTAAAGGCTTTAAAATTGGGTGGATATTTACCTTTTCAGTCTGCTGTACTAGAGTGGTTTAAGAAAAATAAAGTTAAAATCATTAATATCAAAATAGAAAGTTGATATCATTGAGTGGCCAAGTCCCAACTTGAATCCTATTGGAAATCTGTGGAAAGATTAAAAAACTATTGTCCATGATAACCTTGAGGGAGCCTAAGCAAATGGCAAATCTGCTAAGAAGAATGGGCAAAAATGCACCAAGCCAGAGTACAAAGTTGGTAGTGACCTACCCAAAAAGACATGCAGCAGTAATTGCTGCCAAAGGTGCTTCTACAAAAATATTGAGTTCAGGGTTACAAAAACTCATGCACTCAACATATTTTGGTTTGTTTTCTTAGTTTTTAAGACATTGACTGTAATTTATCTTACCCTTAGGAGTCTTTGTTTCGAGCACCCAGATTTTGAATAAAATATTAAGTCTAAAAAGATGTGTATAGATCATTGTGTAGTTTCACAAAAACAGACACCTTAGGAAGTGTCTGAATACTTTTGCAAGACTGGTTTTTTGTGTCTTGTCTCACCATTTTTGTGAGAATATCAATGTGTAAGCATACGTAACAAATAGTTAATACTTAAATTAACTAGTGAATAATATTACATGATACAACAACCATAGAAAAAACATGTACATCATATTAAAATACTAAACATTAAAAATTAAGTTTACATTACATAAAACAATACAATGAAAAGCAGAGCAATGACATTGATATATAATGCAGTATGAAGAATAAAGTCTTTTAGAATAAAGTAGGCACCAGTAGGTGATCAAACATGTTGCAGTCCTGATATTTCTAAGGATCTGGTTCCAGCTCAGAGCAAGGCAAGTGAAAAGCAGGAGCAACTGACTAGCAGAAACTGAGACTTGATAGGAGATACTGAGAAGAGAGATTGCACACAGGAAGTAGCAGACTGACAAACCAAATGGTAGGTAAGAAAATGGACCTTAAACTGGAATAATTGAATTGTTACTGGGCTTGTTGTTTGTGCAAGTGTATGTATTTACACGTTTGAAAGGTAAATCAACAAAAATCCTGCAATACAGCAGTGCTGAATCAAATTAAAAATAACATCATGCAAAAACAATTCAAAATTCTTACCCAGGAGGTTTATTTCTCCTCCCCACTGATAGCTGATGTGTGGTGAGCTTTCTGGCGCACTATGGCTGCCCTTGCATCATCCAGGTGGGGCTGCACATTGGTGGTGGTGGAGGGGAGTCCCCATTACCTGTAAAGCGCTTTGAGTGGAGTGTCCAGAAAAGCGCTATATAAGTGTAAGCAGTTATTATTAATTACTATTATTTCACCTTTAAAGAAAGTGTTTCCACAAACAAATTAATGAGTCATATTCCTAACACCTTAGGTATTACATACTTTTTTTTCTCAAAAATCCATTAACCATCAATAATCATAGTTATCTGCTTTATGTGTGATTTCTTGCATTTATTTAACAGATTTGCACAAAACCTTTTGTATCACACAAATGGGACATACTGTATTCCAGAAAGAAGACCCAAAGAATATGGACGACTGCTGGGAAAAAATTTGAAGGTAATATTTCTCTCCTTGATTTTATAAATGGATCTTAAATAATCCTTATATGAGGTATTTTCTTAATTTCTTGAATTACACAAAGCTTAAAGGAGACGGTTATTTAATGAACACTATCTCATTTCATGCTTGCTGCACATGTTATTGTGCGATCACAACCTGTTGTTGTGTTTACGTTAAATACGTACATGACGCTGACTACAAATTCATGTAGAAATAAATTATCAATCACCTTTGTTAAGTAGAAGCTTGAAGTTTGTCCAATCGCTGAGAATGCTCATAAATATCCTTATCACTTATTTTCTACTTTGCATCTTCCCCCAGCTTACAGTATCACTAATATGTTTCGGTTGTGCAAATTCCTGCACTTGGCCTTGAAAAATCGTGGCAGATGCCAATTTTATGGAATGTTTGTTTTCATGATGAATACATTTTTGGAGAAAAAAGAACATAGAATATGTATTATCCAGGCACCACAAATTCATGGTAAATTTAAGTTACATTCCCAGTTATTTGTGCACGTGATTTTGCTGTGTACGCAATCGAGACAGCAGATAGACAGTCTACTTCCTGATATATAGACAGAATTGCTGTGCACAATATACTGTTGTTCTGCATTATCCGATTCATTCACTTATCTTTTTATTTTCCAACATTCAGTCCTCAAGTTTCATTTTTGAAGGTCACATTTTACAAACAGCGTGATTCATATCTGTAATGCATAATCAACTGAAATGAACGCAGTTGAGTAAACTGAGCAGTCGGGAAGGAACTATTTGCATTGCTGATACTTGTTACAAAATGCTGTGTCTTCAGTCTGTGCAGTGGCATATTAGCTGGGACACAACACTGAGAGGCAGTGGAGGGTGGAAATCCCCTGACTTAGATGTGTGTATGAGACTTGGACTTTCTTGAGTCACATGACTCAAAGTGTGGTATGTCAGCAGATTGGGTTTGTGCAACACTTCCTGTCCATAGCACTTTCTGAAAATGCAGGGCATCCTCTTATGTTCTCCTCAGAGCTGTGGGCTGTAGAGAGGGGGGGATCCTGTCTAAGAATACACCAGAGAATCTAGCTAAATGTGAAAATTATACATTGAACAATCCAAGCATCTTGATATTCTCAGTTACTTTAGCTGTTTGCTACTTGTGTGAGTGGGTGTAAATATACAGGTATTAGGTATCCTCCATCTGCACCAGTGCTATTTAGTGTATTACAGAAGTCTGAATGTGCAGTGTTTATATCTAACAAAGATCCTTCCTGCAATTTTAGATTCTGTTTGGACAGTTTAGTAATAGGACAGAGTTACGTAACTCCATAAGAGTCATGTTCATATTACACATTAGTATTAGAGCTCACTTTCACAAGTTAGAGGCAAACTTGATTAAAAATGTATTTTTAAGCCACTGTCAAACTTTTAACCTTCCTCCATCAACACCCATCTCAAATTCCAAACCCTGATGCCATGTTTCCATTACTGTGAAGGAATAGCTCCCTTGCAAATAAAAATCTTTCCTCAAGCACGGGTTTATAATTTCGTATTGTTAGCTGATTTTTTTTGTGATTTGGGCTAGGCCTTAATTTTGTGATGTGATACTTATATTAGTTGAACAAAGGACAAAGTCACAATAGAGTTTTCATTGACTCTGTCAGTTGTTTCTAATTAGAGTTCCGTAAACCGGAACACAAGACTTCTGCACAGCATCTCTTGTCACCTCCTAAGAAGGTGTCACTGTGGCTTTGAAACATCAGACAGGTTGTGTTGTTTTTTGGTTTGTATTTTTGTGGTGTTTAACCCATCTGCTATCTTTGCAGTAAATGTACGTTCAGTTGAGAGTGCAAATAATACATACCTTCTGAGATTCTTTGCAAGGGTTTATGAAACTCTCACAATCTATTCCTGGTGATTTTTTCATTGCACATTTTGTACTTTTTTCTAGATACATTTCTCGAGGCTATGACGTGTGTGCACAGTCCTCTTCCTGCTCCTCCTCAAACACAACTGAAGGTGACGAACAATGATGGGTCACAGGCCTTTTGTGGTTCTGCACTAATGCAAGAACATTGTTTAAGGTTTTAGCATTGACATTTCCCTTTTTATGACATGCATGTTTTATATTTATCAAAGTGTTATTTTTATTTTTCTGATGCTATTTCTGTTTCATTATTTGCCTTTATTAACAGCTCTTTCTGAAAGTCACATCCACTTTAAGTCATCTTAAAATTCATTTTATGAAAGTGTACTGGGCAAACAAATAGGATCTTAAAAACCTATGAAGTCCATTGAAGGAGAGAGGTACAGTGGCATGAATATATGCCCCCTTGCTATTTCCCCCTCTCGAACTTTGATAGGGTTACTAAGACCCTGCTGATTGCTGGAACTCTAAGGACACATATAGAGTAACAATATAATCAGAATGAGAAAAATAAAAGTAACAGGACATGACATATTATATAAGGTTGGCAGAGTGGCATAGAAATTAGTGCTGTTGCCTCACTCACAGGATTTTTGGTTGGGTGTTTTTTTATGTGAGACTTGCAAAGGTTTCCTCTGGGTGCTCTTGTTTCCTCTTATCTTCCAGAGCTGTGTGTGGTTCATGGGTGCCTCTCAACTGTTCATGTGTATGCGTGCCTGATGATGGACTGGTGTCTCTTGCTCGAGGTCTTGTCCCACATTTCCAGGAGAGGTTCCTAATTGTGAAAATCCTTACCAGCAATAAGTGGCTTTCTGAAACCTGCTGAGTTAAGTGCTTTCGAAATGATAAAAATACAGATATTCTTGTCTTCAGTTCAAGTAAAGTAATGGTGTCTGTGAAGGAGCTTGGATTTGAACCTTTGCTATTAAGTTGTTATGTGTTGAATTTCAATAGAACATGGTAGCATGAACATGCTTGTCTGCCTTTTGAAATATTGTAATTTCTCACACATTCCCAATTCTGAGATAGCTGCCATGCTTCAGAGGTACAATATGTCATTTTAACTTGCAAATGGGAAGCCAAAAAGTTAATAGCCTCTCTGGATTACTGCTTCTGATTGTCACAAGCAAGAACCTCATTATTGAAAGTAATGCATGCCCGGTGCTGAAAAATATGGGTGACTCACGATAAGACTCCATGTTCGCCGCAGAAGGAAGTGTAGATTGAAACAAAACAAATGAACAATTACATAACCAAAGGAACATTTTGAATGTTATTTTATTACCTTATTATGAACCATTATTTTTAAAAATTATAGTTTGCCTAAATAATTGAATCATCTTCATGCTCGCAGACAAGGGAGGTCTTGAAATGTTCTGTTTCACTAATAAACAAGCATGGCACAGGTGCAGTGAGATGGTACTTCAGACATATTAACACATGGGGCACATGGCTTCCTTTTCATGCAAGAGCTGGCCTGGAGGATATCAAACCATCAGTTTCCATCATGGCAGAGACAAGTCAGTAATGTTTCATGTAAGAGTTGTTACACTCTTAGATTTCTACAAAATAATTCAACAAGCAATTGGTTTGCATATATTTTTCTGCTGCACATCCTGTGTATGAATTGGTATTCTGTGAAATAAGGCCTGTTATTGTCCCGATAGTGGTAGCAGTTTGTTTTTTACCAGGTATTTTACCACCTAACTGTATGCTCACACTTGTGTGAACAAGAAAGATGTGAAGCTTTGCAGCTCTTTTGCTGCTTCTCGCTCTGAACTGAGAATGAGGAAGTTCAAAGTTGTGTTTGTGGCTGCTTCCTCCTCTAACAGCTTTCGCCTCTCGAACAGGAAGAGAGAAGAGAGAGAGACCAAAATGAATTCAACCAGCTAGCTGGTCTGAATTCACCCAGACGTACTTCTGCGTATTTTGTAACCAACTTCAAAATACAAAATAGAAACTCAACCAAACCATCAGAAAAAAGTCAGAGGCTGGAATGGCAACCTTTCAGCCTTGGTACCATGGTAATATTACCCGCTCCAAAGCTGAGGACTTGCTTTCCAAAGCAGCAAAGGATGGTAGCTTTCTACTCCGGGACAGCGAATCTATTCCAGGAGCATACGCCCTCTGCGTACTGTAAGTAGTTCTTTTTTAAAGTCTGTCAAGTTCTTTGCAGTTTCTTATTATAATAGTGAATTTATACAACCCCCCAGGTGATAAGAGCAAGGGTGAGTGCCTGTGATTAGTAAAGACAGACCCTTCCCTTGGCACCCATGCAATCTAGTGCCTTTTATATTTACAGAATTAGTGATAACCCCCGGGCCGACCTTGGCATCCATTTGAAATGGGCAGACAGCTTAAAGAAACTGTTACTGACACAATATTGTGAGAGTGTTTCCTGCATCATTGACTTCAACCTTGTTCAAAGAGACCACAACCTTGTAAACATGACTAGAGAAAAATTAAGATTCACCTGTTATTGGTTTACATTGTACGGGGGACTAGATATAGCATGCATATCTAGACCCCCATTGTATTTGGCACCAATATCTTTAATTAAAGCCATTGGATCTTCCTGGAATCTTTTGTTTTTATTGTTTTCACTGCAGCCTCAGCTGCAGTTACAGTTACAGAATCACATTAGTTTGATAAGACCTGGGATCGCCTGAATTCCTCAGCTCCAATTTTTCTTTTTCTTTGCAATAATACTAGATTCCTTTATATGCACATTGGCAAGTACGGGGCAGAAAATATACCAATATAAGATGCAAAATGCACCCAAGATGGTTTATTTTTTTATTTCTAAAAGGTTATGAATATGATCTTACCATCAGTTTTGCATTTTTTTCTCTTCAGATAACGTCCTAACAGTGTTTAAAAGTGCACATCTTGTCAGTTGGTTTTAGCTCTTGTAAAACATCAAACATATTGATTAAATGACTGGTTTTCATGTAACACTAAAATTTTTGTGTAATTTTGTGTTGCTTAATTAAAAATTTCTATAGACATTTTTTCATAGTTAGAGGTTGCAAATTGCTCCAGAGTGGCGTTATCTGTTGTTGGCGTAGGGATCTGCGTCAGCATGTGTAGGTTACAAAGGACCAGGTAAAGGTTGCTGAAAGGTAAAGAGAAGAAGAACACATTTCAGATGTGGAGCCTTCTTCCATTTGTGATGACATAATCAGAAACGTGTTTTTCTGCTTTTTATAAAAGCTGCAACAATTTAACTGGTAAACAGTGTCAATCAAAATTTAATTTCTGGTTGTTTTCTGTATTTTTTCAAAATCATTTGTGATTTAGTGACATTGGGTACTAGTTACAGTTACTTTGCTTAAGATGGATACTACAAGCTGTTTCAAAATCTCTGATCATTATATACAGTATTACATAGGTCATCTGCTTCTGAAGCCTTGATCAGAGTATAGAGCACATTGGCTCTTGCAAACCAAGACAACAGAACAGAATATTAGTGCTTAAAACCTACAGTATATACTGTAGGACATTCAGTCCAAAACTCATTTCCATTTGCTTATTGAGTAAATTCAAGAATGCATCATTCTTCTTTTAACTAAAGTGCCAACAATTCTATTATACTGCACTGCAGCCTATGGCATTAGCCTGTCAAAAGCTTCTGCTGATCAGCGGCTTCTCCCCATTTGCTTCTCATGATCAGGAGTAATTGCCATCTAAAGTAATGAGACCTACTGTAGTTCAAAGTGCAATGGACGTGTCACTTCAGTTTTTCACCCATAAAATGAATGTGAAGATGAGGTTCTCTCTCTGCTGTCCCTTACTAAGGTATATTTCTGGACTTCAGAAAGAGAATCATTCTTGCAGCTTGGTCCAGTGGTCTCGGTGTACTGCAGGTTGTTTCACTAAAACCTTCTTACTTTAAAGGATTTAGATGTTTAGGGACTGTATGTACCTTGGACTGGTGTCCGATCCAGGGTGTACCCTGCCTCGTGCCCTTTGCTTGCTGTGGTTCCCCCACATCTCTTAACTGGACGAAGTGGTTAGAAAATGAATGGATGGGATGTACCCGCAAAAACACAAGAAATAAAGTGGTGGTATGCTGTACTTCCTCATGTCTGTTGGCTCCAAGTGGTACACTGCGTGTATCTACCTGATGTAGATTCTTATGTGAGCTCCATTTTGTGCATTGTTTTTTCAGTTGTATATCTTTATGTCACAACTTCTGATTTTATCGCTGTAGGCTTTCATATTTCATATAGATATAAACTTTTGTTCCATCTCATGCTCCATCTTTAACCTGATTTTAAATTTTTAACACAGGTTTGTAAAATTGTAATGCGTTACTTGAGCTTGTTGAGCAATATTACATATCAAGATATGAACAACCAATCTGACATGAACCCACATATTGTATGCACAATTATCCATGCATGACCTTTCTCTTTATCTCTCTGACACACACACATAAAAATATAAGAAAGGTTAAAAACGAAAGGTCATTTATCTCAACAAGGTTATTTGGTACCCAGGGTCTAATTGATTCAAGGATCACATCCAGGCATTTCTTCAAAGAAGTCAGATTATAATCAATAACATGCCTGGAAGCTTGTTCCAGACTCCCACAACACTTTCTGTATAAACGTGTCTCTCATTCTCAGTTTTAAAAGCACTTCCCCAGAGTTTCCACAACGTCCTCTGTCTCGTTTTTCGCTATTAATTCTTAAGCTGCATATTGTAAGCATTCACTTTGTCAATGCCTTTGAGTACAATATTTAGAGCATATTCGAATCAGTTCTCCTTTTTCTGTTAGAGAGAACAAAGTCAAGTTCTTTAAGCCTGTCCTTTAAATTAAAAATATATCTTTTTTCTCTTTTTGAACTGATTCCTCAGCAGCATTTTACGTGACCAGAGTTGTACACAATGTTCTAAATGAGGTAATGCTAATGCAATGTAAAACTTTAACATAAAATCCCCTTATTTAGAATTTACACCTGTAAGCTAACCCTAACATTCTTTTAGCTTTTTATTGCTTTTCCACATCAACTGTGTCAACTTTGCGCCACGTAGATGTGTCCACATAAAACCTATGTCTGTTTCTTAAAGTTGATGAGCAAAAAAGGATGTTTACAATGCAACCATTAAGTTTAAATTAAGTTACCAACCATGATGTTGTTATATTAAGTATTGTAAACACCTTTATGGCATCATGTAGGAGCTTTCCAAAGTGACTGACACACATCCAAACAGCACAATCTACAGAACATCAGGGCCCGTTTCTCTTAAAGGCTTACTTTTAATAAAAGCATTAGAGAGGTTACAAACCTAAAGAAGCCATTCAGCACTATAGTCCATTTGGCAGCTAATTGATCTGAATTTCTCATCCAGCTGTTTCTTGAAAGACGCCAGGCTATTGACTGCAACAATATGGCTGTTTTAGCTTGCTTTACCTTTGGGTAAAGAAGTGCCTCCTGTTCTGAATATGTTGAACAATGATGTTTTGTTCATAGAGGTGCCATGTGGCACATCTTAGCAAAGGTCCCTGCTTAGCAATCATGATTGCTTTTTTAATCTCTTATATGGCTCAAATACTTGTAAATGCACTAATGTTCTCTAGTTTTTTGCCGAAATAATTGTAGGTGTTGGCATCACAGAAACTTACATTGCTTATATTACGTTCGGAATCTTACATTATGTATATTGAAATTGGTTAAGAAGGTTTTGCTTTGCGATACAGAACGCAAATAAGAAAGGTATAGTCATGGCGGTGCTGTGTGGGCTATATCTGAAAAATAAAAGAATGAAGCCCCACTGTGTTTGTCAAAACCTGAATCACTACATCGTAATATTCTATTACCAAAATGACAAACTTTATGACTTTATGAATAAGAAATTCAAGCAAAGAAAAGTTACGTTGCAGAAATGCAAAGATGAACATCTGGCTTTTGATTCCTAAAAATAAATACAGACCTCTACATACAGAACAGCACCCAGGGGCTGAGTTTCGCTAGCAGAAAGACCAGATACTATGTAGGTTTGCTCACATTTTCCATGCGGTATCTCAAAGGCTTCCTCTGATTACAAAAAGAGGATGTAACGTGTATAGTCTGAGCTGCTGGGCTACAAGGAGAGAGTGGACATTTAGACTGACACAATGAAGGGTTTTTCTTCCTCCTCTTCAAAAGATCAAGGTCAAGTGAATCAGGCACCATGTCCTGTCGGATCTGATAGGATGTCGGAACAAACAATGTGTAAAATGGAATCATGGATTTGGTTCCCTGGAGTGAGAGCATGAGTTTGCAAGCAATGTAAGAGGATGCAAGCTACGTTATGGCTCATCTTTGGGCCATGCTTGTTATAGAATCAGCCCACAGACACGCCACACCTGAAACCTGAGACGAAGCCTTTGGAGGGACAAGACCCTGGGGGATATTATTTGGTTTTCTCTTATTGCTTCGTATTTTCAGTTTCACTGCTGCATAAAGTTTCATTACTGTAAAAATTGTTCCCAATGTGTGCAGTGCAGATTGCTGATTTGTTCCCTTTAAAAACTCTTCAGGAATAATGAATATCCAGGGTTGCCACGATATATACTGTACATAAATGTAAATAGCAAGCATTTTGTTCCTGTTTCCATACTTTTATATTACTGACGTTATCTGGTTATCATTTTATTTATTATTTTGGTTATCTGGTCCCTAATTCCCCACATGTTCGTCATACACACAGCTACATCTAACTTTCAGCAGCTACGTGTTAAAACTGTTTGTTAAGTATGCCATCTATTCAAAAGACCTCTTATTTGTTTATATCTATAGATATCAGAACTGTGTGTACACATACAGAATCTTGCCAAATGAAGAAAGAAAACTTTCTGTTCAGGTAAGAAAGAAGCCTTTCCACACAATTTGAAAGAAGACTAACCACCTATTTGTATTTTTAACATTAAATGAAAGCTGCCTCACAGGTGCAGTTTAAGTGAGTTTGTATTTCTATTTTAAAAACGATTTATGCAGCGTAAAAGTAGTTCTGCTTTTGCAGTCTCAAATAAAAAATCTGATAACTAAGACCATGCTTTGCATATAGCAGAGCGTCAGGCTCAGGCTGGTTTTTAACAATCATTTATTTCTTAAAAAACTATTCTAAATGAAATAACCTATTTTTTTCACTCCTAATTTATATTTAAGCACTGCTAATTTGTGCGCATTGTAGTTTTCTACCAAATGTGTTTCGCTGCTATTAAACCAATAATATTGCAAAAATATGTTAGAATGTTTTAAAGGCTTTTAATCATCATCATCATCATCATCATCATCATCTTTAAAAGTAGCTTCTCAAAGTGCTTTACACACAGTACAAAGGTCATTCAATTTCAGTGCTTACAGCAAAAAAGTGTACCTACCCGTCAATTACAAAGTTTCTGCTGGGATGAAAGAAGACTGGATCTTCCAGAACTGGCCATAAAATACTATGTATGCAAATTGCTTTTGGTGGATGGCTGTATTTTGATATAATCATGGCCTTTGGCTTAAAAAAATAATAAAAACCTATTTGAAGCAAGTAACCTTGAAAAAAGTGAAACTAAAATTGTTGCTCTTAAAATGTATTTTGACAGCATGTTAAAATGTATGTTTTGATAAACAATTATCAAAAATATAATATGTATAATTTTGACTGAACATTTTTATAGTTAATACATACAACTTGTCTGATGTTCTACCAAGATGCAAAAGTCTGTTTGGTGTGGATGATTTTGATACTGTATCTCTGCCCATGTCTGTCTAGATTGTCAAAGCTGATGTAACAATTAGATAGCAGTATTCTGCCAAGAATCAGCTTCTTGTCGTACTGATTATTATCAATTTGCTACAAACTTAAAAAGCTAAAAAAATAACAATCTTTTGTCTGTGTAAAGGGTTACTCTTTATGATTACAATAAATTATTAGATTTTAAAGGTTAATTTCCTAAACACTGCTCTTATTAGCATTGCCTCATAAAGAGATAATTAAGGGGAATCATCCTAAAAGCTGATATTTTATTATATTTATTTATTAAATTTATTATTTATTATTTATATTATATAAAATTCTTTCATTGGGGATTTCCATAACTCCAAAACATATAACATAAAAAGTTTTGTGAGATAATTTGCAAAGCTTTGAAAATGACCCTGTACCCTAGGCCTAAGAAAATGAACCTCAATGCATTATTGTCACTTTAAAAGAATTTAACTTTTAGCTTGATGGTTTCGTATGATGTCCTAGTACAGTCATTTTTTCAGGCACAGAGAAATTTAAAAAAATGCATGCTTCTATTTTTCCAGAAATATTTTGATCCCTCAGATGCAGATGTACTCTATATGCACACCACAGCAGCTGATATAGAAATGGAAGTGATGTACTGTAATAATCTCCTCCGAGTGAGGACCATACAGTGAGTTTGTCCAAAACTCAATCAGTTTGTCCAGTACTCACTCAGTGTATTCTGTGGATGTTCTGCCCATGTTATTGCAGATTACATGTTACATACTGTATATGTGTTGAGTTATGAACTTAACAAAGATGAGCATCTGAAGTTTCCATTGGTTTCCACAGAATAATAAAAGGTCATAGCAGTGCGAGAGATAACTATCATACAAAGATATAAATACAATGAAGTGTGAAAGCAGACTGTCTTTTGTACATTGGTCTGTATATTTTATATATTAGAAATTGTGTAACCAGGAAACTGGTGGAATTTCCTACAGTTAATATTTGTCTCTCTGCATTTAAATGCCTGTCAAATGGTTAAACCCATAACTTAAATATAAAGTTATTTTCAATGCAACACTAATGTAATAATGTTCATGAGCTTATTAAACAGCATCTGTAATTTGAATATTTTATTTTCTTGAAAGAACAGATTAATTTATTTAGAATTCTCCTTATATTACATGACTTTGCAGATGTTATTATTGCTATTTATGGCAAACAGTATAAATTGAGGATAGTTGGGCACATTGTAAGCTAGGACATCTTCAGTTGAGCACACAAGGTGCAAGAACACTCCAGGGCATGCCCTCTCTCTCCAAACCCCTGCTAACACCACACCACAATTTCTTTTTTATTTAAAAAAAAGGCAGACCTAAAAAAAATTGAGATTGGCCTGACTACCTGGTTCAATAAAGTGTAGGGATACACGGAAGGTGTTTTATGCTACACAAGCTGAAATTTATAGAATACCTGAAAAACACTTTGTTGATAATAGTTTGTCAATTGTAAATGTCAAATTAAAGACTTATATTATAGTTGTAATCAGTTAGAGAGACTTTTTTATTGATAAGGAGTAAAAACTGCAAATAAAACCTTCAGCGTCGTAATTAATTTATTTGGCTGGCACCTTACCGAAAATAAATTAGATTTGAAACCACTGATATAGCTGGCTGCTTTGCTTTACATACAACTGTACTGTCTCAACCAGGGTCATACCCACAAAGTCAAAAGAGCTTTACATCTATTTTAGAAGATCTCATTCCAGGAAGTTCAAGATACTTCACACAAAGTTTAAAAATGATTAATATTTTAAAACACTCGAATGTTAGTTGGAAGAACTAATACATGCCTTTTTAATGTGCAACTAAAATAAAATGCTGCCAAAATGTCTTAAACTCTGAGGAATGAATCCCAAACTGAAAAAGCTCTTGAGGGATCAGTTGCAAATTTCCCTTTTAAAGCCTTTTAAACTATAAAATATGAATGGAGCAATGATACAGTGTCAATAACGTGGAAGAAATTAATGATAATTACTGTATGTGATTAATACACATCTCAACATAGACTAAAGTAACAGGGCTGTTTTTCATAAAAAGGTGTATGATGTGGCTTTTTTATGATACCTCAGCCTTGTTTCCACCTTATTCACTGAACATAATCAACTCCTCTGTGCAAGAACAAGTTGATTCAGCAAGGGCTTTCATTTCTTTTGACATCTCTGATGTTTCTTCCTCTTTCTGGTCGCTGCAGTTATGCAGGGGTATTTTAAATTATCCCTCTGCGTAGGCGTCAGGAAATCCACAAGGTTCCTCTTACAGTCAGCGATCACTAGATGGAAAGTCGTGCTATTAAAAAAGCTTCTAGTTCCTTACTTATTGGCCTATTGCAGTGCTATAGGACTGTCTCTCTCACAGTTTTCAGATCTGGTCTGGAGAAAACTTCAAATTAAATATGTCAATCTTTACAACAACAAACAACGCCATTACAGTTCTCAGTTCAGACTGAAAATACAAACCTTTCGATCATAAAAAGTAGCAAATTTGACATTTTCTCAAGAGGTTGGGTGGGGTGACTTTTTAGACACATCAACTATGAAAGACAATATGTGACCTTTATTTTTTCTGCATCAGAAGCAAACTTTGTTTTGTGACTTCATTTGTATTGACACTACCAACCTTTCTTAGTACAAAGCTGGGATGCTTACTATCTAAAGTGCAGCTTCTATAAAAGCTAGGTTTAATGTGGATGCTGTAGTTATCCATGTGTTCACTGCAGAAACACTGCTGTGGTGCTGGAAAGGGAATTTTATGGATGAGGACATTTCAGTCCCAGTGTTTGCTGCTTTATTTGACTGCTCTAGCTTCTGCAGAAACCCTCATCTCCCTTGTATGTGCTCAACATTTGTTTTACATATTTCCCATTGGTCAGCTAGCCTCCATCCAAATACAGGACATCCTGCAATCTCATGGAGGTTCAATCTTGTTTCTGGGACAGTGAGACAAGTCAGCCTCATCCGCCTGTTATTGTGCTTTATCCCAAGGCATCAGAGGGAGTGCCCATCCGCTTCTTTTCTGTGATAAGCGATCTAGTGGAGCACTACTACAAGGAGAACATGGGGCTGGTGACGCACCTCCAGTACCCCGTGCAGAAGGAGGAAGAGAGAGCGGAGGAGCCAGAGGATGAGTCTGGTAAAAATGTGCACACCTGCTTGGGGATTAGAAAACACATGAAACATACTGTAAGAAGGGTTGCAAATGAAAGGTGGCCATTGTGCCATGGAACAGCATCGTACAAGCTCCAACATTAAGAAGTATTTGCTTTTTGTGCACTCTTCACAGAACGGTGCATAAATATACTGCAGATATAAACAGATATAAGTCCAAATGTACTCCTTTAAAAAATATATCATTTTGAGTAGATGTTATGTACAAATCAAGTGACATAGGTTCCTTTAACAAACATAATGTTGCTTTATTCAGGATGTACAGGACACTATAATTATTTTGCAAGCAAAAAAGTTGTTTTTTAAAGCCAGTTTTTTTTAGAATTCTGAAATGCAGTATATTTGATTTTCTTAGTGTGTGCTACTTTTATTCTGCAGAGCCTATAAACATCCCTCCACAGCTTCCACCTAGAAACTTTATTACCCTGCCATCGACCAGCGAGAACAGGGAAACTACCAGTGATACCTCAAAAGGCTCAGAGATTGTCCGACCATCCATTTCAGACACGTTCTTACAGAGACTGCAGCACCTGGACACCAGCAAGTTAGTCTCCAATCTTGGTCAATTACATCCATGCCAATCCATGTCAGAATGCTAAAAAAGCCAAAGAATTTTTGTTTCACACATTACATAATATTAAATGTATTAGTGCTTCATAGTTAAGCATCCACCTTGCTTTCCCAAGGAAAGTACACAAATGTCTAATGTCTCAAATGTCTCAATGGACACAAATGTCTCATGAGCCAATGCGATCGTTGTATTGATAACACAAAAGTTACATTTCTTTCCTCGTCTTTCCCACTGTACTGTCAACTCCAGCATACCAGAAGAACATCTAAAATACATTCAAGACTACTTCAAGGTTTCTGTTTGCCTTGATGCAGAACACGTACAGAATGGCAATCCCACCCTTCCCAATCTGAAAAAGCTAACCAATGGGCTCTGTAAAAACCTGAACAGGTAATCACATTAATCTCTTCTTTATAGAAATTTGCATACTTATATTCCTTTTGTAACATGTGGCGCGTTATCTTTTGTCTGTTTTCTTCAGAGCAGGAAAAACGTCTCCTGCATGATCACGCGCACACGCACGCAGACAAATTTACAGGTTTTCAACTGCAAGATTGCCTGTTCATATATGCAGTCTTAGTAAAACCACAGGAGGGGAAAATGACAGTTGTGCTATAGTAGTAAGAAAGGCTACCCACAATATTGCTTTTTCAATTGGCGGGTGTATTTATTGCTGTTTTTCACAAATAAAATGAAGTTTGCGAAAGAGGTTTCATGTGAATATCTGCATTTTTACCACCTGTTTCTGATCAGTGGTATTAGTAGTTTGAAGTCCGGTACATTTAGAAGTATTTATTTGAGCTTTGGCATTATCTTGCTTAATGTGAATTAACTAGGACTTCTTTCAAAAAGTAGAACCTAAAAATAGGAATCCAAAATTAAGTAAAAGAATTGTTATTATTGCATTATGGAATGGATAGTGGAATATAATGGAATATAGAACACACAAAAGAATGAAGCTCCACTTACTGTATATACCTATTTCACTTACAGTGAAATTTCACGCACTTTGCTTACTTTGGAGCTATTTCAGAAGGCTCTGGATCAACAGCTCTCACCTGGCCCAGGACGCGTGAGGAATCAGGTAGCAAAGTTTAAAAATGATACACACTAAAGAAGTTTATTATACATATTATATTTGGCAGAGTTTGCTTGTTACCCTGAACAATCAATCTTGAGAAAATACAGAATGCTTTTTGGAAGGCAGTGTTTTTGTGAAACATAACAAAGAAACAACACATACTGTACCAAGTGATAAGAAGCTGATTCAGGACAAGTGTATGATTCAGTGTGTCTAAGACAACAATTAAATATCTGCAAAATAAACTCATTAAGTTATCGGAAAGGGTTAAAGAGGATTCATCTGTGGTTTAATGGAGAAATTCCAGGATTAACTCTACCATTTTGACAAACTTTCTAAAAGACTAAATCCCAACACGTGACAACAAAGCTATCATTTACTGTATATGATTGTAAGACCGAATAAATTACTAATATAAATCAGTGATATAAATTGTTGATGATTTCATTTGTCTATGAAGTTTTGTTTATACTGAATATAATTTTCATATTGAATGAAAATAAGTGTGTGTTGTTCCTGGTGGAAATGCAGAGCACAGAGACATATGTGAGCCAATTAAGATATGATTTAGCTTGTTATCACAAATGCCAGAAGAAACTTGTGCCTGAAACATTTGCGATGCTTAGATATTTCAACAATTGTTTTACACAGCATGTCAATGTGCAGTATTGAGTAATGTTTTGTTTTCAATTCTAGACCTCTTCAGATTCCAGTCTAGTGTCCATTTCTTCTAAGATTGAGCAAATAACTAAACTGCTGTATTCAATAGAAGACAAGGTAATTATTTAAAGTTAATTTCCAGCCCTCCACAGCTAAGATGATTAAAAAAAACTATTGACTGCATGTTAAACAACTGTAATGAGATGGTAATAAACCCCAGCATAGTTTTCCATTAGAATTTCTATTCTGGTGGCATATGGTTAGACTTGATACTTTTAATATTTTTGCTACTGTTGTTTGTCTATTTATTTTGTGCATGCATTCATTTCTGATTTAGTTGCAGAATTAAAACTGCCTTGAATACATCAATTTAGCAGCTATGGGAGAGATACTTTTTTCCTTTCGGAAAAAATAGGGGTTATTCACCCTTAGTCTACAGTGCTGCTTTGTCAAACAGATGTTGTTTACAGAATTTATTTTGTACTTAGTAAAATGTAATGTACATTTTATTTTCTTTGTCTTTGGGATATGATGGAGACTACAGGAAATCATTATGTTTCTGGAATATTTATATTTAGAAAATTCTTATATATTTATATATATAATAAATATGTATTTAAAATATAATATTTTTAAATTCCTCATTTAAAAGCTGTATTTGGATAAACTGCTTAAAATATACAAATTAAACAAGAAAAGGCTGATGTTCTACTGTGGTATTTTGTGCACAGAAAAAATATAAATACCACAGAATACCAATCCTAGCCTTATAATATTTATATTAGGTCGAATAACGTTCGGTAATTCAACATTTATCTCAAGGATGTAGTTCAGGCACGCAAATTCATGAGAAACCAGCTTCCTGCTCCCTATATGATATGTAATATGTTAGACTAGGATAAGGACAAACTCATTTTGTCACATATCAGCTTTTGGTCACATCTCCTTATGCATGCTACAGAATGTGTTCCTAATCTACTATCATGCATGCGCTTTTCTATATTGTGGATCCTCCCTCTATATAAAACATCTTCAAGTGCTATACATTTCACTCAACATACATCCAGAACATGTGTTAGAACGTGAAAGGTTAAAGAAAATAGAGAGCACATCAACATCCTCTTTCATTATCCCCATTTCTTAAAACATTTTAACACTGGCCCATACGAACTAAACAGACCACTGCTCACTTTTATCTCACTTTCACACTCAGACTGGCCACTACAACATGCATGACACCATTCTGTTAACCTCTCACCTTTGTCCTCTAGACAAAGAATGCTGTGTTTGAGTCTGTGGGATATGATGGAGGCCACAGAAAATCATTAATACCTCCTGTAACCTTTGAGGTAATGTATAAGAGTCTTCAATGATTGATATTTTCTTTTTAAAGACCCCAGTGGCGATCATACCAACATCTTATTATATATTTTTGATATTTATAATTCCTTTGGAGCAGACTGTTTTAGGTATCCATTTTTGCTTAAAGCAGTGAGCGAAGGAATAGACACCTTTTACACAGGCATAAACATTGCCTGTGATCCTTTCATTCAGCTGAGCATTTTCCTGCAAACATAAATGCAAATGAGTGGAATAAGGCCAGCTAATGTTTTGAGATATTATCTGATAAACATGAACAAGTAAGAGCATGTCATTATGTGTGAGATAAGGGAGAGATTTGGTTACTGTGACCAAAATAGCCAGCAGAGAAAAACTACATGGTTCATTTATGAAACAAAGGCCCATGTAGTGACTGTGTCTGGATTATTTCTCATCTTAATGACTTTGTTCAGATATTTGTCTTCTCTGAATGATATCTTTTCTTTTTCTTAGAAGCCAAAATATGTCTTAAACAATAATTCTTGTTGAATCATTTGGGGTCCAATAGCTTTCTGCAGTTTTTATTTCAATTTTTAATAAAAAAGACCAATGTGCTTCAAAGCTGAGGTTTATGAAAATAAGCTTCATCCAGCCCAGAGTATTGTTCATGGTGCAACATTGTAAGCTTCTTTGTTCTAATAAAGTGACAATGGAAAATAAAAGCTTCATGAGATTTTCCACATGAAAATTAATATATCACTCTCTACCCTCATAAAACCCCTAAAACAGGTAAGCCTATTTCACAGAAGGGGATGCCTCTGAAGACCTTACCACTGCATTTTCAAATTTTGGGAGAGCCTCATGAGAAATAAAGATAAGATGTGTAACCTTAAGCATTTTTGCAGGTTAAATCAGATTCGCTTGGTATCTCAACAAAAATGTACCTGAAGGTGGATGTGGAGACTGGGAAAGTGGTTTTTAAGAAGTCCAAAGAAGGATCAGAGGACAAGTATGTCGTGCACAACAAAAGTAAGATCACACATTCTTATGAACATAGAAAATTGATTTCTGCATAAGCTTCATAATATTTATTTTTTGCATTTCACTTCTGTTATTCTCTTAGTAAATGTGACATTGCCATATTTGAAAGAGTTCAAACAGTAAATAAGATACCAGACCATGACTGAATGCTATATGAAATAAGCACCTGCAACAAAGTAAAAATAGTTTCAGTAGTTCTTCTAATCCTACACAGCAGCTCAGTCTAGACCAATTTGGAATCTGGACATATAGCAGAATCATTAAAAACTAGTATTTCCTTTTGAAAAATATTGTGAAATACTAGATCTTAGAGCCATTTTTCATTGGTGTCAACAACATGAATCAAGTTAGAAACTTTGGGTTATTTAGTTGCTTTCAAAGGGACACTGTGGTGCATAACATTTCTTTTGGTTTGTTCCCTTAAACAGTTAATCGAAATAAAAAATGAACACCAACAGTCAGAAAAACCATCCATTTTCTAACTGCTTACTTCTGGCGTGGGTTATTTTGGTAAGAGATTGAGCAGGGTAGACCAGAAACATTACTTAATTAAAACCTTTATTGAAAATCAAGAACAGCACCATTGTTTTTCAAATGGCCTCCACAAAGCACTGTAATTCAATCTCAGGTTTTCAGATTTGTGGGACATAAACTAAGCTCATCGGGAATTTCATATCCCTCATTTATGTGCAGTCTTACAGCTTGTGAAGTCACAGAAAGTCCCCAATAAGCTTGTGATTGTCATGGAAACAGAGAAAGAGAAGATTCAAAGGAAAGAGTATGTCTTTGAAGATTCAAAGGTGAGGTTTCAATTGTGAATAGTATTAGGAGTAGTATTACATCTGCATTTTCCTTTTGTTTCTATAGAGGATATATTAATACAATTCTATGCTTCTAGTTTAATTTTTTATTTTAGAAAAATAATTGTTGTTTTTTTTTCAGAAACGAGAAGGTTTCTGTCAGCTTCTTCAGCAGATGAAAAATAAACACTCTGATAAGGCTGAGCCTGACATGATAACCATCTTCATAGGCACTTGGAATATGGGTGAGGATCTCCATCACAACTAACTACCAAATTTGTCTTTCTGCTGACAAAGCTTCTTTCATCAAAACAAGCAAAAAAATTACAAGTGAAAATGTGAACCATTCAGTAGCTAGAAATGTCAAAATGTTTTTTCGGTAGGTCAGTCAAACCGTGATCAAAGTGGAAAAGTGAAGCAGAACAGAAGTGATTTGAATAGAGAGTTTCATTGGGGCAATTCACCTGGCTTAGGAGAACAAAAACCCATCCATATGAATAGGTCCATCAGAAACCATTCCTCTGTTTAGTAAGGAATGAGCCAGGGAGCTGCAGTATGGGTGAAGATGGAGTTGATGGCGAGATGTCAAAACAAGAAATGTCCAATCGAGTAAGCTAGAAGATATTTAAGCAAACAGAAGTGGACAATATTGTACCTTGACTTGCTCCAGAACGTCTGTTTAAAATTTCTTTAGTGTTTAAACATTAAAATTGTTAGGGTTGTGCACATGGGCAATATCACAATATTCGATTTTACTATGCGTTTGAAAATGTTATGAAGAACAAAAATGGTCATGTAAATCAAAGCTATTTTACAAAAGAAAATCAAAATAAATCGTGTGCGATGTCATTTTGTTCAAAGGGTACTTCCAGTCAAGCATAAATAAAATATATAAAAGCCTATTCAAAGGTGTTTAATAGATTTAAATTAAATTTCACTTTTCGAGAGAAACAGCAATGAATTCTATCAAAATGGACTGAATTATGAAATTATAGCACATGTATCTGAGCATATTTCAGCAATAAAATTATATTAACTATCAAGATTTCATGATGAGCAGCATACAGTATAAAATGAACAAAAATGGGAACCCTGGCTCTCAACCCTGGTCCAGGAGGAATATAATCTCTTCTGGGTTTTACACCAGTCCGATTCTTAATCACAGGGTAATTGCTTCCAGTTTTCTATTTGTGGCATATCTGCGAACTTGTGCAAGCAGGTTATTTCAGTCATCCATTAACACTTAAGTTTATTGCATGAAAATGGTCACTGTGTTTCTCCAGGACTGTGGTCGGGAACCACTGCTCTAGAATGGTACAAAAGTGAAATTGTTCTATGTTCTGGAGTGGAAATTGTATATGAGATCTCTTTTAACAGGCAATGCCAGTCCTCCTGGGAATATTACATCCTGGTTCAAGTCGAAGGGACAAGGAAAGACACGAGATGACACAGCGGACCACATCCCACATGATATCTATGTCATTGGGACTCAGGAGGATCCGCTTGGGGAAAGGGAATGGATGGAAACTATCAAAAGCGCCCTTAGGGAAGTCACCAGCATCAACTTCAAGCCAGTAAGATACCACTTCATGGGAGCATCCTCAATTAGAACCGAATATTCTTTACAAAATTGCTGTTGTATTTTTGTTTCTTGAATTAAAAGTAGAAAGTACAGTAGATCCTAAAGTGTATATATTACATTACAGATTTTGCTTAGTTTTTTATTTTTATGTATTCTTCCTATTTTCTTTTATGTTGGTGAAGGCTGACTGTACTGTATGTGCCATGCATCTTTTTTTTCCTTTGTCATAACCAAAAGTGCCTTGAGAGCTGTTGTGAGAAGGCATGAGGTTGATGTGAATTGTGAATGTGCTACAGTATACTGTACATGCAAGCAGTGACGATATTTTCCCTTTCTGAATGAAATCCCCCATTTGATGTGCATCTAAATCTTCAAAATGTTTTTGTTTAGATTGCCAACCATACACTCTGGAACATTCGCATTGTCGTTCTGGCAAAACCAGAGCATGAGAACCGCATCAGCCACGTCTTCTCTGATAGTGTCAAGACAGGGATTGCCAATGCACTCGGTAAGTGCAGGTTTGAAGCTACAGAGCTTTGCTGATCTTCCTTTCAGCTTGTTGGCTTTCCCATGTAGGCTATAACATTAACCACAAATTTAGCAGAGGAATTCTAAAGAATCTGTGCACTTGATGCTGTTCCAATTCAATTCAAAATACTTTCTTCATCCCCTGGAAGGGCAGTTTAAGTTTCTTTACGGTTGTAGGCATACTGTACATAATGAAAGATTTGAAAGAAAGCTCTGGATATTTTGGGAGAACTTCACAGAAACAGCCACTAAGTCCATATCCGATAATTAACCAAGGGTCCAAGTACGAGAGAAACCTGTATACTGTATGTGCACCTGTTCGTTATACCTCAGAATAGGTATACCTCAGAAGGAGTTGCTTGAATACTATTTACTAGAACAAATATACTTCAAACACACTTAATCTCATTTTTTTGAAGAATCATTCAATATTCTTTAAAAATGTCTCTCATTTCCTGCTTAATCTTAGTTTATCCAATTTTGTACCATAGTTGATGGATAAACCTTAAGCGTGCTATTTGAAGAATTAATATTTTTCTATTTTTTGTGAATGTACACACTTGTGTATTTGATTTTATTGGCCTAGAAGTGAAATTGTGCTTAATTTAGTTTGTATTTGTGGTTATGTTGGTGTCACACACATTGTGACATACAACTAAAATACCCTAAAAATAAAAAGTATTATTTAAAAAGATGGCCGCTTTTTAAACAGTACATATATATGTACAATTTTTATGTTTAATTTTTCCAGGCAATAAGGGAGCAGTAGGTGTTTCCTTTATGTTCAATGGGACATCCTTTGGATTTGTTAATAGTCATCTGACATCTGGGAGTGAAAAGAAGCTGAGGTAATTATTAAAGTGACTTCCTTCAATTTGATAAATGGAGCAATCCATAAACTGTGCTAATTTTTAAATGTATTGCAAAAGCTAGGAAATATACAGATGATAGTGATCAGCGAAAAAGTGTTTTTTTTAAACTAGGGCATTGCTTAAGTGTAAAGGTTGGACAGAGAGAAATAATGAAATACTGCACTCTAGTTATCACCCTGACATGTTCATCAAAATATTATTAAAATGGGATCTGGTGCAATAACAAAATTTTAAAATTATTTTTATATATTTTGTCAGGCGAAACCAGAACTACATCAGTATTCTGCGCTTCCTAAACCTTGGTGATAAGAAACTAAATCCTTTTGACATCACACATCGATTCACTCATCTGTTCTGGCTGGGAGATTTGAACTATCGCATTGAAATGGCATCTCATGTATGTAAAGCAACCATACAGTACCTTTCTGTTCTTGTTAGAGCTAGCTTATGATTTGGTATTTTTGTTGTTTAGGATATTTCCTTACAAATTGGAAAGATTCTGTAAATTATCATAAAATAACAATATCTTCCCGATATCTTGTTTATATTAATTCCTTACCCAATTCAGAAGAAAGACATTAAGTTCATTGTTAACTGTATGGATTAGGATTTAAACAGAAGTTTTTTTTTAATTGACCTGTTATGTACTTGATATGGTTGATATGATAGGGGTGGAGTGGTGGCACTGTGGCTAGGGCTCTGTGCCTGTGGCTGGAAGGTTGCTGGCTCAAATCCCATGGCTGACAGAGGAATGCTGACCCTGTGCTCTGATCCCAAACTCTCTCCCTGTCTGTGTGTCTCATGGCTAGCAAGTTGGGGTATATGAAAAGACAAATTACTAATGTGAGAATTGTATATGGCTAATAAAGTGATCTTATATATGGTCTTCCACACCATGAGATCAGAGAGACATCTTTACATAGTCTCTGTAAGTGTAAAATATACAGTATTAATGCAGAAAACATGCACATGAAGAGGGAAAATGATTTCTTATTTCAGCGCACGTCATCCATTGTACTTGGATGACATCAACAGACAGGAACAGCCCACCTATTTAACACTGCTTTCTTTTACAGGAAGCTGAAAATATTGTGGCAAAGATCAAACAGGGGCAACACCAGGAGCTCCTCATTAAAGACCAGCTCACAATTGAGAGGAAGGAAGAGAAGGTCTTTTTACTTTATGGTAAGATGGTGTTTTTAATGCATGTGTTAAAAACAACCTGGCTTTTTATGTTTTCTCAGTTGTTCAATATATACAATCCTGTTGTAATAAGGGGATGTTTTTTTCAGTATGAACTCCAGTGAAACTGACATAAAGAATAAATAATCAACACAAATTTCACACAAGTTCACATGCAATAGGCTGACTTGTAACACCATGAAAAAACAAACACTGGTTTAAAATGTAAACTGAGCTTTTCATTATATTATGCTGCAGTGACATTTATCTCTTGGCTCAGTGAAGGAGTGAAACTTTTATTGTCTCTTACGTAAAAGCACATTTTAGGAATGCTCACAAAATGGTTTAGTTTGAGCTTAGCACTGATGTTTAGTTTTTTTTAAGTGACATTGTGGCATTACCCTGCAACATTTTGTTTGACGTTTTCCTCATCACCATTTTCATATGCCAGCTACCATTGTTGGGGCAGAGAGATTTGCTTACTGGTGGTTTCTAATAAGCTACTGAACATTCTCTCTCTTTCATAGAGGAAGAAGACATTACATTTCCCCCCACCTATCGTTTTGAGAGAGACACACGTGAAAGATATGCTTACACTAAAGCCAAGGCTACAGGAGTGAGTTTTCTTTTTCTTTTCAAATCCACTCCAAACTCTGTACGTCTATTAAATTAATTTACTTAAAGAACTCCGATAATATTTGTAAGTGAATATTTTCATTTTTTACTTATTTTATGTTTTACATTTTAATATAGTTAGAGATTAAATTCAATTAGTAAATTAAAGTGTTACAATGTGGATTCCAAATTGAGAGGGTGCTGTTCATTCAACATTTGTAAAGGAAAAAGAAGAAAACTGAATTGGCACATCCAATAAAAACAAACAAACAATTCGCTAAGGTCATCACATGCATCCAGACCCAGAACACTCTTTTATTCAAGGCCAGGAGAGGTGCATGTATTCTTGATTCATGAACAGGAGGTACATGATATCAATCCACAGCAAAAATTTAACTGTCCAACATGTCCTTCCAGACAAAATATAACCTTCCCTCTTGGTGTGACCGTGTCCTTTGGAAATCGTACCCAATGGCCCATGTGGTTTGTCAATCTTACGGTCAGTATGTCATGCTCTAAATGCACACTATTTTTATATTGAGTTAAACATATTTTCTCCAAATGTATGGTGATATTAGTATAATGCAAGGCCTTGTGATCCTAGCCAATAAGGGCCACTCTTCTTTTTACAGATTTTTTCATTCTCTTAATCACCATCAGTGTAACATCTATGGTTGACTTGTTAAATAAATCCTTTATTGAACCAAAATATCCCTTTTCCTTATGGTTTAAGATTTTTCTTAAAGTTTGCTTTAGAAAAAATGCTTGGTTTTCAAGGATCCTTTGTATTTTATATAACAAATATTTCTTAACACAGTACAAAATATTACACATCCTTATATTTTCACAATCGTATTTAAATGGTGGGTTTGCTTTTGATTTTTAAACGGGCATTTCTAATGCTTTTGACAACGATAATAATTATAATGAGAATTATTATAATAAACATATTGATTCACTATCTATAGCCCTTATCTGCATGTCCTATGCTTATTTCACAAGTGGCAGGAGTAATATGAGTAGAAGATTACCAATATCACTTCTACTATCAAAGTAAAATTGTAATAACAGTTTCTCAGTTTCACATATTGTTTTCATCATGCAAAATAACTTTAGGCTATGTATCCGAGTTTTAGTTTCCTCAAATGTTGCTTTCAGTTAAATACATGTACTGAAGATGTCAAATACAGCAGGTTATCCATTCCACAGTAGTGCTCTTTCTGTACAAAGGTTCTTTATTTATTGAAATTTTGCAGGGTGTACCACTGACATCGTGACAAGTGACCATTCTCCTGTATTTGCAACATTTGAAATCGGAGTGACATCACAGTTTGTCTCCAAAAACAGTTGGTCTTTTTTTTTGCTTTTATTTCTCCATTACTCTTGCCCAAATATTAAGAATGTCTGCAGAGCTGAAAATAATAAGAACCACATTTATATAATCTACTCCCATCATTTATGAACCCGCTGGTCATATACACTACAATGTGAGAATATCTCATTTCTTTTAAAATCGTATCAGCAATGCTTGAGTTTATACCATTTTCTCCACATAAATGATTGTAATAAAACTTCCAAATTCCTCAAGAAAATAAAAAAAATGAGAGCATTAGAGAAAATCAGGGCATATTTCTCATTGGTAACAGTTTCTTTTTCAAAGCTACATTGAACGTTCTAGAGCCCCTGTGTAGACACACCATATACTTAGTAACACACTTAGGAATTATAGATTCATCAATAAAAGGGATTTACCTGCAAGTTAAAACTTTCTGCTGCCATATACACCTTGGTCTAGTCTATTGTCTTGGGAAATGCACATTTTAGTTCCTTATGGAAAAAGCAGTCTTAATGTAACCCGTCTGGAAGGAAAACCCCTTTACTGTTTTGAACATGTAACAGGTTTCCAATTGTATTTTACTTTAACTTGACAAATGAAGTTACCTTTGTTGAATGTCAGACTGTTGATGTGAGAATCTCTCTTAACTACAGTATGTTGCACAAGTTTCCATCCATTTTTCTTTTTTTTTTGTTTAGATCCTGACACTGAGTCTCTGGGTGCCATCAAATTCATGAACTGTGTGGCCAGTCTCATGACCAAGTCCAAAACCAAATTTTTCATTGAGTACCACTCGAGCTGCTTGGAGAGTAAGAAGCTTTCTTTAACTAAAATGGAGTTTATAACGAAAGGTTTGGGAGGAATGACAACTGTCAAGTTCCATTAACCACGGCTGTCAGTAATTCATAATCATTCCTTACATCCTTTCCTCACATAAAAAATATCAATACTATACATAATCCCCCCCTCTTGTTCATCTTTTGTGTTTCTCCCCCACCTCATCTCAACCTTTTGCAGCTTCTCCTTGTACTAAGGCTAGGGGGTTGACCCTCAGCCAAGGGGGTTAAGCCAAAATTACTGTGACTAAAACACTCTTATAAGCCTTCCGACACGCTGAAGTCTTGGATGTTGTAATTCCTAGTGAACTAAGATATACTGCAGGTACATTTCAGGTCAAATTGTAATCTTACACATCTGTCGTCCTTCATTCTTTCCTCCACCCGACTGCACACTTACAGCAGCTCCTTGGAGCACTGCTCATAAGTGAGTGGGGTAGTAATACTTTACCATATCTTATATACAGCAGTAAAGTCTGTACTACAGACAGTCTGTACTACACCAGGCTAGAGCTCATCCTTGTTTCAATTTCAGTGGTGTTGAGAGGTGTACAGAGCATGTGACTCCTGCTATACATGGGATGCCCATCCCTTGGAATCTCTGGATGAGGTGGGAGAGAAATTCTGGTTTCCATTTATACATTTGGATAGACTGGTGTACTGTGGGGTAAAGTATCTCACTCAAAGTACAAGAGCAGTCTCAAATCCAAAGGCTTACCTGTTACAATGCACCACCCAGACTTATATCATTTTTGCACTTTATTCCCTGTAGCTGCATTCTATTTATTTACACCTTACAGTGTGTGCGTGGATACCATGAGAATGCCATATGTCACAATTATGTGTTTTTTTTCCCTCAGATTTTGTAAAAAGTCCCGAGGGAGAGAACCAGGAGCATTCAGACGAGTCCCTGAAGGTGCGATTTCAAACACAAGTTGAGGTAAGATGTAATTTCCTATATATATATATCAGCTATATAGCTATATAGCTATTATGCTATAGTAACAGATCGAAGCATAAAGCTTGGTTTTCTGGTTGCTTCATTCACATTATGTAGCCATAATCCTCTGATCCAAAGAACGTTTTGCCCTATGTCTCAACACTTATGTGTTAAGTGTGGCTATTGCTTGTGATTCTCACTTCTCATTCCCTAATGGAAGTTGGTTTTGTAACCTTCTCCAGACTGATGAGCATCAGCGACTCTTTTTCTGAGGTCCTTGGAAATCTCCTTTGATCATATTTCCACTGACCTGTAGGGTAAAGACCAAACCAAACCAAAGAACAGACAGAAATTATTTTAATAAAAATAAAATATACACAGTAACTGCATTACAAAATAAACAAAATTCCCAGGTAAGCACGGCACCATGTTCTTTGACAGGGTGACACATTGCGGCCTTATTACATTGTAAACAAGCAAGCTTGTGAAAACATCGCTTTTAATCCAATAGAAATATTGCTTTTGATTTCAAGATGGTTTTGCCTACAAATATTACTTACTTGTTAACTCTACATGTAGATCACATTGGAATATCTCTGCTGTGAAATATTGTGAAACCTGTTCTTATTTGCTCATACATCACATTACAGTAGTAATTACGGTGACTAGCTGTTGCAATTCAAGGGAATGTGAATGCGGGTTTTGAGACAACATGGCGACTTACAGCACTTTCAGGAAGTTCACAATTTTGCGCTTGCTTCGAAATTTGTACATTTTTTTTTATCATGCCAATGAATTGATTTTGTTACCGAGACGTAATAACCCGTCTGAGAAATTTGGACTGCAGTTCCCCTTTAAGTTTAGCAAGCAATAACTCTCAACCCATTCCTTTCTCCTTCTTCTTCAGGCATCTTTTCCAGGTAGCTGCAGTGTCTCCCACTGCCCATTACAAAGTTCCAGTCTCAATTCAGCTAGGGTTTGGTAGCTGTGCTGTCACATGTTCACTGATTTGCATTCCATCACCTGCATTTTACTTCTCAATAACTTCTTTCTAAATCACCATTCCTCTGAAACATTGTGTGTCCAAATCTATTCAATTAAATAAAGCTCAAGCCTGCATCATTCACACTTCTCATTCATTCCATGCTATGCATGGATCTTCTCAGTTTCCACAAAATGTTACTGCTGAACTGACACATAGTTAGCCCCGTGTTGGAAGAAATCTGCATGAGTATTTTGGGAATCCTTTTGGGGGTTGTGACAGTGCTGTCCTTTGGACAGCACTGCCATTGCCTCAGCCAAGCAAGTTAATGCCAAAAAGTATTAAATCCACTGTCCCTATATACAGTAGTTCTCAGATTATTTCATCATTAGAATTTGACCGAACTACTGAAATAAATGTTATTTTGAAGGTCAAAATGAAAATCTTTTGAATTGAAAGAACATGAATAAAATTCATAGATTATTTGTGTTCCAAGCTATTCAATAAAATGTTTTTGTCTTTATGCATAATGATCAACATATCAAATAACATTATCACACTTCTTAAGTTACTCCTCCCAGTTCAATTAGTAAGGAAATATTTTTGCAATCATATATGTACAGTATAGTAACATAACAAGGGTGAAACTGGTTGAGAAAATTAAAATAATATAAGTTACAAGAACTGGTGATGTTGGTTAGACTGTTCAATTAGACTACAGTATACTATTTGACAGGTGTTGGCACTGCACACCAGTGTGCATTCATATTAAGCTTTGCATTTCGTTCTAGGCATGTATTAGGCAAGCATTTCGTTCTTAGAATATAAAATGCAGTGCTCCACAGTGCAAAATTTATATGATATAGTTTTTTGAATAGGTCAGCTAATTTTGTCATAACCCAACATGTACTGATTATGAACAATATACTGTATAAGGTAAAACTCCTAAGGTTGATTGTTAGTGCAACCTGTTGATTGTTGATGACATGCATCTTTTATTTTCCCAGCTTACTCCAATAATTTCAGATCCAGAATATTTATTGGACCAACATATACTCATCTGTGTGAAGTCAACAGACAGTGATGAATCTTACGGTAGGGGCAGGGGATTTGGGTTATTTAAGAATGGATTTTATCTTCATGTAATCTCACATGACTGTCCCAAAAGATTCTGTGCTGGGTCCTTTTCTCTAAGCAAAACATAGGATCAAAACCTTTACATTTGTTGTATATAATCCTGTAAACATTAGTCTTGCTTAATTTAATTTGAACACTGAGAAATAGGGAGCAGCCCTCTTACATCAGCATGGAAGATCCTGTGAAATCTAGATTTAATACAGAAATAATCCAGGTTCAATTCTCTTTAAATCCTCACTGATGAAAGACTTGGGATAGTTTTCATCTCTTCTCTCAGTTCCTTAATGATCTGATTTTTTGTGGCTGTACTCATATTTTTAATTCTTAGACAATACAGTTTCTTCATGCATGAAGATTAGAAACTATCAAATAAAGTAACAAGAAGTATTGTAATTATTTAATCTCTTTTAGATTCAAGGTAAAAAAAGAAAGCAAACTCAGATTTAATTTTGTTTTCTGTAAATGTAATGTAGTGGTAGAGGTTTTCTGAAGTGAGAATGACCACAAAAGACTGGCTTTTCAAAAGCACAACTTCTTATTTTAAAGCTTTAAAAACTTTTTTTTACAAAACTGTAGGGGAAGGCTGTGTGGCTCTACGGTCTGCAGAGTCCTCCAAATCAGACTTCCACATCCGTCTGACTCATCATGGAGAACTGACAGGGACGTTAAGTGGTAGCATCCAGCTGCATACCTCTGAGGGCAAGCAGACTGAGAAACTTTATGGTGAGAGCACACGCAAAGCTGTTTGTATGCTTTTAGGTTTTTTCAGCTCCAGCCAAGCCAGCCCAAATGAGATTTGCGTTGTTTGGTTTTTTGTACACCTCTCTATCATGCAAAGAAGTACAATGTTTTTAACAATAAGCAAATGGACTTTCACTTTCCTTTAACATTGGGTTAAAGATTATGTTTTACTGTACAGTATATCTCTAATTGCACTCTGTTAAGTATTTTGGTCATACCCAGTTTTAATTATTTGCATTCACTGTCAATAGCCTTATTGTACACATGGTCTGCACTGGTCAGCGGCCTTCCTAAACCCCGACCTGACCACTTCCACTCCTGTCCTGCCCCTCACCACGTACCTCAGCCAGGCGCTCTTCGGCTGCAGTGTCAGCCAAATGAGCTACAATATGATGTGATTGGATGAACCACTGACTAGGTTTTTCAACACTCTCAGCATAGGTATAATTAGCATAAAATGGTGAGGCCATTGTTTAAAAAGAACACCTTCCCTGCCTTGAAGAAACAGGAAGTCTAGGGAATAGCATCTTGTGGTGCTGCAGCCCTAGTAAGCTGTCTCTAGTTGAACATTTGTGCTGAAGAGACCAGATCACAAGCTTGGACTACAAACCTGGATGGCTTGGAAAGATTCTATATAGTGGTGTAGTCAAAATCCCTTACTAGAAGATAAAGAACTTTCTAAGAGACTAAAGGAAGTACCTACTCAAGATAAAGCCAAATGCTGATTTCCAGGATTCAGTACAGATTCCAATATTTACAGGATTGCCAGTAATTGCATTATTAAACAGAAGATCAGTCAGATTGCAATCTCACACTCTCCTCTTCTACAGATAAATACCCGCTGGCACCCCACAAATCTGCTAGCATCTTTTCTGGCACTGAGCATTTCAGTCTCCTCGGAAACAGACATTTGTTGCACTCGGCATTACTCAGAGCTTACCTTTACTCAATTGCCTCCTACAAGCTGGGACTGAAGTCACTTACGTGCTTCTTCTCGAGCAAGCAGCTCTTCAATTTCACATTCTCTGTGGACCACAGAAAGCTGTCTGCACTTACAGTATCATGCTGCCTGCTCTCTTTTTCCAGTTTTCTCTATGTCGTCAACCTTCCCTGGAGCTCCAGAACAACTGCAACTACCCCCCTCCCCCTCTTCCTTCCACTTTTCCTTCCTGCTCACTCAGCTCTCTTCCCCAGCCCCCTCTCCTCTTCAATCTAGTCGAGTGTCCATCATATCGCACCTACAGCCCCAGCCCATCTTTGTTGATTCCTATCTCATGTTTCCCTAGTTGTCCTTTATGCTTTCCCTAGAGGAGCCCCCCCACCATTTGCTGATGCTCACACTGCTCTGAAGGAGTGAGTGCATGGTTCCAGTCTGCACTGGGTCTGGCCAGTTCATGCCCGTCCTTGTGCCTGTGGCTCAGGCTGGTACAATGATGGATTTCCTCCCCCTTTTTCCCCCCTTCCACTGGTGTCCAGCCGGTGGTGTTGAGCCCTTGACTCTTTCTTTCCCTTAAGCTTGCACCCACTTTTGGTCAGAGCTGTCATGTCCTCAGCCAGTGGAGTTAACTCCTTAAAGTATTAAGTATTCTATTTCTTTAGATTTCTTGCTTTGTTTCATGATAATTAAAATTTGATTGAACTACTGAAAATATTTTGTAGCAATCTTCTATTCATACTGTATTTACTGTATAATATTGAAAATGTTTTATTTTTCTCATTATTTGTATCAGGAAATATTATATAATATCCTCAATTTCCCTTCGGGATCAACCAAGTCTTATCTGTACTAGATGGGGAGTTGTATTTATGCTAAATCAACTTTTAGTTGCCGTCCATTAAGGCTATGAACTTATCTAGCATTAGTGTCTACAATTGGTGAAAGGTCACACACCACAGGGAAAAGTGCAATTATATCTGATTTGCCATTTCAATACAGTTACACTTCTTAAATATTGACTAATAGGAGCTCTTCATTTAAAGCTGACTTTGAAATTCATGAGGGGTAATCATAGACAGAAGGCAAAAATAAGCAAATAAATGAATGTTTATACAGTAAATTCAAAGTCAACCATTCAGTTTCAGACTGTCCTTAAGTTGGGATAGATCAGATCGTAGTCTGAGTGCGACCACTGTAACCAAGTATCTTTGTTTATATTGTAGATTTCGTCAAGGTGGAAAGAGATGACTCAGCTTTGCCAAAGAGTGGGGCCAACAAGTAAGTTTGTTTTCACCATGAGGAATTCGAGTTCTTTAGATGCTCTCTGTAATGTTTACTTTTGACTAATGGACACACAGAATATTTTTAATTTGTAAAATGTATCCCCACAAGTGACATTCACTCAGAAATGCAAACTAAGCCCTGGGTTCAAATAGAGCACATCTGGGTTATATCACTGCCAAACATTCACCATGAATTGCGTGTAGAATTGACTTGCCGTGACTGGGATGCAGTGAGATGGGTAACTCACCCTTGGTTTCCTCGTCTTGATATTAGAAAGCGACCACTGGGAACTGCTAGTTGCTTGAGATCTTGTAGTGTTATCACTGAGACATACAGTACACCTACCATCTAGCATTAATTAAAAAATAATCCTTTTATAAACTAGAATACTTAAAAAATGGGATAATTAAAATGTTTTAATTTTCTGATTGGTTCAGATGTGCAACTTTTTGAATTATTGTGAAACAAATAACTTTGACTAGATACACCTTAATTATTATTCATCCTAAATAAACTCCTGAGTGTGTATATATTTTCTTCTGGGATGGATATGTTATATATTTGCTCCTGAAAAGATGAAGCAATGCAAGGTAACCTTTAAGTCTCCTTAGTCTCCATTGTATATAGCATACATACAGTATATTCTTATATGCATATATTTTTAAGCAAAAGTAACTGTACAAAAAGAGAGGGGGAAATTGCTAATTTTGAGATGTGGGATGTTTTGCACATTTCCTAGATCTCTCTCTTTCTCTGCCATCAAGGTCACCCCACTCTTCTCCGACTGACATCACTAACCCCAGTTATATGGGAGTGGGCTTAAAATCTGATGTGGTTCATCAGGGTGGCTGGAGCTATGACATGCCTCAGAAACCTAGCCCACCGGGAGGATTTGGTTGTAAGGAGTCCTCCCCTCCAAATCGCTCCCCCCTGTCTCCCAAAAAGACAAGTCAGGGAATGGCTGTTCGTAGTCCCCCGGCAAAACCACTACCAGAGCACCCGTGAGTACTTTACTCTTACTGTAGTGAATGTGAATCTCTCTGGATGTATATTTTGTTGTGAAAAGCCAACTTCTATTTTGTGAAAACAAAATAGATGCACTGTTTCATCTTCCCAGGAGTAAAATGCCAAAACCATATTTCTGAAGCACAAGAACAGACGTGTATTAGTCTCAAGATTCCTTTAGTCTGAAACTTATAAAGTACATGTGCCAGTGTTGTTATAGTTACTGTGTAAATTCTGTCACAGCAGAAACATTTGTTAACTCTCATGGAATTTGGTTCCTAATCTGGACATCCTCCTGTATGTTTTGATATCAGGCTGCATTCACTGAAAAAGACATTGAGAAATGAGATCTCACACAAAACTGTTGATAAGGGTATTATATAATTTGGGAATGCCCCTCAGTCAACCAGATGAGAAAATATATTAGGCTTGTCCATTCAAGTGAAACATGATGCTGACTGTCATTCCCAAAAACCCACCATGTCCTTCCAAGCAACACCTTGGGAAAGCTGTGGGAAAGGTATTTTGGAAGGCATTATAAATTTAATGCATCTCACCTATCAACAATCAGTGAAGTATGTCTTTAGTCTTTACAGAGTGGCTGCTGAAGTTATTTTTGCTTTAATTTAACATGCACATGAATTCCCTTCTCCAAGGGCAGCTGTGGGCAATATTGTATATTTGTCAAAAGTCAAGTTTATGATTGATGAACGCATTGTAAGGTTAGCTAGATGAAACCTTTTGCTATGACAGAGGGCAATGGCTCAATGTAAATAGTTCTCTTTTAAAAAAAAATGGAATTGCACATCACTGGATTTTCCTGGTTATAATCCTCAAAGCTGGAATCGCTGATATTTGCGACTATGGTATGAGTGGATTCTGTGCCTGTTTGCCCCAGCCATGCAGTAAACCACACAGATAAGTCCGTACAGAGGACTACAAGTACAGACACCTTCCAACCCGGCCAATGTTGTGCAAGGATTGTACTTAAACCTAATGTTAGACGACTGAAATAAGTTGTTTGGAGACTGTGTGATCTTATGACAGAGATCTCACTGTTTGTGCTACTGTGAGGCCTGTTTTGTCAGCCTTCTCATTGGAAGCACCTTGAACTGTTGTCAGGCTGTTTCTGTTGATTTTGCTCTGTGCCTGTGCTTGTAGGTCTGTTGCAGAGGATGGAAAGCCCGCGGAGATGTTTGATAATCCTCTGTACGGTGCCACGGGGAAGCCGAAGCCAGCCGGCCGCAACAAGGAGCAGGAATCTCCTCGGGCCAACCGCAAGGACCTGTTAACACCAGAACCGTACTTCTTTCCAAAGACCCAGGACACGGAGGCAGATCGTCCACCCCCTGTTCCCACCCCCCGGAACCGCTCCTTCACCTGCTCTGAGACCAAGCAGCAAAGCCCCAGTACCCTCCAACCTCCTGGAATCACTAAAAAGCCAGTGGTTCCATCCCGCTCAGAGGGGGGCATGCTGCCAAACAATCGCCCACCTTTGCCCGCCAAGTCACGGCCAGCAGGGCAGCCGGAACCTCCCATAACCAAACCGAGAGACTACCGAGACAGCTCAGAGCTCCCGGTCAAAAACAGACCACGAGGTGGAGATGGTCATCCTTCTCGACCTGCCCAGCCTTTCCCCAAAGAAGGTGAGCAGAATTCCCTGAAAACAACTTAGCGTCCTGCTGTGTCTGATGATGATTAGCCAGTCCATCGCTCAGAGCTTCGAGACAGGACTTATTGGAGGTTCCCACACCATTTTACTTCTGGATTCCTGGAGTTTTAATAAGCATTAGTTAAAGACTCCTGCATTGAAGAAAATACAAATTAAAAAACAATAGAATTTGCTCGACTATTGACGAACAGACAGTTTCAGTTTTCCTGAGCACACTTTCATGCGCGTATACAGTACATACAAATGCATGAATGAAAAGTAAAGAAGGAGATGAAATATCCTGCAGTGCCAAGAACAAGATACTTTGACACGATACAAGTATTACACCAGTATTTAATGCCGCCCATTTTACTAACAAACTCATCGGTTCAAAATAATGAAGTGCAACACAATGCTTCGTATCAAACAGACATTCTGTATGTCAGCTGTTAATGTTTTTGAGTTTCTGTTTTTTAATTTCAAATTAAAAATATTAGTTTAACATGGATATTCTTTATTCTTGTATGATGTTTTAGATATACTGTAGACACTGTCCATTCACAACATAAAATAATTTTCCCTACCTTTTGTTTTTCAGTGAATCAGGAAGCTCTCCAGGTTCATAAGAAGATACGATCAGTTAAATGAGCTTTGATTGTTTTACAATATTTATGATGAACTGCTGCTTTCACATCAGCTTACAACCATGAGTTGACAAGGACTGTATATATTACTCCAGGAGCTGGACACACAGATAAATTTCCTAATTATCCCACATAATTAGGAAATTTACACTTTCATATTGAAATCATCACCACCTGGAGCCCTCTTTAATCCACAGCAAGAAAAAATCTTCCCAACACTGCTAAAGTAGCTGACAAATGCTGAGATTCAAGAAACATCCTGCATTCTACAGGCTCCCATCAAATACAAAATAAATTGTTCAATTTTTAACTTATGGCTATAATCACTTAATCCACACCACCAGTATTGTAGAAGAATGCTTACCTGTGGACGTTTTCTTGAAATGGTACATAAATGTATTGTAATTAAAATAAGAAACTTCATATATTCCAAATGATAATAATTTTTTCCATTCACAAAGTCAACAACATTAGGTGTTTATTTTCAAAATAAAATGACAAAAATGACAAAAACCAAGAGTGATTGCTGAGAAAGGCATCCCTAAGGTTACAGCGTTATACAGCGCCTTTGAAAACTTTTAGCTGGAAAGTAACAGGGTGTATGAATACTGTATGTATACAAATGACTGTAAAGAATGTAAAAATCTTTAGTATTGCAGTGCTTTAACTAATTGTGCACCGAATGTGGCTGTTTTGTTAATTTATTTAAAGTTTTGCTCACCATTGTAATCTTTCGTGTGCTTTTCATGTATAGCTTGAGGAAAAACCATGCTGTATAAATCTAACCAACAGTATACTACTTTACACCCAGCCATTATAAACATCGGTTTTATACAGATATAAAATGCATTTTTCAAAACCTTCACAAACAGTTTTCAAGTAATATTAGTTAGAGCAGTTAGATAGGGACACCAAAGTATTGTACAGGAAAATTATTTTTCGTGCCAGCTGCTTGCCAGGATAGGCTCTGGCTCCCCCACAACCCAGAACTGAATTAAGTGGTTAGAAAATGGATGAGTGGATGGTTGCAAATATCCAACTAGAAAGTCCTTCTAGAGACTAAATGTACTTTTGGGTACTTAGAATGAGACCATTTACAATAATAACTTTGTTCTGTAAATGTGTATACTATTGTAAGCACACTTATGGGGGAAAAGGTAAACAAATCACACAGGCATCTTGTTTTCAAGCCAGTTCAGGTTTTCACTTGTGAGACCGTAATGATTGAAGCCATCTGTTGCAGCCAGAAAATGTAAATCACCCTGCAAAAAAAAAAAACATGTAGCACTTTGAAAAATAAGCATTGCAGAAATTATTTGAAGTCATCCACGAATATTTGCTTTTGTATATGAGCATATCACAGGCAGCATGATGGGTTTGCACATTCTTTCAGTGCACAGCTTTGTACCAAAGGCATTGGGTTACATTTGATTGTTTATTCTACACTGCTGCTCTCTCTATGGGCCTGTGGCAGACTGGTGCACGGTCCAATGTGCACTCAGGTCCGGCTTGCATACTATGCTTCAAGGATAGGCACTGGATTGCTGAGACCAAAATATGACGCTTACCTAAGGTGGATACTCATATCATATTCAGTCTCTTCTACAGTACATACTCAAAACCCACCCCTGGTAATACAGGCCATGGAGCAAAAACATTTAGCCTGAAAAATCTCTATGTAGGTACTTTCCATAGAGAAGAGGGCAGAGAAGACTGATTGTTTTTAAAGAAATCTATTTTGCAAAAAATTGTGCAATTCTGAAATGATGAATATCATGTTCTGTATCCTGAAATGCCTGAAAATAAAACTGGAAAAAAATCCCCAAAGATTTTCATCTCTTAATATTATAATTCTATGTTTTCGAATATGGAATGCAATTATTTTTCTAACAGCACAGTAACGTCCCTGCTTATATCTTGAGAATAGTGGTTTCAGCCTGTACAAAATGGCGTGTAGTACATTCACGTTAATCTCAAAGCAAAACAGAAAACTCTTTTACTCACATCAGTTGGTGTCTTCAAAAGGACAAAGCTGACTAATGAGAACTAAAGTGAGACACTGAATTTCCGTCTTATTTGTTAAGTACCTAGCAGAACAGGAATGAGACGCCTGCTGACACCTGGACAACAGAGACACCCAGCAGTTTACAGTAACACACAAACAACACAGCTAGACTCCATATTCGCAGCATGGTGTCATTTCAGAGTTCCCAGCTTGCCTTTACAGCACTAGTGGTGCTATTAGATATATACAACATATATATATATATTATCAAAGAACGGGGCATAAGTCTTGATCATTACTTGGTTTTGTTTTAAACAAAGTACAAATCATTGCAAAGTAAAGTTTAGCCATTCTGATATGTAAAATATTAAGAATATAAGAACAATTACAAGCAAGAGCTGTCCATTTAGCTCATCTAGCCCTCATTGTTCCTGTCATGTGTGAGTCTATTTAGACACAAACCAAAAGCAGTCACAGATGATCAAGTGAAAGAAGCCCACTAGAGATTTTTTTACAGCCTGCGACTCCCCCCTGTGGAAGATCAAGGACTAATCCCCATTTGTAGTTCAGCAAGGAACATTGAATATGTCTTTCAAGTCCCCCTCTAATTTATTAAACCATTTATTATTTATTAGGCTATTTAACACAAAGATCAGCACTTTTACAAGCAATCTGGAAAAGCAAATATCTTCCCAGAAAGTGATTATATGATTACATATGGTGTAAGTAGCCCTCTCAATAAAAGATTACCAGTAAGAGACATATAGTAAGTGTGGCATTCTGACTAATTCCTAATTTACAAAAAACGCGATTACCTCTGATATTTCTGCTATGAAAAGTGAAAATAATAAATAATGCCCACATGCAACCCCGGAACTAAAGACAAAAAAAGCACCTCCTTCCAGAATACCTTGAAATGTGTTTATGTACCCAAGACAGACCAAATAGGTCTTGTCATGTAGTAACCTTCTCTTAATAATAATTTATTACTTTATTATTGACAATATTTAGATGTCAAATAAAAAAGACTAACACGTCCACTGTGAAAAAAAGGGAATGTATCCCTCAATTTTTACATAACAACATTTGGTGAGAGAATTGAGGACTTCAAAAGATTTGTGCATTTATAAATAATATGATTTACTGGACATACAGACATAAACAAGGATGCTAATGAATGTAATGAGATTTTGTTTATACGGTTAGAAAATATTAGCATTGTTCAGTAGATGCAACCTATAACACAGTCACTTAAGGACAAAATCAAACTAGTGGCTTTCAAAAAATGTCTAGGACAATTATTTTCTCATACTCTAGGTTCCAGGATTTTAACTGGGATTTATAACTATATAGCACAACAAAGATCATTTTTTGTTTTTTTAGCAGAGGGGTTAAGAATTCTCTCCAACTTAATTGGCTTTTTATTTTATTCTATATACCACCAAACACACAAAGGGACTTTCCCCTGACAAAGTTTTGGTGGCTTGAAAAAAAAAAGAAGACATAAATAGAAACAGGAAGTCTGCTAGGCTAAGACTGCAAGTACGGGCAAGCCGTACAAATATGTGAATATGCGAATCAGAAATGTTGCAGTGGTACCCGACTTCAGTGGAATTTTGATTATGTCTGTAAACGCAGTTTGAAAAGGACCTCCTACATCTGTTTAAAGAGTCGACACTGCTCTTCTTTTCTTACCAGAATGTCGAGTTCCACCTGTTTTAGTGTATTACTCAAAATCAATAACGTTACAACTGAATATCCCTGCTTGTGTATGCAAGTGTTAACAATGTAAATGGAAAAGAATTTACAAAAAGCATAGATTTTAAAATCACCTTCCTAAACGTTTCTACCAGAAAGAATTAATATTGAACAGCTAAGTAAATTGCTCTCTTCACCGCACTCAGTATGATGCTCTCTAGCCTTTTCCTTCCTCCTAGCCTGACAGTCTGCATGCGGGGCTCAATATCTGGAGCCAGGCTCAAATGAGTAGACAAGAACAATGGGTCATTCTCCCCACACTAATCCATGTGGTCTTCCAGCCGGCTCATTCCTTTCTAGGGAATTTGGTTTAAAGCATTTATATGACCCTACTTAGCTCTACGCTTGGCTTCCAGCTTGGTTCCAGGGCCAAGTTAAAGCCCAGTTTTGAGATGTCCTCACTGTCAAGAAGCCCTAGGCGATATCTCAATTGCTTGAATATTACTTTGCATGAAGGTGTTTGTATTTCGAAAGAAACTGCAGCTTAGGTGACGCTTTTAAATCAGCTGTGACTTGGAGAACACCTGCCCTTCATCTGCTTGGTTTGTGGTGTCAAATTATTCTGCCTATTAACCAAAGCCTTCTGTTGTTTGAACAAGCTTTTTGTCTATGGCCACATTATCAAATTAGCAGAGGGTGCTGTAGTTAATAGTTTGATTTGGCCTGGGAACTGTTATTTCAAAGTTCTGTTGTTGTCTGTTTTTTAAGGAAATGTTAAAGAATTAAAAATTAAAGATCTGAATTAAAACTATTTTCCCCCTTTGCTTTCCATTCTTTTTCAAGAAAACCCTTCTCCAAACAAATATTGTTGGAATATAGATTAAAAAAAAACTACCTTAATTGCAAGAGAAAAAAGAAAGGGGAAAAACAACCAATAATACTTTATCCAGTCCCAAAAGTAGGGTTGAAAAAAATAGAGATCTCATTTCAGCGACATAAATATGAATCTACAACATTACTGGTGAGCCCTGAGAACAGCAGGGGAATGAAAAATAGAAAACATTGCATCTAACATACTCTGGCACACAACATTTCAGTGCCATCTGAAAGCAAGGCTGAGCATATTAAATAAAGATCTGACTGGGGAGCGATGATCTTTGTCCTTCCTACTGCTAGATGCTGCAGAGCCGAGTAGAAACTGCAATTATGTATTTCAGTTGAGGACAATGACTGTGGAAAAGCAGAACTAGAATCTTCCTAGGTGGATTCAGTGAAAAGCAATCTGAGTAACATACTGTATTTCCCTTTTCTTTCTGGCAACCTTTTCTAAAACAAAATTACATTCCCACAATAAAAGGAGACATCATGTCCAATCATTTTGAAAACTAATGTTATGTCATAAAAGTTTCTAATACAGAGCACACTCGGCTGAAAACTGAGGAACTAGGGTAAATACTGCAAATATTTTTTTCATTAAGTTTCATGGTTTGCCTTTCCTATGTAGTTTGTATTACAAACTGAATAGTTGCACCAGATGTCATATTATGCAAACATCCCTGTTCCTTAAAAGGTCCAACCAGTTCAAATAATTTGATGGATTGGGAAATTATATATAATACCTACATCTTAAAAATGTTATGATGCTTTATTTAGCCAAAATGTGAAAATATTCCATCTGAAAATGAACTGAAAATACTTTTTATTTTGACACAGCTGGAAAATGAGTATGATTTGTACATTCTATGAAGGAAGTGGACTGTTATAATGTAGCAAGTACAGTAAAAACTTTAAGACACTTGTTTTCTTTAAAAGAATTTCATCTCATTCTATTAATGATCAATGGTAGAGATGCCCCTTGTTTATAGCTTAAAGTATCAACACAGAATTTAACAAATTAACTAAATACATAAAAGTCAAAGTTCAACAAAATTTCAACAAAGATTATGGATACCACCCACACCCTTATTGTATCATCATTTAAATATCATAGGAGCAATTGAGAAAACTATTACTTAACAAAGGATTAGGACAAACCAAACACATGTGGAAAAATCACAGAAAGCCATTGTTTAACCACAATCAGAAAGGCACAGACAAGTGCATGTTTATACTTTCTCATTCAGTTTTTTCTCTCTGGATTAAAATTGCTTGGAATTGGCAGAAAACCTCAAATATGTAAACTACATTGACAGAAAGAAAATGAAGCAGAAAAGCAGGCTTGAGTTTTAAAATTAGATCTTGCTGTTGTATGCAAAAGCTGCTGCAATTTGGGAAAAATAGGACTTTGCATCCTTTGCTGGTGACTCATATCAAAACATTACTCACCTTGTTAGTATACCTTTTTGTTGAACTTTTCCTCAGAAACATCCCTGTATTTCTGATACTACGTGAAGGGCCAATAGTATTTTTGTGCTTTTCATTAGAAAAACAAAGAAACTCTAAAACTGCACTGTTGCATGGTCCAGTTCATAAGCTTAGAGTATAAATAACTCGCAGTGAAGACTGAAAATAAACTGGCTAGGACAACAAAACCATTTAGAATGAGTAATGTGACTAATTTGATGATATGGCCTAGCAAACTCTGTAGATAAGTCCTCCAGGCAGAGAGGGGATACAATCTCCGGTGCCCTTCCACCTGCTGCTGTCATGTGACCAACAAAGGGCATCTGCATAAACACAGGGTGGGCCCACCCCTTCATCTCATTCTGTGCCTTAAAATTCAGTTAGTAATCACTCCAGTTCCACAGCTGTCCTGCCAGTTTGCCTGCTTTTTCTTGCTCAAGAAGGAATTAAGAGTCCTAGTGTACCGTACCTCTCACACACATTCAATGCTTTACTGTGGAAAAGAGCTCCCAGGTTTACTGCTGGACCATTTCTTCATTTTGTCTGAGGCTCACACTCTACATTACAGCTGGAATTGGAAAAAAAAAGAAAACACATCATCTCCATTGCTATCACCAGGATACTTGGCATAACAGAAATTGTATTTCGTGAGTATGTTTTCTGCTTTTGTGGGAAAATGTATATTGTGGTCATTTTTGCAGATTTATTTTGGTTAAGGTTTCTTACTATAAAATACAGGCTGTTTTTAAATCACAGGAGGAGCATGCCTTGTAAGCAGTTGAAAACCTTTTTCAGAAACGTTAGCTTGTAAGACATTAGATTCCTTGTTTTTTTCTGTCTCTAAATATGTGTATAGGATATATACAGTACATGTGTGTGAGTGTGGTTCTGTACTTGCTGAATTGTAAAAAATAAGCTTTTTCATGTATCGCATAAAAAGTGCTGGACCAGGAGGATTCTGACACTTTCGCCCTTCTTTCTGTGCAAGCATGAGACTGAGATGATTGCAACGTGTGTGCGATGTGCCGTTGCACATACTGTATAACTGTGAGCGCAATGCTTCATCGCAGTTCATGTGTGTTGTCCTGCCCAGGGCCGAACTCCACTACACCGTCCGGGGAGTAAGGATGCTGTGTGAAGACATGGAGTGCGGGGTCTGCTACCTGCCCTATTCTCGTGTGGAGCGCGTCCCACGTGTGCTACACTGCAGGCACACCTTCTGTGCTCTCTGTCTGAGCTCCATGGCCCAGTCGAAGAGTGGGCTGCTCACTGTCCGCTGCCCGCTATGCCGCCAGATGACCTGTGTAGGCAGAGGCCTGGGACTGCAGGAAGCTCTGTGGGTGGACACCAAGGTGTGGGACCAGATACCAGAGAGTGAAGAAGAGAAGGAGATGGAGGAAGAGGACAGGGAGATCCGTCCAGCACTGCAAGTTGAAAGGTAACTGTACTTTCTGGGCAGAGCACCTGCTTGTGTTCAGTCATCCTTTATTCCTGTAATACTGAATGTGAGTGTTTATTCTAAAACAAACAGATATCTTTGATATGCAAACAAAACCTAGAGACCCGATGAGTATGTTTTCCAATCAGAAAACAAACGCTTAGGCTGACAGGAAGCCCGGCCTGAACCCTGACCATTCTTGACATCACTTTCTCCACTTTTCTTTTCAGTCCTGCCGCGCAGCAGTCCAGGCCAAAGCTCAAGAGGCTAAAAATTCCAGCCTTTCTGAAGAAACTCAATTTCTTGAAGCACCCGCAGGAGAGAACTGTGCCTAAGTGTAACGTGTGAGTTCTCTTTTATGTGAGTTCAGCATTATAAAGAGAGAGGGGCCAAACAAATCCCTGTGGCTTGAGGGGACTGTAGCGGTAAGAACAGCTGCACACGGGTTAGGTGGCATTCTTTTTCTTTGCCAGCTTTCGTTGCGCATGTCAAGTTGTACATTTGAATTTAAAAACCAGCAGTAACGTGTAACATGTCCATGCCAAACAAACATTAGGTTGTGTGTCACAACAAACTCACTTATGCTGTGAGTTGTGTGTGAAATGAAAACAAGAAGGGTGGGGCCGTGAGAAAAACATGTCTGAACCCAGTGTGATTACCTTTCACAACAGCTACAAATTAAATTACGTACAGTACAGGTATCTGTTTTTCAAGTTTTTGTGGCTAAACTGGAAGGATGACAGACATAAAGTAGATTGATTTCTGACAAGTGCTCGGTGTAATAGCAGGAACCTAAGGATACAAAAATATTCTGACAGTAAATCATTATGAGTGGTTCTGAGAAACTGATTCATAGGCGGAACCGAGTGCTCAACTTTTCACCTTTTGTGTATGCCACTTTAAAAACCTTTGATCTCTCTTTCACTTGGCAGCGAGATTAAATCGTGGCGTCGAGTGCCAGCAGCAGAAGTATTTTAAGAAGGTGATGTACTGTAAGTCAAGAAACCTCAAGAACATCAGTATTATACCTCACATGACTGTGCATGTAAAATACGTGTTGTATTTACAAAATACGTTTTGTGTTATGATAATCTGGATTTTGTCAGTTTTACTTAAGTTTACAAGATTGCAGGTCTTGAGGGACTGTGTGTGTGATTACGCCATTTTATTTTACAGTTAAATTATGAGCGGACAGAAATGGTATTTTGATGGCATTAAAGACCACTTGCAAACAGAACAGCTTTTATCATACAAAATGTATGAAATTACTTATGGAGATGTTGAATTTTCTGAAAAACTAAAGCAATAAAATTCCATTGTTTATTATTTATCTAACTCTATGAAAACTCAGGAATTGTGCATCCTAGGAAACCAAACACATCGAATTAACCTGTAAAGTGCTCTAATACTTCTAACACTACAGTACGTATGTTTATAGTACATACTATATATTTTGCTATTTAAGCAAAATACAAGCAATAAAAAACAATACTTTGTCATGTGCCCCATATGTGTTTTAGTCTAAAATTTATTCTTGAGGATTAGTTGTAAAGATTTTTTTTATTTTAAATATTCTGTAACCCAACATATCTAAAAGTGCATGATATTTTCTTTACATGTGTATTGCACATTAAAACAATGAAGGAAGATCCACAACATAATCATAAGAAGGTTAAAAACTAAAGATGATAAAATATGAAATCTTTAACAATCTGTGCTGTCCTCCTAATAACATTTTTCACAATTTCAAAAGAGTTCAATGCATAATTAAGTTTACTTTTTAAAACTATTGTATAAAATGCAATTAAGCTACATAGCTGGAACCTTTTCATAGAGGAACTGAAAGACCAGTGGAACTAATGACATTCTGTGAAGGTTGTATTTATTAGATTTATTCTATTGGCTAGTCTCTCCTTAATCCCGTGCAGCTGGTGGAATATGATTTGGTTCAGCTGTCCAGGCTACTGTAGCTCCTCTCCTCCCATGATGACATATTCCTAACAGATGGCATTTTTGTGAATTTCCCTCAGAGGCTGTGAAAATGACTGTATTTTACCATGTATCCATAAAGTGATTGTGTATGTGTTCTTTTTTTTTTAGAAATTGCTCGTTTGATTGTTTGATTTACAATAAAAGTTTCTGAAGGAAGCAGATTAATGTTGTTTCTTCCTGGAACAAAATTGGCTGTTGAGAGTCTTAGTTCCCGTTCAAAAATTCTAAAGTCAAATTATAATACAGGCTTCTGCATCTCATCGAATAACAATGGAATTGTCCCCAATATGAAAAGGTAATGTATTTCCTTTCAAAATCCATTCCTTTGAATAACCTAAACAGACCTACTATAACACAGTTTGCCATATTGAGGACCACTGACTGCTGAGACTATGTTAAGATGAAGCCCATTGTAATAGATTTACGCCTAGGATGGCAAAAAATGCAACATTTGTCCACAGATTCCAGCTAATCTATAATATTTCCCAATATTGATCTGTCAAAACCACCATATAAGATATATTAATTTTAAAAGAAGTTATGAAATTACTGAAAATTAGCCTAAAAAAGATACCTTACTGAAAAAGATACATTTACAAAAATTTATATAAATGGATTTGATTGTTTTAGGCTCATTTTTTAGAATCAAAGATCTGACGAATTGTGGGGTGCAGACACAGATTGCAGAATTGTTCAGTTTGAATATGAGTACCATTTTAACAGAGTTTTTCAAGTAAATGAAAATTTGCCTAGAAAAGATACATTATTGAAGAAGATACATTAAAAGCACTCTTAATAAATGGATTTGATTGTTTTAGGCTTATTTTTGGTGTAGTGAGGAACATTTTCAAATCTGTTCAATGGAGAGCTTCCGAGACACATTGCAGAATTGTACTGTTTAATGATTTTCTCCATTTATTTCCTTTATTTTTAACAGTGCCTTAGATTACAATTTGCCATCAGCAATGTTTTATTGAACACATTTGAATGCAATATGAAAAAGTGCATTGCTTTGACAAAAGCAGACATCGTCTTTCCATTCTATTCAACAAATCACTTCTTATGTACAGTTTCCCTCTTTCATACCTTTTACCCCTCAACTCTTCCTGTGGTTATTCTACAAGTAGATGTCAAAACAGTTCTAGTTTCTCTACACTTAGCAGTGATACAAAGTGCTCTAGCCCCTCCTGTCACTGGAAGTAGCCTTGGCTCTCTGAGAGTGGACGAGAGATGTTATGAAGAGCCCATTGTAAGATCCCATCTATGGAACCCTGCTTAGAGACACAGAGAGAGGAGAAAATACCGTTCACTTTCATTTATATCTTACGCTTTCCACTGCAGTACTAGTCATGAGAGCATGGAGCAATCTGACAAAGCCATGTTTATTAAAGCTGATATTCTGGCTTCTTTCAAAAAAACAGCTGGAGGCAAACCTCAGATCAATTTGCTACCAAAGTGACTATGTGCGCTGAATGCTCCTCTCTGGTTTAGAACCTTTCTTATGTTCTTATTTAATGTAAGAGTGATCTCAGAGCTTTTATGCCACACAGGGCCTGACAACCTGTAGATTGAGATGTTCTGATGTGTGTCAGACACTGTGGAAAGCTCCTGCATGATGCAGTAAAGGTGTTGACAACACTCAATATCAAAACATGATGGCTGATAACTTAGTTTTTAATTTGGTGGGAAGCTAGAAAATAAATCTCACAATATTTGTATGCAACAGATCACATATGTTAATGCCGATAATTGCTTCTCAGCTTTTTATCATTACTTTAACAGGTACTTTCTCTGGAGTTTGAACCCAGGCTCACATTGGAGATCACTGTTAGATTATATTGCTGAACCACCTTGACACCCTTTTCTGTTTTGAAAAGCAAAAAACAGATATCTGTGACAAAAGGCAACTTATATAATTTATTTCTAACCACACCAAAAACATTTTTCAAACAGTCTTGCAGTAATTTAAAGATTAGAAGCATGTCTCACCTCGCCCATAATGGAGTCAAGTTCTTCCTTATTTAACATTTGCTCAGGCAGGGGAGGCCTCTGCTCTGTGTTCTCATTTAAAGAAACCTAAAAATTATTAACAAGATGACCCTCTCTAAGTCTATCAATCAACTTTAGATCAGGAGACCAAAACTTTGTCAATATTAAATAAGTACAATAATACTTGCATTACAATATAGACCTATTATTGGGTACATTAAAGTCTGTTTAAAGGTTATAATTATATATCCCAAACTATGTTTATTTTCTTAGTCAAGGACACTCAATTACTAGGTGATTTAATTGGTATTAATTAGAAGAAATGGAAATAGAAATTGAGAACAGAAATGGTGCTAGACCATGGTAAAATCAACACAGAAGCCTCCCAGTAATCATTTAGGAAACTTCAGTCTGACTAAACTCAAGTAAACAGCAAAACAAGACAAAACCTGGTGGTATCAAGTATGATCAGAATTCCAGGAACCCTGGAAGAAAGACTATACCTGCACCTCTCCGGTGACCATTTGCTGTTTCTCATTATCGGATGATCCTCCCCAGATCTTAATGCAGGATTTACATCTCATCTTCCCACTGCTGTAAAGGAAAGGAAAAAACAAAACGAGACAAAATAGTTTAACTCATAGGAGCACTGGACAGGTAAGTGACATGGGTATTGACAATGGAGTGACGAGTGCAAACACTTAAGCACTGATAGTATACCAGCTCAGAGAGGGGAAGTAACAATGAGTATGGAAACTCTGGAGGCACTGTGAACAGCAATGGAGATCCCCTCCTTGTTGACACACCCCACAACTCTCCACAGTCCTCATGGACTCAGGGCCCATGCGCTGCTAAAACAGAGAGAAGTCAGTGTGTGATGAACAACACGCAGCATGAAAGAAATGAAAGAAAGTGAGACAACAGGGCCTTGTCACCTGAGTGCCAGATGCCTGACTGCTCTTGGTTGCCGTGGAGCTGGAGAGTGAAGTGGAGGTGAGAGTGGAAAAGAACGAGATGTCCACTGTGGAGCTGGCGGTTTCCATCAGTTCAGCAGTTTTAAGAGTGGGCTGTCCAAAACAGAAACAGCCCCCCAAAACAATTATCTGTGTTTCATTATAGAAATTATAGCACGTTAAAAAACAATGGATTCTTGTTTGAACTTGGGCTTTCGAAGCTGGTTATCTTGGCTGAAAAACAAACTGGGATAAGAGCACATGGTTTTCGGAATACTGTATGTAAAGATGCGTTGTTCTTGATCTTTTCTATATTTTATAGTCTTTAAGAAGCCATCACCAAATATCACTATAGTCACAAGCTCTCAGAGACAGACTACATGGCATGTGACAACACCTGTATTGCATTAGGCTTTTTGAAAAAAAGATGGCAATGGTGAATCAGCAGTGTTCTTTTGAAAAACGTACCATTCTGTTAAAGCTGAGCCATGATAAAAAAACAGTGGAAATCCCCCTTACCTGGGCCGCTGAGTACATCATATCTCTTTCAAGTTTATTACCAATGCAGGCCTGGCAACGCCATGTTCCACTGTACAAAATAAAGAAACGGGTAGGCCAGGCTATTTCAAGTGAATAGGGTATATGAATTCATTTTTGTTGTTACACTGAAAATACCGCAACTTTACAGAAATTTCTTTCCTAATGTTAATGGCTGAAAATGTTTTTTTGCACAACTCCAGTATGCAAGTCTTAGCAGCCCTAGAGAACCCAGGTACGAAGAACTTTTTTTGTTGAAAACTTTTCTTGTTTCTCTTATCAATATTTTTAAACAACGCAATACAGTAACTTGTATGGGTCTGTTATATATTGTTATATACAGTAACCAGCTAAAGACAACACCCCCAGACAGACGTTGAATGCCAAAGGGCTAGACTGCACAATGAAGTTTAAGGACAGGAAGAGAAAATAAAGAACTAAAGATGTGGAACACTGGGCCACAGAACTAAAGCGACATCCGAGAAATAGTAAGAAATCTGAATATTTTGAAGGGTGCTTTTTTTGCTTTCACTATCTGAACTCACCTGGGAATTGTGGTGAGGGGAGGCTGCAGACAGCTGAGGTGGAAGGCTCTGGGGCAGCCATCACAGCAGATCAGCTCTCCTCCGTCCTTACACACAGCACACTCGTCATCATTGCGTGGCACCTAAAGTCACAGAACCACGGGCAGCTGCTTAAAGACCATCAATCCTCTGGCTTTTGACATTGAGGACTACCAAACACTGTGATCACATGCCGTTCAGATCTTAGACTGCACCAGAACGTCAGCTTCAAAAGCAATTCCAGTTGTGACAAAACAAATTTTGGCAGTGACTTTGAGAGTGCTAGAGATTCTCCTTCCGTCTCCCTGGGACTACATCTCCTTGAAAAGGGGACTGTAGCAAAACATGATTTTGATCATGTGGACGTGTGGTTTTAACAGAAAAAGAAAATTAAGAAAATAAGTATCAAAATAGGTTACACCTCACATGAAAACTGTTTCATTGTTTCTTATTTGCTTTGTAATCCCCTCAAACCCCAGCACCAGAGGTACAATATCTTTCTTTAGATATATGTTTTAATTCCAAAAGTATTTTGAAAAATGTTTCATGTTCTTCTTACGTATTATGCAAACCAAGAAGGGTGACTGTAAATAATACTCGGATTTCAGTACAATAAGCCGTAAATATATCGTATTCTGCTAAGGGCTTTGAGGGATTAGCATAGTAACAGCATTTGGCTCTGTATTCTTCTGATTTACCTCTGTGACTCTGGCAGGTGGCGGCACCTTGTGGCGTATATGACTCTTTGCAGCCTTTGTCTTGTTTCTTCCTGCAAGCTCATCTAGCTTCCCAGGGGAGTAAAACTCACTGCCCACTTTAATGCATTTCTTAGAGCTACCTGTGAATAGACAGATTTAAGGCTAAGGAGGCATTGTTGTTGTGCTCAGAGTGCTCATGGTACAGGTATTCTACACACCTGCAGAAAAAAAAGGATGTAAAAACGTTAGCATGTGTATCATCGTCCATCTCTGATGAGGTGACATCAGTGCTCACCGGACTCAAAGACTTGCTTGATGAGGATCTCCTCCACAGCACCACAGCTGACTGGCAGTTCGCTTGAAGACAGTGTGACCGCTCTCTGAACAGAAGTCGCCACAGCCTGAATCCCTGCCAAATGTACCATGGACATCAGCTGTGAACAGGTGTCGGCTTATTATCCTGTGAACCTGGCCCAATTAAATAAGTGATTAGTTCAATAAGAACATTATGATGTCAGGAAGACCCGCTTTCTCCCAGTGGCCATTTCACCTTTGTGTGAAGGAAGCAGCTATGTCCAATACTGAGGTATTGCATAATACATAAGGCATAATGATAGAAGAGGTGTTCTGATAGGGAAGAAAAACAGTGAGGCCCTAGTACCTGTTTAACATGCTTACCATTTCCCATTGGCAGCCTGGAAGCCTCAGTACCATCATTCTTCCTTAATGACTTTGCCTTGTTCTGTGCTCCTGCTAAGTAAGAAACGAAAAACAAGAAGCCTATCAGATTTCTGCAGTGCAGCTGAACATCTCATTCTTGCTCCTCACACTTTCTCTGCTGTCTGATTCTTCAATGCCAGGTCCCATCAACAATGATCGTGAAAACATTCATTCTGCTTTTAGTTTGTAATAATTCACCCAAAGTGCTTCTCATGTACAGTATGTGTATATTCAGACACTCCTTTCAGAACGCTTACCTGTATTGGTGGCTGTCTTCGATTGGTGGGTGGACTGCACCAACCCCACGTCCTCTGGGCTCTTCCTCTTGCTGTGGTGTCCGCGAGACACTGGCGGTAGCTTCATGCCGCTCTGAGATTTTCTGCCTTTCCTCAGGCTGCTTAAAGCTCCATCTGACAATAGATTCAAAATCTTCAAAGGCACTGATCAGTTCGAAATCTCCGAAGGCATTGAAAATGTCAACCAGTTGCCTACTTCGGAGTTACAAGTAAAGGTTTATTCCACGCTGGAAAGAAAAGAAAGGAGACACAGCATTTCGGCTGTGGAGCCTTCTTCAGGTGTGAAGAAGGCTTCATTTGAAGAAGGCTCCACAGCTGAAATGTTGTGTTCATTTTATTTTCAGCATGGAATAAACCTTTACTTGTTCCTTTGCAGTCTACACATGCTGATGCAGATACCTACTGTACTTGAACTACTTCACAGTTAGTTAAGGTAATTTAACTTCAGTTAATTTAACTATGCTGTCATAGATTTTAATCACTAATACACTGTAGTTAGCATGTAAACAAGGGGAATTACTTCATCTGGTCATGGCTTAACGGTTTGGTGTGGAGTGTGGAAATCACGGAAATCACCTTTGGGAAAGCTGGTGAAGACGGACTGCAGTTTGGGGTATCGCTCCAGGTTGTAATCTTTAAATAAATTGCTCCAGAAGTTCTGGATGGTAAGGGTCTCTTTCTCCAGCAGCCGGGAGAGCAACGAATAGACAGCTTTGTGAATCCCCTCGTGTTTCTTCTTATCCAGAGTGTCCTGTGACAGATGCTACTTGCAGCAGTGCACTCCAAACATTGTTCAGTCACACCTCATTTAAAATTTCAGAAGGAGACTAAACAATTGCCGCAAAACCTTATAAAATTTTGCTTTAATGTTGTTTCTAATGCAACCACTGTGTCGGATATTATATACCATGGGACTGATAATTTTCCCAAAAGAACTGGGGTGGTGAAATCAGTATATAATGAAAGGAACTGTCTGAGGATATAGATCTGATATGTGAAGCATTTTAATTGCTTTCTAGTTTTCTTATGTAATTAAGTCACTCCCTGTAGGTATTTAAATTTACTATACGAGAGTTTAAGGACAACACACAAACAGACGTTGCATTATTATTCAGCCTACTGAATCTTGCAGAAATCTTTACCTTGAAATACCTCTAAGAAAAGTGATATAATCATTGAATTTGTTTTTTCTTATGTGGTTGTTTGGTCCAGATCCAAATGTAGGTCCATATGAAGTAAAATAAAGCTCATGTCTGAATGACATCCTACTGTAAACGAAGGGGGAACCTTGAACAGCTGCTCAGTGATGATATCGTGGTCAGCCAGTCCGTAGAGCAGTGGGAAGGGGTCGTCGATTGCCATGGCGATTTCAGTTCGGAACATCCTGAGCTGGGAGCGCAGGTCGGCATCCTCTGAGCGGTCGACACTGCCCATTGTCTGCTGAGAGAGACACTGGGGGCGCACAAAGATAAAGAATGAATGAACTGGGACTCCTATCTCAACTACAAGAAAGGACAAAAAGATACAGCCTGCTCTGGCCTGTTAATCCATTTTAAAAGATCTGTGTAATACATGAAAGACCTTTGAAGAGAGACTGTCATTTAGCTCCCGTAGTTTGTTAGGAGGATATACATAGGAAAACAAATATGAGGTAAATATGATAATGGGAAAACTTCAAGTGATATGTCCCAGCCTAAATCCATTACATGACATTATACAGGATAAAATTACATTTGTGTAATGCAGGTTATTATAGAGGACAGAATTAAATAACAAACAGAAAGTTAAGCAATGGAATATTTATTCCTAGTGAGCTGCTAAAATTGAATTGAGTAGCACAAAGCAAACCCCCAAGATACTGGAGATTATTCTGGAGGTGCTGAGAACCCCTCATATATTCAGTATGAATTCTCTTTTTTTAATTACCCAATGTTGAATTGAATTGTTGAATTGGATTTTAAACACTAACGTCTTCCCATTCATTCTCGTAATCACGTAAATATAATGTGAAAAAGACTACAGAGGGCAAAAGAACAAGATGAGCCTACCTGCAACACCGGCGATATGAAGTAAGGATAACACACTACAATCAACCCCGCTTCTCTTTTATTTGCTTCTCTGTCACTCCGCGTGAGAGGAAGCCAGTAATTGCTGAATATCCTGTGACTGGTGGTTTCAGAATCATTCAGGCAGGACTTATCCTGCTACACCAGCTACAGTACACCAACAAGACCTGACGAGCTTTCCTTGATTAGTCCCAGGCTATTTTGATTCCCTTCAAATTTTCATCCTGTTTTGAGGATCTTCGCACTTGTTAAGAATAAGGTTAAAATTAAAGCTTTAGGTGTAAGAGGTAGTGCTTGTATTAGACCATATTTTTCAATAACAACAATGTGGAGTTTGTTTCTGGTGTCCTTGAACCTAACGCAGACATGCAGGACGGGTTAATTAGTGTCTTTAAATTGTCCTTGTACATGAGTGTGTGTGCCCATCAATGGAATGGCATTCCATCCTGGGTGTAATCCCTGATTTGTGCCCAAATTCCAGAATAGGCTCCAGGTTACCAAGGCCCGTCCCAGAAATAAATGGCTTTCCGATTATGGAATTGAGATGAGAAACAACCCAGCCCAACATTATTGCTCTCTTGTACATGTGAAGATTAACATGTTTTTTTTTTTATGGTGACTTCTATTTTACCTAAAGAAATATATGAATTGGAAGCTATATATATACGGTGGAATAAAATATGTACTGGAGATGTAAAATGAACTCATTCCTCTTTTCATTCATATATGGTCTTAAAAATAAAATTTGTAATATTAAATAGTGATTAGATGTGTTAAATGTCCATTCGTCCATCCATTTTCTAACTGCTTTATCCAATGCAAGGTTATGGAGGAGCTAGGGCTTAAGCTGGCAAGCAATGCAAAGAAAGGTCATTTTGATTAACTGATCATTCTGGACTGACAATGACTCACTCGAGAGACATTGTTGCGTAAGCATTAAATAATCACTTTGGTGCGAGAGTGAATTGAGCACAGGTGATGAAGCGAGTTAACCTTTTGAATGTCAGGCCTGGAGAAATCCAAGAAAGGAAAATACAAAAGAAACCAACATGCATCATTTAGCAAGCGAACAATGCCTTTGTGCTACTGGTATTTTTGAAGCCAGATTAAGTTGTCACTGTTACCACTGTTGGTTACTGGGTAAACAGCCCGTAATTCCTAACCTGGCAAAAACATTACAGTCAAACTTTACTGTCAATGTCAGGCCACAATCTGGGAGACCACCAGTCATGACATCCCCCATGATCCATGGGAAAGAACAAGTTTTGGGGCAGCATTGTCTAGTTCACTTGTAGACTTTAACGGTACCCTAGCTGCACAGTGATAGTTTGATAAAGTCCTAGGACCTTACTTGCTGCCCTTTTCTGTAGCTTTTGAAAGCTCAGATAGAAGAGAGACCCTAACACGAGCATGACAGCACATCATACTGTATATGATGGACTAGGAAAGTTCCAAATTCAACCAAGGGTTACTTTGCACTCCACCAGATCTGAGGAATGCATGTTTGTGTCCTATCTGGTTTCATCCTCTATAGTTCCTGCCCCATGGAAACTTGTGACCTCATCCGCCATGGCTCCTATTGATAGGGGAAGTACAGATTCTGTTTGTAAAGTAATAGAACAGACAATGGTTTCAGTGTAGACTTGAGAGAAACCAAAGCAAACTCACCATCAGAGTTCTACAAAAAGGTTCTTTCCAGTTGCTCACACTTCTTACATTATGTGAGGCTTACATAAAACTATGAGTAAATGTTCTGATTAATCTCTAGAGGTACACCAGAATGATGTACTTGATACTTTTATGCAGCACAAAATGCACCACTTCTATGCAACAATGTCAGACAGACCTCAGTAGATTGTGTCAATAGTGATCTGAAAAACAAGTTAAAATATATGGAGGTACTTTGTAATACAGGTATACTAATTACACTGCTACTAAAATGTATTTACAATGTACAGTAACAGTACATATCATAAAAGTAAACTACTGTACGTAGCTGCACAGAAAATCCTACAGAACGTGTAATTACAAGTACAAAGTAAGCTACTGTAGTAACAAAGTCTGTCTTCAATCAAAAACTTTGTATCAAGCTACAATGAGCTTTCACTGTAATTCCATGTTTGATAAAATGATTGTATGTTTACCTACACATACAGTAATTTAATTGTAAGGTGTAACAAACAATATCAGTACAGCTGTAATATGTAAGTATTGCTACAGTATGTGATAAACTGTACCAAAAAATGTAAATTGAGTGGTCACACAAAGTGTTAAAGTGCTACATTTATAAATCATTTAACAATGCATGGTTATGTTCATCAATCACTCAGGAACCGAAAGAAAAAGGAAAGATCTCTGACAAGTAGCATTTTGGTAATAAGACATTTTTATTGATCGTTTAGACAGACATGCTAATTCTTTTTACAGTGTGAATGAAGAGCCAGCTCTGAATCTGTCAGGTCTGCTCTACAGAGCTGTAACATTTACATCTGAAATGTCCTCACCTACAGCCGAAGTGTCCAGTACTGTGTCTCCCTTGTCCCTAACCTAGTGAAATATACAGTGAAATCGATGTCGAACTAGCTCTTACAGAGTATTGTTGACAAACAGGTGGTTGCTACTCTAAAGCCTTGCCACTACACCAGCTCGTTACGTCTGATACACTCAAGTTACAGTAAACAAATGTTGTCCAGGTACATACATTAATCAATCAATCAGTCAATCAACAAATAAATAAAAGCCCCTCCCACCCCTCCCCAACCCCTGTACACAGAGTCAATTAGCAGGTCAGCTCGCTTGGTGCATAGAGCACTCATCATGCCTAGGTGTGTTCTAAGAAGGCACCAGTGTAAGTAATTATTAATAAAACATAAAAAAAAACAAAAACAAAAGCAAACTGGTGGGCACACGGTCACTAACACGGACAGGCTATTAAACTTTCTTTACTACACACGTTGATATGTTACCTGATGCTTTGCAAGGCCGATTTGGCTGTCCTATTCTTTTCTTAGGCAAAGAAACGTAAAGGAGAAAGGTTAATATACAGCAGGTAGAAAGACAGAATAATTCTTCATTAAATCAGATGTTTTGCCAGACTGGAACACAGCACTGCCTTTTACAAAACAACCTAAAAACAGGCATTAAATAGCAGAAATCTTGCATTAAAAAATAAATGCCAGAATCATTTTTAATGTGATCTTTCAAGTGTGCTTTCTTTCAACAAATAAACCCTGGGATGAGGTTATTATAGAACAGCAAGCCAGCATTTACTGTTTTACAAAGTGAAAAATCAGAAAAACATACAGAACCTATATACATTGAATTTATACCATTCTTAAATAATAATAAATATTAGCCTAACATATATTAATAGTATAGCAAACTGGGCACATCAGCTATCACCTGCAAGATATGTTTCAAATCTCAAGAACACCTATACCCTTTTATTTTCACTGGGGAACCTTAAAAAATATAATAAAGTCTGTAAAGCATTTCTATAAGCAACACTAGTAAACAAACAGGCCAATAATGCTTAAGCAGAGAGACTGCATCTTAGATTTTTAGTGTTATCTGGCTCTTAATTAGTTTAGCTATTTACAGAAAGAAGAACATGTTTTAGAGCTTTATCTAAAACATCTATGGCATTATTGAGTATCTTTCAAAGTAATAACTGTTACTTCATAAAACCTATGAAACCATATATGAGATTTTTGGAGTTACTGTAGCAGTACACCGTTCAGTAGAACTTAAGGCTTTTCCTTGTACACACTCTAGATCGTTATTTTCTTTGTTTCCTAACCATTTTTCCAAGAATATCAAGAACGTAATAGAGAAATCTTTGCTCCATTAGACAACATTTTCCACTGCTCAAGTTGCTGTTTTCCTAGGGTGTGAATGTACAAACAGTAACTGCCATTGAACAACTGGATGCTGTTGAAAAGGAATTCAGGTCAGCTCTGTAGTGGCTCTTTTAGTTAATTATAAATTTGCACAGGTAAAAGGCTACAATCCTCCAGGACTAATCCACATAAAAAAAATACTTGGGATTAGTTGAATAATATTCAGGTCAAGAGTAAAGTGTATTGGCAAGAAGTTAAAAAATGACATCAATTTTTAGGGTACTGTCCAAAATTAATACAAAGACAGCAATGTCCTTAAAACAAAACAGTTATACAAAAAAGACAACCAAAACTGTAATATTATAACTGCTTACAATCAGCAAGTTCAATGTTAGCCTTGTAAAATGTTTTGCTCAATTAACAACACCTGCACATTCTAATGGCATACTAATTGCTGACAGCCCTGCTTTGCCTGTAGAACTGTTTAAATATTTACTGTACTTAAAATGTTGTTTTAACTTTGACATAAACTAATAAATGAGTAAACTATTTAAAAACGTCAAATACCCATAGAAATGTGTTATTAATATCGATGCAGTCTTTTGCAGAGCAATTCCTTTCATATTGATGCTCAATGATATACAGTAAATTAAACTTCTTCCATTTTGAGAACACTTAAATGTTACTTATTATTACTATGGTAATGCGTTACTTTATTTTTTTCCTTCAACTCACCCTTATCTTCAAGATACAATCAACCACAATAAAAAGAACGGTGTGACATTATTTTAAATGTGAATCAGACCTATTTTATACATTTATCATCCTTTATCAGAAATTATACAAAGTGCAAAAAAGTCTAAAAAAATAATTAAGCACTGCTGACCACTGGCCTTCTAAGATTCTTTTTTTTTTATCCCATCAGACTCTGTGTTTAAATTAAAGTTAGCTGTTGACTTATAAAGATACAGCTGTTGTGTATAATTATTTTATTTACTTACAAAAATGTTAGTTTGGTTATGTGACGGGTCATTTGATTCTCTTGAACAGCCCAGTAAAAGCAGCAAAGTAGTTTTACTTCATGTTATTGCGATGGCCTTCCACCCTTATCACGATACAGTACAATCAAACATTGTGCATTTTTTCTACTGACTCCACTTTCTGATTTGGACTGAAGATGTTTAGGATTTTAGCATTTTCTCAACAGCTGTGTATGTGTTTACTGGCATGCATACTTCGATGCAGTTTTTAACATAATGGCAAGACCAGAAACTACTTTGCTCTAAAAGGACGGAGTGGAGGAGACACTGGGATTAAACATTCCAAAACAAAATCAAAACGAAAGGAAAAACAATTGAAAAATAAAATTAATAACAAATGTTGGGCTGCCCAATTTTGAAATAAAGGCCCCAATTAAGCCCTTTTAATCTGCAAAAAAATCATAATATCAGTTGACTGGGACTGATAAGAAGAAGGGGTGATCACAAAAGACAATATTAAATACCACATGGAGTTTCTCAGTGTTCAGGAAAAAGACCTGTGAATCACCACAAGCTAAAATAATTAAAAAGCAATGTTGCAAAGAAATGGCTTGTTAAGAACCATGTCTGGCCAATTGTTCTCTAAAACTGTAAAGTTAGCAAACATTTAAACATACTATGGACTGAATACATTTTTACGTTTGTTATCCCAATCCATTTTTGCATGAATGTCAAACAAGAAAATCTTCCACATGATGAATAAAATCACTGGTGGAAAATATGTTTTACAGATTTCCTTTGTGTACACTGGCAGATAGAATTAATGTTTATAAACTGCTTGCATGCATGTTTTGGATATCCAATCAGGAACTTTTTTTGCTGTGTAGCAATTAAACTGCCCAGCCTAATCAGATACACATTGATAAAGCAGATGATCATGATCCTTCACAATCTTAAATAAGATGAAAACCTAGTTTGTTGGCATTATTTTAGTGCTTTTACTTAAGTATACAAAAATACAAAACAAAAAAACTGTACCATTCTAGTTTTTCAAAAAAGTTGTATACATATATTTTGAGTTTGGCTGCTTTTTTCTTTTTAATTTTTAAGACGTTTTTTGGCAATGTTGTTAGTAAAGTACATTATTTTACAACAGAAGATTTAAATAACACTAGTTCCAACCAATAGTCAATAGTCAGATGGAGAGGCCAAATACCCAATTTGAGAAATCAACTGGAGGCTAACCAATAGGAAGCAACACAACAAGCATGTGGTGTGAATGAAGCTACCCAATCCAGTACTGCGTATTAACAAGAACACCCGCCTTCGCTGGTCTGGGGCTCCTGGGGTTTGTCCAACTTGATGTCAATCACTGATGAGCAGTCTGTTAAGGGCTGTAAACTGCAATATGCATTCAGACATCACAAAACAGAAAATTGAAACTTCAAGCCAGTCATTGCATTGTCCAGTGTGCAATTTGATTCTTACATTTAGTTATTTTATAGGCAACCCCCCTCCCCCACTAGCTTTTTGAAAATGTTTACATTTTAGAAAAGGTTGTATAATAAAAATCAGTTACAACAATTGCCTATGGTTTTATTTTCTCCCTTTCTCAAAATATCAAAATTCTGTACAATAGAAATTTTGTGCTATTAAATAATACTACAAGAAACACAATAGAAACAAATACAATAAAAATGGTACTAAATGCAGAGCAACCCCAAATTCCTATTTAAAATGGCACATTAAGGAATGATTTTAGCCCTGACATTATGTCTTGTGTAAAACGAAAGTTCTTTGTATGGAATTCACTCTTATGAGGTAGATTGTTAGGAAATATCTGTTTTATATCTGATATCTTTGCAGCCATGTTTAGCTGCTAAAGAAAACTGCTGTACAGTCTTTCCTGAGCTAGATGGCCTTCTAGATCTTTTATTCGAAGGTTTTTCTTTATATTTTCTCTGCAGAATGTTAAATGGACTATAATTTTCTATGTACAATATATATACATTATAATATATATAATATATATAATTCTTAGGACCCCATGAAAAAATTGCTTTACATGCACAATTTAAAAGCTTGTTCAGGGGTAACTTTGATTACATTTTCATACTTATTACTATAATCATTTTTTAGGACTTTAGGAATTGTGATAGGGATGCCTTATTATCAAAGACAGGATATGCGGTAATGTCTGTATATCAAAATGTTGAGGAAGGCAATGGATTTTAATGTCAGATGAAAACTGATTTTTAACATTCAGAGGAAAGACGCATCAAAATCAAACTTAGTAGCTTACAGTTTGCCCTGTTTCTCGTTTCTGTTTTTAAATTAATATATAACTTGTCAAGCAGATTTCTTTAATGTTTTGCCTTTGCATGAAAGTAATTTTGATTATTGTGGTTATCACAAGTGACTATTTCCATATACAGAATATGTCCCGTGTGTATTTCTAAGACAAAAATGTAAAACTAAAGCAAGCTGAAATGTCCCTTTAGCAGAAAAAAGTAAAAAAAAAATAAAGTATAATGACACAACAGGTTAAGAACTTGGGAAAAAAAAATCTTGTGAGTGGATGAAAATATAATAATTCTTTGGACATACTGTAACAGAAAAAAACAGCAGAAAGAAAACTATATACAGTATAAGCATTATACAGTATAAGACATTTTTACTTCAAAAATATGCAAAGTACTTTTCCATGTCAAGTAAAGCTAGCTCTGGTAGAAATGTATATTTATGAAAAACAACTGATTTGGTATGAAAGCAGTGTGGCAAGCAGTTTACAATTTCAGAGGGGCTTGCATATTGATATAGGAGAAGGTTCTCTTAAAATTAAACATGGAATGGGAAAACAAGCTGCCACTTCTCCGATTCTTCTGTCAACACCAATCGCATTATTCATAAGCATATTTAAAGACTCCTGGCCTCTGTTTGAAGTGTTAAATGAAGTGGTGAGAGGTGCTTTCAAGGATCTGTAGCTAGCTGAGGGGAGGAAAATTACTTGAGGGCAGTGGTAGTTATGGGAATGACAAAGCCAAAGCTTATTCCAAATATTGTCAAGCCCATCCACAACTTAGGCGTTAACTCCTCAGCTCAACCTGCAGATTAAAAGTGTCTGGAAGAAAGCAAATGTACTAAAGTGCAACTGTTGTCCACTGAACTCCATGAATAAAAGGACTGTCAGGTAATTTAGAACTCCAGAATAGCTTTTGAAAAATCCCCTCTTCTTCTTCCCATCTGCTGTTGGTTTATGAACAGTGCATAAAGAAAAGTTCAATCGTTTTACTACGCTTCTTTTCTGTGCAAATCTGACTCAACAAATATCAGGAACCTTATTATCTGTCATATACTGTAATTTGATTGGATCTTTTTGTGGAGCTCAACTTTTCATAAAAGGTGCTGTCGTACTTTGCTCTGTGGTGACAGAAGAGAAGATAAACCAAAAATCCTTTATACAGGGACCATTATCAAATCACACATACAGTACAGTACCTGTACACTTGCCTATAGAGGAAATATTGAACAGTTTCAGGTTTCTACTAACATCAGTACATGACTTGGACAATATCTTCTTGGACCTCATGGCTCCACTTTGCAGTGTAAACAACAGGCAAGGTCAGAACTTATGAACAGCCAAGAAAACAATGTGGGTTTGGATAAAGGAAACCTTGACATTGCACATAAATCAGTGTGGCTTTGAAAACTGGGAATGGTCTTCCCCCTTGGGAACTGGCAATTACAAGACGTAGCTCTCATAAATTGTGTCCAACATTCCTCTACTATATTTCCCGCAACACGTCAGTTTCAGAACTAATGACTAAAATCAACACAGTCGGAAAATGTCTGACACCTATAATAAAACAGACAAATAATCCGTCAGTTTATTTGTTTTAAAGTTAAAGATTTTTTTCTTTGCCGTCTTACAATGTTTCATCGCCACTGTATGCCTGTCAGCCCTGTTTCGCAAAAGTAATAGTTGACATGCATTGTCTGATGACACTTTGGCATACAAACCTCCACATTTAAAATCATTTAATTGTTGGAAGTGCAAATGACTATTGCTAGCTGCCAACATGTACTGCATATCAATCAGACATGCTTACAGAAAGCAATCCTAATTTTCTTCATTTTGCACAGCAGGACTGTAAGCCTCCCAGAGTCATTAGCTTTAATTAAAATACAGATAAAAAAGCTGGAAGAAGAAAAAGAGTAATTGACTGAGCTATTGCTAGACATTATGAGGCAGGCTTTGCAAAACATGCCAAATTGGAAGGTCATATTCTATGAGCATAAAGCCTATTTGATAGCAGTTCATGTTCACAACAGTGTTGCTTTGGCTGAAGGACCCATAGTAAAGATCATTAAAAGGCTTTTTACAAGCCTTTTTACAAGTACGACGCAACTATATAGTTGAAAATATACCATAAATGAAAGTGATTACAGAATGAAAGGCAAATGATATATAAATGAGTTCCAAGGCCAAGACATCACTGGGTAATGTATTAATCTATGAAATCTCCACCTCTAGGGGCTTCTTTATATCGTTTCTTTGACCATTGAGTTTAAGTTTGACGTCACAGGACACCAAACCTGTGACACTGTGACCCTGTTAAGAACTTGTGTCTCTCACTGTTGACTCTAGCACCCAGGCTGGTATTAAAGTACACATACAACTGCACCTGCAGGAATATGAACAATCAAAGAGGGCATAAACAAACATAGCTAAAACGGGCAAGGAAATCTTTAACTTTAATCTTTAGTTGGCAGGCTTAACACTGCCAAGGGAAATGTTTCCTTTCTGCAGTGAAGTCATGCACCTCACATTTATAATGAGATAAACAGAAAGCAAAGGATACATACATATAGAAAAATATTTTTCTGCTTCTGTTGTTGTCAAGGAAATTGTGTTTCCATTGAAAAGGAAAAGTGACAGCAACAGTCAATTCTTGCTGAGTAAAGTAAAAAGTATAGAAAATAGTACCATCAATTACTGTGAAAAGAAGGGTGAAGGTTAAATGCTCTTGTTTATGTGTGGGATTTGTTATTAAACAGGGAATGTTTGAGCATGACCAGCTGCATAAAACATCTACATTAAGAGGAGAAGCATGCTCAAGGGCACTTTTCTTTAGTGCTTATCACTGAAGCATTTCTGTAGAATATAAAACACAAACTTAACCACAGAAATGTAACTGGCATTAAAGATGTATCTCTTGTTTATAAATGGAATATGTAAAATATTTAAGAAAGGGGTTGGCACGTTCATAAACAAGTCACTGTGTTTTAAGTGGTAGGTGAGTAACCAATAATTACTCTTGAAAATAATAATCAGTTGGCACAGATAATAATGGGACTGTCCTCTTAAAGACCTGTAAGTGTTAACCTATTAGAAACACTAGTTGTTAGAACTGTGTCTAAAATTAACACAGAAGTATGACAGTCACTGTATCTTCAGGATGTGCCTCACATACACTTGTTGTAATGCAGTCAGCAATTCTACTATTTAGTGTTAATATAAACTGGCGCTCTCTTTCCAATGGTGACAGAGACTGGTTTAGTGCATCTGGCCTGAATCGCTTGTTTGTGCTCCATTTGTTTGACTGATGATGAGTGCATTTCTCGAATGTTTCCAATGCATTAACTCTGCAGTCTTATTTGGCACCACTTTCAAGATGAGGCCATTCCCCTTGGAGATAAGTTTAAGGAGAAAATCGCATGCCGCTGCCATTTAATCTGAACTGCTAACTGAAGTTATGATCAGATTACATGTACTTCTCAAATGAATTCTCTGTTTCTTGTGACATGGCTCTAGATCAAATGGCCTTTGTTTTACACAGCAAACTGTATGTACTGTAGGAACAATAAGCAAAAGTCTCCTTTTTGGAAAAGCTACAGCCAAAACATACAGTAACTACAATGGTAAAGATAAAAGACATCACATGAACTTCACTACTGTTCTGAAACAAATCATATTGACACTACACAGAAAAAACACTGAGGCACTGCTGCCTCACCAATTTGCATTTTTTTTTAAATTTAATTCCACAAATGTATCTTAAAATGCATGAAAGGAGACATTATTTTAGCAGATTTAATGGAGGAAATGCATCAAGGTGCAATACGGCCACTTAACAGATATCCTGTCCTCTTTGATGTTATTTTGTGTATCCATGACTTAATGGAATGGAACACTTTTACATCAAAACCAGAAAGAACATAAATAGCTGCTCCCCTTTAAGAGCTTACAACATGTAAATGACAAAACAACCAGCTTCACTTAGGACTCAGCAGAATCCAAAATATAAGACGCAAGATAAAAGTAAAAAGAGAAAGATTTAGATTTAGAAAAGAAAATCTTAAGGCATGCATGTACAAGCAAACACGTAAATCCATGGAATTAATAATCTCACAAATGGTAAAAATCAATTTTAGTGAGCCCATTAACTCCACAGAGTAGGATGAATTTAATAAACCAGATGACCTTCTTGTGTTCATAACTTTACTTAAATAGAGTCTGAACAGTGAAAATAAAAACTGAACAAATGAAGATGAGATGCAGATTAGATTCCAGTGTCACACAACCATGTGAAAAGCTATACATCTGACACACTAGCCTGTCCTGTGGTCAGAGATATTGCCCATTACAAACATAATAAATTGGACAATACACAAATCAGCTTTTCAAATTTTAGCCTTATAAATATACAAGAACTCCAGTCCTCAGTGTCAACAAGCAGGCAGGAGTTGGTAAGCAGAACTCAGACCCCAGCTGGGATAAAAAATAGACTGCAAATTCAAGGTTGCCATTCTTTTGATCACTTTTTTGCAGAGCAGAAGTTTAATAGATTCACTGCCAATTACTGGAGTAGCAGTAAAACCCTGTTGCAAATCAATAATTAATTTTCTGATTTGGATATTATACTCCTGGCAATCTTTAAAAATGTGTTTTTTTACAGAGATCTTGCAACACCTACTGCACAGACCTTTTGCAATAAGGTTTTTCTTATGTAACTGAGAGACAGAGAAGAGACTGCCACAAATGTCAGAGTGAACAAAAAGTAAAGTAAATATGAAACATCTCATTTAAATTCTGTTCTGTAACTATTTCTAACTTATATGCTGTATCTCCTGCATTGCTTTTTTATACTACAAGCTGTATAGAACAAATTCTCAGTCATGAGAAACAAATTTTAATAACATTTCTAAATGTTGCTGAAAGACTATAGTTAAATTATGTTGCAGAAGTGTTTCAGCAACATTACTGGAACATTGTGGTCTGGTTATGTTTAACATTTACACATACTGTAGCATTGTATCAGTGTTACAATAACCTAGGACAATCACATCTATATGATTTTTAGAAAAGTAATTTGGGTTGTTTAATACACATTATGAAGATGTTAGAATATTACAAAATACTAAAATGAAGGGTGAACATTGTAGCAGCCTTAACGTTTTAATCTTAGCTGTTTCTGTAGTGAAAATAATTTTTCTTTCTGGAGTCATTCCCTGGAGTCTACAAATTTGCATTACCACAACATTTTATGATAGTTTTTTTTTAGCTAGGAGACATCTACAGTATAACCAGAAGGTATACACTGAAGTGTTAAAAATCACACTTGCTCTGTTTAAACACATACTGTACGTAATCTAGTCATTGGGAAATATGTCACATTCTACAATGCTTTAGAAATTAACCCTGGACCAAATGGGGTGGGTTTTTACAAAGATAAACCCCAAGCCCCATATGTCATCTTGATATGAGGGGAAGAAAATATTTATGATTTCTGATATGGAGGGAGGAGTGGAGGTATTTCATATTGGTGGAGCAAATGCCAGACGTAAAAACAACTTTCATCTGTTCGGAACTGCTTTCAGCACTGGAGAATAATTTCCCATGTCCTCCAGCAGTGCAAATGCCATAATCTGTGATTACAAAACATAATTCACTGGGTGGTCTGAGCCTAGCTGTTAAACGTTAGTTCAGTTCAGAGCTGTGATAAATTGCAGGTACTGTACCTGAACTGACAAAGGAACCCTTGTGGTAGTTATTATTTGTAGGTAAGTTCTAGTTGACCCTCATCCCCCATGTGCTTGCCACACCACTGCTACAGAATCCCAACAGGTTCCAGAAGATCAAGACTCAAGTAAGGCCTGGGGTGCAAAAATGAGGGGAGTTTCTCAAGGTAACTGACGGGTGACCGATATAAGGTTACAGTCTCTACATTTTAAACAAAATCATATTTAATCCAAAAGTTCAAACTAAAAACATAGTTTGTTTTTTTTTGTCATTGAAGCTAACTTTCGACCTCATCGATTTGAGCTTTTGACCTTAGTGTCTTTCCTTTCAGTTCACTAATCACTTTGATTACAAAGACAAGCAGCGCGCTGAGCTTTACTGCTGAGCGCGAGGGAGGAAGCGGGGAAAGAAAGTCCCTAAAGTTCCAGGATCCAAAAACGTGCATATTTCTGATGAAAAAAAAAAGCTTTTGACTGAAGACCTGCATTATATATTTTAATATAATAGACACCTGAAGAAGGCTCCACGGCCGAAACGTTGTGTTCTCTTTCTTCTTTTTTTCAGCATGGAATAAACCTATTACTTGTTCCTTTGCAGCCTACGCATGCTGACGCAGCTACCCACCTGAACTTATATATTTTAAGTCTGTTGTGTTCTGCACTCAAAGTACTCCTAATTAAAATGAATTAACTGTGCTGATGATTTACCATCTAGTGTGCATAAGAAAGTATATATCTTTCTTGTAATATACTTTTTTTTTCAAGAGATCCTTCTTTCTTTTACTTTGTTCTGCCTTAGATCCAATTAGTCAGGCCCTTGACATACAAAAAAAATAACTATAAGGATTAATTATTAATTAAGCTTACCCTCATTTTTCTTTCAGGCTAAACTTCAGAAATTCAATCTTTTTTTCCCCATTACAGACTAAAAGAAAGAATCCCAAATGTACCTGCAAACAATTATCTGATATGCAGATTACTTAAAAAATACAGTCATACCCCAGTATCTGAATCTAATTCATTCCTGAAAATCTGTCCGGGAGGCGGCAGATCGTAAATTGAAAATAAAAAATTCAATTTCTTTTGGGGAAAATTCCACCCCGTTCGCTCAAAAACCACCCTAAACATTGTAGCACCCTCGCCCGGTGGTGAGGAGGAAGTGCACCCAGTCGCTGAGGGTATTGCAGTGCCGGCTGGGAGTTGTAGGCGGGGGGAATCCGTCGGTCCGTAAGATGACCAGCAGCTGACCCTACTTATGTAAATAGGCCTGCGTAAGCTAAAATGTTCTCTGAAGCTTAGTGTCCCATAAGGTAGTGTGTAGAGTCTGTTAAAGAGTTACCACCCTAACCCTGTGTACCTGTTCCGTCCGTCCCCTAATGTGTGTGTAAATCCTGCTGTTGGTTTTGTTTTGAAAGAGAGAATAAGAACAGGTGCTTGTGTGCCTGCATGGTCTCTTCCTGTCCTTGATCCTGAACGAACCCTTAGTCGTTACAATATAATACCATTACAGCAAGCTTAGTGAACAACGCAGTTCTACTCAAATAAGCCATGTATAGCTGTAAAATAATGATATCATATTTGCATTTTTCATTCTTTCCTAATAGATTGCTATCCAAGCGATCGGATAGAACGATGTGCATATTGTTGTTGACTACTAGATGAAATAATCTTTTTCTCTTCCTTAAGACCTCATAATGAGCAGCAACTACAAAACACACACTAAAAAAAAAAGACTTTAAAAAATGAGAGCACAAGCTTTCGCTGTGATCGTAAACAAAGCACCGCTGCCTCACGGCGTCCTTACCCACAACACCTTGCGCATGCTCGGTAACAAACAGCTGAGTTCAACTGCTCACAGGTTCTCGGCCAAAATCGGTCCTTTCTAAATTCAAAATTCGGATTAGCGAAATTTCGTTCTTGTAGCGAATTGCAAGGTACAAATTCTTCATGTTCAGATTAGCGAACATTCGTTTTTATACCGGGGTATGAGTGTATTTTATTATAGAAAGTACACATGCTGAGATGTAGCCATCAACAGGCCTGTACGTTTTTGTAATGGCATAGTTTTTTTACTTTTCACACTTTGTCTTATAGATACCGAATGAACCAACGATGGTACACACTCCATCATTCCCTTGTGTTTTTCTAACATTCCTGACTGCCTTTTTTACGCGAGCAATCAAATCCTGGGCCAAGTGCGTGCTTTGTCTCATTGAAAGGATACTGCCTTCTTTGCTCGTCTCCTGCATGCTCTCCATTCCGGGGAGTGCTGCTGCCACACGTCGGAACAGCTGCCAAACAGAAGGAAAGAGAACACTGTCACTCAGACACCCGCAGAGACAGTGACGGGTGAATGACTACCTGAATCCCTATTTAAAAGGGCTTCATCTTTGTTGGCTGGGCACATTCAAAGCCCCCTTTTCGCAGTGCTCAAAGAGAAATGCACGCCTCATACAATTCAAGATGGTGCCATTCACATTCAGTTAATCAGTCTTATCAATTAATGTTTTGCTTGATAAAGAAGAACAGACAGTGTGTCAGAAAACACAATGACATCATTTCAGGAAAAAGAACTCAGGACTTACAACAAGCCCTTTCCAGGCAATTAGTCTTCAGCTACTAAAGGCACTGGAAGGACCGTTAAAAACACTCAATTACCCTAAGTGGTTCATTTCCCAAAGGGAAATAATTTCAAACAATTTGACAAACAAAACAAATGACAGTGAAAATGGTTTCATGCGTCCATTTTAACAGGCCAGCTTATGATAGCTATTAACACTGAAGGGTCCAGATGGGATCCCCAAACTGTATGGAGGACATGTTAATATCTCCAGATCTCCATAATCTTTTTTCTTTCACGGTTGGTTTTCATTAAATGCAGCCTTTGTGTTGCCATGAAGTGGGGGCACAAGGTATCAGAATAGTTAAAAGAATAAGTAAAATATTTCTAGCTGACTTGCTTGAAACCTCATTTAAAGACACCCAAGACATAGTGTAAATGGTTACAGTCTAAACCTAAAATGGGACCAATCTCTCAAGAGTGCAAAGGATTGTCTAGGTCTATGTATTTGAGATGTCATTTATTTAGCTAAATCGTTCTTCAGAATCATATTCCCTAAGGTAGTACCGAGCAAAGGTCTTCACTAAAACACGTTTCCCTATAATGAACCTGCTACTTCAAAACTATATGAAACAGCACAAACATGTATCAGGACCACTTTTTTTTTTGTTCTGTTTGATTAATCATGCTCTCCTACAGAAGGTATGTATATATGATTCACTGACCTATTAGAAAGAGAAAAAAAGCCATTTTTTTGTTTCCTTCCTGCAGTGCTATTAACAGAGGGAAAAAAATGATTTATAAAAGAAGGTGTCATTCAATTCAGTTGTAAAACACATTTGAAATAATTTGGGTGTTTCCTTAATTTTATTTTTTTAATTCAGATATTTTAAATCTCCCAAATTTGAGAAAATGCGCTGCCCTTAAGGAATATTTTCTTTTACAGCTGCATTTATCTTCCCAGGATATTGCCTTGAATAATGATACTCTGACAGAATGCAATACTGAAAAAACCTTCGTAGCTAAGCCGCAGCATATACTGTACTGTACTTTTGTTTCGAGTCTGGTTTCCCCCACCTCTGTAAGTATTCAGTTTCCACAAGCAAAGGAGAGGCACAATCCCGCTGTGAGAGCAGGGGAGCCATTAGTGTCAGGATTATTTCCACTGCGTTGTGCACTTCTGCTTCAGCCCTTTATCTTCCTGTCCCTTTCCTCAAGTGAAGCAATTAAGTGATATTACTGGCCGTGTGTTTTTCATACTGCTGACAAAAACGAGCAGTAACTTTGCAGCACTCACCTTGGGAATGGTTAGTTCAACAGAAACAGAAAAAACACTGCATTACATTCTTCCATTGTCATTGTGCTCCACTGGTCTCACAATCGCACACACTGTAGTTACAGCTACAGTATACCAAACAACGGCGTCGGTAGGCCAGTTTGTTATAGATGCAGTCATTACATGCAAGGCCTGGCTATTTTGACTTAGAGAATGAACAGTTATCAAATGCTTCCCTTATCAGAGATTTGCAGACCTGAGTCTGTGTTCAGCAAGGAAAGCACAATAAATTAAAAAAGCAAATAAAACAAAACAGCTGTTGGGATTTTGTTTCTAGACTGGAACTGCAAGACTACATAGTTTGTGCTGTGGGCTGCACTTCCTCTCTGGCTGACACTACAGGCCATTGTTTCTGTTACAATCAAGGGCATCACATGGAGCTGCAAAGTCTGCAAAGGGCACCTGCCAATAGCCCAGAGCCCGCAGGTGGCTTATCAGGACATTGTTTTTAATGAAAGTGGACTCTCGATGCACCTTGCTTGCTGCCAACCAAATGTCATTCAATGCAGTACAGTATGCCACAGAGCCTCAGAATATCTGACCCCTGGGTTACACTGCAGAAAGTCAGAAAGGGCCCTCTCCATACACATCCCATGCCAAAGAAGTTCACAAGAAGTCATGAGCCCAATTACACCAGCAGTGTGAATTACTTTTTGGGAATGATGCACACCTCAGAGGGCATACCACGGCACATTCTACACTCTACAGTCTTGATTATTTCACTCAAGCATGACAAGCTGAAAAATCATTTTTAGTACAAAAAACATCCTGGAAGTATGACATACCATGCCCAAGAATTATGTTGTATGTTTTTTTAATTGTCATGAATTTATATTGTCTGGTACTCTTTGGTTGTGAACACCAGGAAGGAATAGGCCCTGACTCAGCAGTCATTTGTCTCTGCTTTATTTATTCAGCTGCACTTCTGCATCAATCCAATCATTCAGACACTTAATCACAGTGTACTGCTAAACAATTAGAAAAACCATATGTTGTGACAGCATGGTAAACTCGGCTGTATATAAAAAAAACTGCTTTAATTTTGCAGTAATATATATAAGTGTCATTATTTAACCTATTTTAATTATGTAAATTTATATTAAGGAAATATTAAGAACATTTTTTTCTTACCTGTTTAACATTGTAGCCTGTCTTTGCACTGGTCTCAATGAACATTACATTCAGCTCTTTGGCTCGCTGCTCTCCTTCTTCAATTGTAATTTGCCTGTTCATAAGAAACAATAGGTTTTGTGTTGGTCAGTTTTAAGTGAAAACTGCTAATGCATTTTGCTCTTGTACCTTTCTAAACATTTTACTGAATAAAACCATAATGGTATTTTTTGAGCTGAAAAATACTTTTCTAAAAATGTAAATGGATGGGCTAAATGGCCTCCTTCCATTTTCAAACTTTCTTATGTTCTTATGAATGTTACAAAGAAGTATTCCTTCTTCTCTCTAGAAATAGAAAATGAATTATGTCTCTTGCTAAAAACCAAATAAAATCAAGCAAAACAATTTTAGACAAAGGTTAGACAGCTTTTAAAGGGGAACTGAATGACTTGACCAAGGTCAACATTTTACTCTGCTTCCTGAGTGCAGCTGGAAACGGCTCAGCAAATTTGTCAAAACCAATCTGTCTGATTTAGTTCTCCATTTTACAGGAACAAGTAGAGGTTAATTCCATACTTAAAATACACAATGTTTCGGCTGTTGAGCCTTTTTCAGGAAGAGGGTACAGAGATATAAAGCGAAGGAGAACACAAGGCAGAGCAGGTGAGTAAGAGTGTCCAAACAGATGTAAATCTGGGGGGGGAAATGAAAAAGTGAAATTTTTAATTGAATGGAGAAGTTCTGAAAATAAATTAGTGTATTATTGGGAGCTGGTGGTACAGCAGGTGTGGTTAGAATAACCTTGTTTTCTGGTGTTTTTCCAGAATAAGAGTCCTGAAATCCATGTAATTGGACTCAGATTACCTATGTTGTACAGGTATGGCAAAACATATTAAACAAAAGCCAAAGCTTCATGCACATCTCAGTGTCTGCATTAGAAACAGAATAAAGAAGACAAAAACAATTTGGGAACCTATGTCACGCTTTCCTCGAAGTGTTGGAAGCCACACTTTCGCTTGGGATTTGAAATGATATGTACTGAAATTAAACTACATGTAATTTAAAAGACCAAAATAAAATAGGTCCTGCAGTTTGTTACCTCAAAAACCATGACAGAAGATGAATGAGGCACCAAAATTGCTATTACTTCTACTTATTTTGCACCCTTAGAAATATTCATACGGAATTTGGATTTATGACTGTCGAGATTAGAACATTTTGCCATAAAGCAGACCACATCACACTTTATCTGTCTTCAATTCCATCCCACTCTTCAAAGAAAAGAGTCTGAGATAAATACCACCAACTCCGTGAGAAACTGCTTCTAATCTTACTTCTACAGAAAAGAGACCAGGAGGTTCTGCAGTGAAGATGTCAAAGGGTACACAAACCATTTATGTCCACAAATACCGTTTTGCTTACGCTGGTGGCCCCGAATCCAGCATATCTACAGGATTTCTACATTTTTATTTGACATTTTTTTCAAAACAGAACAAAGACAATTTTTGTTAGTTCTGGTGCCCATGGAAGTAGCAGAAATGTTATGAAATCACTCTTTATTGACACTGATTTCTAACCATTTTTCTACAGTGTGCAGACAGTTGTTTCTAGATTAGGCAACACAAAAGACCTCAAAATAACTCTTCAGCAAAATCACTTGGAAATACTGTATAATGAGGAGAGGAAAGAAGAGGTGCACAAAGAAACCTGACATAAAATTGAAAGAAGGTAATTCTTTATGTGAAAGCTAAAAGGTGTTAGCACACACCCATAAACTAAAATGGACTCACATTTATTTTGTGTGTAATCCAAAACCAGGCTACTGTATGAGAGTTATTATTTTGTTTAATGTTTACTTAGTTAATTTAATTACTTTTGTTTTTTTATTGATTTAATAAAGGAGGTACCTGGAAAATACAAGATCTCAAACATTTGTACAGTGATCATTTACTGTATGACCTCAAATTAGAAAGATAAAAGCATAAAAGATAAGCAAATGAATTATCTGTCAATTAAACTCTTACCTAAGCTAATACTGTTTATAAATACAATTTTGTTACAGATGGCATTTTTAAGGATGGAATTTAACAGGCACATTTCTATTAATATAATAGTTGTCTGCTTTCATTGCTGTTGTTAACCCAAGCACACACCCAAAGACATTTTAAGGAAAAAATTATCTTACTATATTTAGGATAAGTCCTGTAACTGCTTGTTCAAAAGTACACAAACCTGCAGGCATTTAGCATAATTCAGTTTTGTGGAGAAACTGTTCAATGCAGAGAGGTTAAGACAAATATTCAAAAAGGACTCAAATTTCTAAATCCTGAAGCTTGTCTAAAATAGTTGAAGGGTCTTAAAGAATTATGTTTAAAAATCAGTAATAAGGTGCAAATACATTCTACATCAGGTACTAGATGCAGCTGAAGTCAGAGAAATAATGCTTATTTTACAGAATTCAACTTCCAAATGAAAAACAATTACTATTCAGCTAGAGTACACAGGCAGTATTCTAAATGCATATCTTTAAAAGTCCTATTTTGAATACTTGAATGCTCTGAATACAAAATGAATGCAAATTACCATTACAGCTAAGTTCACAGTACATGCAGCACTTATATAAAATGTTATTACTTATTTTTCCTCAATATACAATTAATTATGCACTGCTGGTAAGACAAGAAGATGATTTTAAAATCAGGGTGTATTAAGTGTGTTAGAGGAATAATTATAGACTTGGGACAATGGAGGAGGAAAGAATAATACGTACAGTACTGTATATACATACACTGATGGGAAAAACAAATCAGACTTGTATTTGGAGGAAACAATCACATTTTACTGCCAATATCACCAATGCAAAGATGGTCAAACCTGTAATAAAAATAATTAAAATCAAATTAAATAAATTTACAAACTGAATGTTGATGTTGATCCAAAAGGCATTTTCCTGTCATTCACAGGGTGGATATTTCAAGCAGAAACCATTATTGAATATTTGGAATGCAGCAACACCATCTGCTCCCATTTGTTTACAATACATACGTCTTGAAAGAGAGCTACCACCAATATTGACATAATTGCTGTTACATGCATGAGAGACAGACTGTACAATAATATGCACATTAAAAGAAATTTGGCTTAAAATGCTGTATGCATGTTTCACCTGCTGCAAAATAAATCACACTGTGAATCTTGGCATAAGGACTGAAAATAATTCACAAAAAACATTAAATGGTCTTAACACACTGTAAGACTGTAGCAAAACTCAGTGAAAGGATAGTGCTGAATGAGTAACAAAACGTAAGCCTTGCACACAGTGAGCTCGAGTTCACTTCATTTAACATTTAAACAGTACATAAATTCTTCTGATCAATCTGAAAGAGAGAGAATAGGCTACAAATAATAAAATAATGACAATCTATTTGTACACAAAGGTGAGTTTTGGTGAGGTTTATAATGGTTCAGCAGAGACAGATTCCTGTAAGTGTAACAAATTGAGTTGCTTCAAAATACAGTAAAAGCACACTACATCATGAACGTGCATAGACCCAGTTCATACAGTATGTGGACTGCAGTAAATTAATGGAGTAGAAGGACATGATGGAAGGTTCACTCATATCGCACTCCTCAACAGAGACTGGGAAGTACTGTCAGGCACTTGTACAGATATCTTACACCTGAAGGACAAAGACGTTAGAAGAAAAAAGACCAGTGTCATAGAGTACACTGAAGGTGCCAATAAAGGAAAAAATGGTGGTTGGTCACAAGATTTTAATAAATGCTACAATCTTTAAGCTTATTAATATCTGGGAACACTTGCCATTTCTGTCTCTCATTAAAATACCAAAGTCTCCTGGTGCAGTCCTAAACTCAGTGATCAGTTTTCCACAGCTGTTGCACCTGGAAAAGAAAGCTAATTGACTGATTGTTGGTCCGATCTAAAATTGCCATCCCAGCATTTTCATGCCCAGGAATCTGTCGGTTGCCTTCAATTGGAGATGGAAAGCCTGCCTGTGAGAATTTCAGTACCAGCTGCTACCAGGTTATAAGGCTATGATTGTAATTGTAGCCAAATTCTACCACTGCTAAATGAACTACAGTAAATGAACTAGCATTCTAATCTCATGTTTGAACTCTTATTCCTCATACTATGTACCATTATATAGAAAAGAATAAATCTTTTTCTAGATTAATCACACCGTCTATTACAAGGGTTGCTCCATTTTTAATTCCAATTAAGAACCAGGCTCACTGTTGCTTTTTTACTGTCAGCAATGTACTACTATCAGTTACTCTTATCAGGAATACTCTGTACTTCATTCTTTTAAAAAATTAAATACATTTAATCTGTAGCAGGTCAAGAAGAAAGAAGCGGAAAGAATTAGCAAGAAACAAGACTCACATTTATTAATAATTCATTGTCACTAGGCACAACAACATCCAAGGATTGAATGCTTCGTGAATGTTTGGAATACTTGGTGGGATACAGTAAGTTTGGCTTAAACGGGTAGCCTACTGGCCACAGGACAAGGAGGCGTGATCCCCATTCAGAAGGAGTGATCCTACAGGGAGCTGCAGGTGGAGATGGGATGCTTGAGACAAATGTGAAGGGTGGTGTTTTCTGTTTGATATATTCTTTATACAGCTAATTTCGTAGTGGTGGTAACTAGGAACAGCTGTGTGTGATTGACTTGTTGTTAACCCACCCTAACTTCAGTTAATAACTTCCATTTAATGCTAAACAAACTCTTTCTGTGAGAGAGAATAAATTTTAATATAATAAACAATAATAAACTTTATTTTATAAAGCGCTTTACAGAATGACAAAAACAATGTAAAAAATACACGAGATGTGCATAAAGAGAAAGCACAAAGAGAGGAGACAGTAGATGGTGGTACTGAATACAGCAGGAGCAGAGGGGTAAAGAACAGAACCAGTTCAGTAAAGGCTCTTCTAAAGAAGAAGGTTTTAAGTCTGGATTTGAAGGAGTTTAGAGAAGGTGACTCTCTGATATTCTGAGGCATAACAGGACAAGGCCCTGTCACCCACATAGTGTAGACGGGCATAGGGGACAGATAGGAGACCAGAATTAGAAGAGCGAATGTTGCGAGATGGGGAGTAGCTGAGCATGAGATGAGGATTTTGTTATAATTGATTTTGTTATTTTTAAAAAAGCTTAAGTTCCTAAAAACTGGAATTATATTTTATCTTATATAACCACACAATTTCTGAATAAATGCATTTTTAGACCCTGCTTTGTAGATCTGACTCCTGTACCCGCATAGGCAGAATGACGACCATCTTTTGACCATGCATCTCTTGACTCGCTGCAAGGTCCACAGTGCCTAACATGAGAGCTGGCACTGATTGGAGGAGAGACACACGTCTCAGTGAAATCGCTGCAAGCTGGTGGGCTGCTGGGAAATTGCAGAAGTTGCTGTTTCATTGAAAACTAAGAGAGTCCTGGCTGACTAACACTTGCCCAAGTCTGCTAATGCTCTATCAGCTGTGTGCGTGATGCATCATTTGGAATCTCAGTCACAGTCAGTGAATGATCCAGGCTGGATGCAGCAATGTCTGCGTCATAGGGCTCAATATGGCCGCCAAGTAGGTGCTGTCACTGCAGAGCTTCTAGCGAAACAGCCATAAATATATTGCTGTTCTAGCCACTAGCCAGTTCTTTGGCAGCACTGCAGAAGAGTTCAGTTCTATTTTAAATATTATCCATATTTTTTGTTACTTCATTTTGTAGTGTTTTATGGGCTTGGAAATTTAAAAATGCCGAATATTCCCATGATGGGGGGACTGTTCTTTTTGTTTAGTGGAATTTGCAGCTATTTGAAGAAAGTGAAACTAAGACAGCAATCAAAATGGGTAAGACAAGTATGACAACACTTGTTTGTGCTTACATTACCCCCATAATAATTCTATAAGACTTTACTCTGCTGTCCATGGGACATAAATATTTAACATAAAACAATACAGGACAATGGTATAATTTGCATTAAAAAAATAAATGGGTAATGTCAGGAACCACCAGCTCCTGTACTAGTTAACTCACAGAAGAATTCAGCTTTTTTATTAAGCCTTCAGAAAATTAAACTGCTCTGTGTAATCTTCAGTGGGTTCTGACAACACCAATTCAAACATTTCTCCTCCTCTGAAGCATGAATGTAGGAGGTATACTGTTAGTGCAACTGATATCTATATCTGGCTATATGACAAAGTATGCCTTGTGTATGACTATAATTACTGAATATCCTGTAGAAACAGAAAACCTCGAACACTCTTGCAATGTAAACTCTTTGCCCCTGAACAGTACTGAATCCTGAGTTTTAATAAAGTAAGTACATTGTTTAAATTCAATAATACTTCAGAAAATATGAGAACACAATGAGACATGTGGGATAGTTTTTACTTCTCAAAGCTACAGCACAACCTATCTATGTGTTTATCTATTTCTTCCTTTAGTCCAGTAGTCCAAAGATGAGAAACATTGTGCATAGCTGCACCGGATGTTTAAGGTTATTTGTCTGGAACAGGTTTCTGCTTCCCCAATGGAAAATGACTCACATTTTTATAAAACTGAATCTGGAAGAATGTGAAACAGTCCAATTAGCAAACTCCCCAAACTATTCTTGTCACCATGAAGCAAATTAAAATTTTGGACTGACAAGATGTCATTCATTACAGTCTACATTTCAATTTATCAGATATTTACAAACAGCACTTCAAAGACTTCTTACTTTCATCACAGCATGAGGTCAATATTTAACTTCTCTACTTCACTATCTCTTTTTCCACAATCAGGTCTGGACAAACGAAGGAGATATAAGAAAAATCAGCAACAGAGCATCACTCAGAACAGAAACACAATTAACCTAAGAAATTTAAAGCTATATGTTAGATTGAACATGTCTGTATTATTAATGTCACAGGAGGGCAGCGCAGTGGTGCAGTGGTTAGAGTTGCCACCTCGCAGGACTGGGGTTCATTTCCTGTTCCTGGGGTGCTCTTTGCGTGGGATTTGTATGTTCTCCCTGTGTTCATGTGGGTTTCCTGCTGGGTGCTCCGGTTTTCCTCCCTCAGTCCACAGACATACTAGTAGGTTAATTGGATTCTGGGAAAACTGGTCCTAGTGTGAGCATGTGTGTGCTTGTGTCTGTGTGTGCCCTGCGATAGACTGGCATCCCGTCCAGGGTGTATCCTGCCTTGCGCCAGTTGCTTGCCAGGATAGGTTCTGACTCCCCTGTGACCATGTGTTGGATAAAGAGGATAGAAAATGGATGGATTAATGTCACAGAGCTCCCAGTGCTACAAGACCTGCTTAGAGCTCATTGCGTAGATAAAGACAGGCATGACAAATGCACAGTTAGAAATAATATGTACTCAATAAGATTTATTTACTATGGTGAGTGCAAAATCAGGTAACCATCCAATGGTAAAGGTACAGTATTTACAGTTAAGGTAGCTAATTTAAGCAGGCAAAAAACAAGTCATTTTGATAAGCAAAGATAAATGTATTTCCTAGCAAAGTCTAAGCTACTATATACAATATCCTCAAAATCTGAAATACCTATTCTGATGTAAGAATTCAAGAGACTGTGTGTCTGCCTCCTCTGAGCTCTGTAGTTAGCTCTACTACCTGAATCCTCTGAGTCCAGAGCAAGCTTTTTATCTGAAAAGCTCCACCGCACTTTGATAATGACCAAATAAATAATACTAAATACTACTACAACACACAAACCTTTGTCACTAAAACTGATCATGGTCAATGGCAATTACTTTTTTTCTATTGTTTATAAATTGAAAAATGCAATGAATGTGATCACATGTGTACAAAAGATGGATGGGGAGACTGGCTTCCCTCCAGGCCTGAAGATGGCACTGTAGCACTGCTTTCATCAAGAAACAGACTGCCAGTAGTCCAGTGTCTGGTCTCCATATCTGCCACTCTATAACTCTAGTTTGGTCATATAGTTAGCTGGATAGCAGTCAAAAGTACAAAAACAAATTTAATATAAACAATAACTCAACCTACCTATATTGGGTTAAACAGATGGAATTAAGTGCCCTTTTCCCCGCTGTGACTTAATTCATTATGACAATATTATCTGTTAACCACATTTAAATTATTACAGTGTGTTATATTCAATTACTGCATCTTAGAACATATTACGTACACTGATCTAGTCAGAAACTAAAAATTTGCAGTTATTCTATCAAAATGATTCAATATTGATTTGACACCTTTTTATTAACAGGTGTTGTCGCAAAGGCAGTATGTTACTATACTGTAATGGACATTGAAAATGTTATTATTGCTGTAGGAAATTTAAAATATATATGCAAGAACCTATATAAATATATGGTGTGTTTTACCTTAGAATTATTGACAGAATCACTGTCATTAAAATACAACATATAAAGTACTGCATCTCACTGCTGCATTATTGTTTAGGATAATGCATGTAATGCATATGAAAGATCAGTGCAATTTGTTCAGCGCTGACTGAGTTTATGATAAAAATTTGCATTTTAAAAAAACAAAAAGCTCCCTAAGGACGGTGTTAAAAATTGATCATTCTTTAAAACATCTGTTTGTATTTTGCCTTCAGAGATTTCACATAAACATTCTGGGTTTATAGTCCGATGTCACATAAGTTATCTGTATTGCCTCTGTAATTGTGTGAAGGAATTGTAACTCAAGCAAAGCTACTATCATCGCACAATACATCCTCAACCATACACCAAATCCCAAAGCCATCCCTTGCTGCATTTTTCTAAATGACCTTCTCATGGACCGTTAAACTGTCAAACACCAAAATCATGCAAATATAACTTGCGCTGTTCAAAGAAGGGTAAAATAGCCAAAGCAACTTCCAAATTGAAATTGAGCTTGACTCTTCTCAACTTTAACATCAGCAGTATCGCTCTGTTATCTGCAAGACAGCACAGTGACTGAGCAAAGAAACATCTAATGATATCTGGCGTGCTTAGTTCATTAGCAAATTAACAATGACGTTTAACCGCATTAAACCCTACACCTTACCCAGACTAGGAATACAATTTCAAAAACACAGAGAAGAAAGCACTAACAGAACACAAAAGCAGAAGACTGGAGTAACAGTAACAGCCAGCCTCAGGGGAACCTGCAAGAAAAAGCTTATGAGTGAGAATAATGATCAACCAAAGCTCAAATGATTTATTTATGAAGACAAACAGGGAGAGGCAAAGATCAAACAGAATTTTGATGGGGCAGGCAGGGGCCCGCGGAGCTGGTACTCCAGTGTCAAAGGCAGCCATGGTTGTGTACTACTCCTCGGCATCTGTGATCGTACTTCTTGGGAAAAAAAAGCAAACGAAAAATTATGATAACTGCAAAAGACTGTTTAGACTTCAGAAAATAAGACAAAGATGTATGTCTTAAATTACAGGAGTACAATGATCAGGAATGCTGGCACACTTCCAAATACTTTTTTATACAAAACATGGTTGGCCAACAGGACATTATTTACATACCATAATAAAATAACTAAGCAATTGCATAGTGTGTCTTGTATACACGTATATTAGTGTATTTTGCAGTTTTAGTTCCATTGGTATAGTTATGATAATCTATTTGACAACATGAAGAAAAATGTATCTAAATTATATAGACTTGAAATGCATAAACCTATATTTTAATATTAGAGACATGTTCATTATCTTGAAGCGAGTTACTCGTCCCATGATTACTCCCAGATTTAGAGTCAGACACAACTGAAAATGCGCTCGTTTGTGAAATACAAAACAGGTTAATAAGAGAAAGTGAGGTCATTTATTAACATAAGTAAAATCTCAGGATCCCAGGGGAAATTTATATTACAAGCTTTAGCTGCTAGAGGAGAAGCATTAAGTGTCTTCACTCATATCTAATAGTAAAAAAAAGACAGTTTGCCCCAGTAATAGTAAATGTAACAAACACTTGTAAAATTACATTAACTGCTTGGAAATGAATGATGACCAACAACACTAAATAGCAATCTGAACAGCACACTTCTAAACTAAAATTCTAAAATGTAGGAGGATACTGCTTTTTGGCACACAACAGGAATTCTAGTGATTCTGAAGAGGACCCAATGCAGGACAAGATCTGGTCATAAGAAACCTACAGAGGTCATCTGTTGTTATGATTGACCATGGACATTTTTGGTCTCAACATGTACGAACATCTCCACTCCTTGGAAATACTCCCTTAGCCTCTGTGTGACTCAGTGGGCAATATCTAGTTCACAGTACCAAAATCTATACTACTTTTCTCCTTTTGCAGAAATGAACAAATGTCCTCTTTCTCACGGGTTGAATCTCAATTTATCACTGAGATGTTAGCCTCACATTTTTTAAACTGAAACCTCATTTTCTCTAAGTGAAATCCTCTTATACTCAGCACTTTGCTTCACAACATTATTAATTAAAGGATGACCACTAGAAGCAGAAGTGTTTCTTGAATTTTGTCACAGTGGAGCCCAGAGTATTACATGCTGTGATATCATGGGATTCATAGGATGTGCAGTTTAATTCAGACGGACTTCTACAACCTTCCCAGCCATTAATTTATGTGTCTTTTTTCATTCTGCATTCTGAAGAGCTACTGCAAACCCCTCAGTTCAAGAGCTCTGTATTTAACCTCATGGGCACCGATATTGATGCTCAAGTAATATAACACTTACAGTATATGATATACTTGTATTGGTGTAGAAAATTTCACAAAGGGCTACATGAACATATGATGAAATATGAACAGCTCATTTAGAGTGGGTACTACTCAAGTTCCATGACTGTGGTAATTTATCCAGTTCAATTGTATTAGTTGTTAAATGAATTTAGCAAAAACAATGATAAAATAATATTACATTGTGTTAAATAATTGGAATACTTAACTGTAAATATGCAGCAAAATGTACTTCAGCAAAATCAGTTTGCAAAAGACAATCACCTGTGTTTAGTATTTTATTCAGACTATCGTCATACAGTTTCATCAACTAGTATTTCTGTTAAACCAAGAAGTCATAGCTAAACACATTGAGAATCTTGAGTCTTGAGAATATGCCAAAAAGTTCTCTGAGCCTAAATAGTTATGACATCACCACTGGTAACATTGGGCCAGAGTAGAAATTCGGTGGCTATAAGAAACACAGGGTTCTAGAATGACACTGAGGTTTTAGGTAGAGAAGGAAGGAGAGAGAATGGTCAAGAGATGTAGACAGTTCACAAAAGAAAGACAAGAAGAAAGAAAGGAAGGAAAGGAAAAGAGGTGAGACTTTGGTTTGATAGGTTTGAGATGATGCGTCTGCAGACAGAAGGAGATGACTGAGATGCAGGCGTCAATACAGAAAGAGACAAGGATATCAGCACCAAGGAAAAGAAGATCTCAAAATAATCTTCATGAAGGCAGTATGAAAAGGCATGGCAGGAGATCAGAGGTCCAAGGGAGCAGGTGTAAAGAACAGGGTACCCAACACAGAGCCTTGGGGAACACCTGTGGAGCATGATTAATACATAGGGAGCAAGCCTGGCCAGGAGACACAGTAAGTGCGATGAGCAAAGTAGGAGGAGAACCAGGTGTAAGTAGTTTCCACTCCTGATTGGAAATTCTGAATCATTATACATTCCGTACTGTTAATTAAGAACCGATTGGGAAAAGGTCAGGCTTTTAAAGAAAAGCTTTAGTGGTATTCTTTTAATGCATTATCCACCTTAAATACTTTTGCATCTAGTGCATTTATAACTTGTAATCAAAAAGCTCTTATCCCCCGGAGATTCATTTTAATTAAACTGTAGCAAATGACCAGTAATTGAACTGCATCGGTTATTTGCCTGAGGCTTCAGTTCAACATTAACGACCATTAATAAGCAGATGAAGGGTTTTAGTCCTTTTTTCTGGGGTTTATATTAAAGAACGTGAAAAAATAAATGTTGAATTACGTTATATTCTATCCTGCATTTCTACTTATTTGTAGACTCAGCTTTCCTGATGCTAAACAGATTTATCAACATGAATATGGATAATATGACAAAAATATCTCTGTTATGAGAAAATAAATTAATGCAGTAACTAGGTTTGTCAAGTTCTATTATATTTTCCACTACGCTCAACCACAACAGAGTCAAGAGGCACATACTCTTAGACAGTTTTACCTTCATTTTAGGCAATACCTGAAACCATGGTATCTATAAGCCTCATCAAATGCACAGGAATGAACCATTTCACACAGAGGACTTGAATCTGTCTTGATTCTTTTCAGGATTCACCTTGCAGTATGTCAAGAAAAGATGGACATAATAGAAAATGTATTTTGCGTGTGACAAGCTTGTCCTAAAACTGAGTGGGTAACAGAAGATCCGTTACACTCATCACCACGAACATAAAAGACACTCACCGTTTATCCGCCAGGTCTGTTTTGTTGCCCACTAACATGATGATGACGTCACTCCCTCTTTCTGTCCTGACATCGTCTATCCATTTGGAAGTCTGCTGGAATGAATTCACATCTGTTGAGAATAGGGGACACATTACAGTGTCAACGACCCACATAGGAAAACACGGGCATGACTGGTTTTAACTTACTTGTCTCCAGTTTCAATAAAGGAGCACCCTGCTGGATTAAAAAGATTCAGATATTAACAGATCTCCACATTGAAAAGGGTCTACTTTGTCTCAAAGTCATTTGTGTGGAACCATTATCAAAACCCATTGCAATCAAAAATATTTTAACAAAATTCAGAGACATACGGGATCAATATAAAACATTATCAGTTCCCAATAGTTACACATTAAATATTATGTTTCTTAGTGTTTTGACATGACGTAGGAAGAGTCATACAAAATCATATTTGGTATCTGAGGATCTGAGAAATTTGACAGGGATTAGTGATTTTGGAATTTGTTCAGAACTTTTCCTACTCCTTCTGCTTCAGTGTGTCTCAATCTCCATTTAAAATTTAGTACTTATGAAATACATTAAGTATTAAGAGAAATGTAGTAAATGTCTTTACTCCTGTATTTTTGTTGCTGTTACCAACCCATCACCTTGGATTTAAATCAACAGATGATTTCACAAAAGCCAAAGCCTTACCTTTTTACTAAAATCTCTGTGATGTTTTCAAATCATTGTACAGTACATGCTTGAAAAGACTTTTGTTACTGGTGGGATCTGCCAAGTTTTCATTCAATCAGTGCGGCTACTCATATATCTTTCTGTCACTATTTTTTAATTAACTGTTAAGGATCTCTTAATCATTACAATAGCATTTGTTACTGTTAAAGTCTTAAAATTCCTTTTAAGAACAAAATACTCAAAGAACCTTTGTCCAGATGTTACAAAGCAGATTAAACATCTCCATTCCTTGGGTAGAACGATAACCATCATTTCTTTTTTAAGAGACCCTGATTTCTTCTGAATTTTCTCATATATAGTAACTTCATATTTACATGCATGTGAAGGGTTGTTTTGTTCTTAAGTGGTTAGAAAAGAGCTATATTTTATTTAAAAGTGAACATAAATCATCTAAGCATGCTGGCATTGTTTTGTGTATCTCCTGGGAGCCAGGTTCCTTACGTAGCCCATTTCTCTTGCTTGGAAACATATTAAACTCCAGTCCTGATCGCTACAGTGGGATTTTAAGACAATGAAACTGTCTACTTCTTTAAAAAAAATCTGAAAGGAGCCCCACTGGGACAGCTTCATGGTGTCACGGCATTAGGTTCTAGTTGAATAACAAAACAACTTGTGAGCACAGAATGAAGGATGATTTATGAAAAACTATTTCTACAACAGTAAAAAAGACAAGCAAAAATTGTATAATAAATCCTGCATACCACAGTGGCATTACAAAAGGAAATTATAAAGCTATCTTACTGAATTTAACTGATCACTTTTCAACGGCTGTTTATTACAAACAAAAGGAAAAGAAAGGCCTGTCTTTTCTCTCAGCTTCCTAGTTTCTAAAGTTTCCAAAAACTGAACCCCATTTTTCTTGTTATCATAATCCAGGGTGCACAGCAAATAAATATGTCATAAGGACTTCTGAGAAATATGGTACAGTATATTGCAGAAGGTTAAAGAAGTAATCTCTTCTCTTGGCTCTGAGATCAGTATGATAGGTGTTATTACAAGGGCAATCTGTATTCTGGGGAGCAGTAAAGGTGGTGAGAAATGTTTATACCATCAAGAGGAGGCCTGGAAATCAGTAAAAGTTTAGAGGTATACCTACTTAAAATAGATGATTTTGTTTCGGACTCCTGTACTAGGGAATAGAATAGGAAGTGAAGAAATAATATAAAAGAACTATAAAATTGAACCACGAACTACAAAGTCCTTTACCAATTTTTGCAAAAGCAGTCAACACTAGTGTATGAGACAGATACATTTGTAGCATTTCTTTACTAGTTACCTTCAGAAATCAAGGAAAAACCACACTCACTTGTAATGTCATAAACCACCACTGCTACAGTTGAGTCCCGGATATAGCTGGGAATCAAACTTCGGAAGCGCTCCTGGCCAGCTGTGTCCCACAACTGCAACCTCACCTGGAGTTCAGAGGAACAGGGCTAAGCAGGGTGAGATCATTGCTCATTAATCCGCAGCCTAAGAAATGTTGAATCCTCTTAATAAAGTCAGAGAAGGTACTGTACCAGAATATACAGAAACTGTATATAATATATAATATAAGTGATGTTTAAGTAATGAACATCAATATAGAATACCTCCTTTTAAAGGGAAAAAGAAAGCCTTTTTTTGGGGATAAATTCCTGTATAAAAATAAGGTGTTCATAATGTGCTGTCACAGTAAGGCTTATTATATTGCTAAATCGATTATTTTTGCAAGATTATTTTTTGATGTCATTCCATGTAATAGAGGGAAATGGCATATTTACTTACTGTTCGGTCTTCTAAGTACATGGTTTTTGATAGAAAGTCAATTCCAATTGTTGCCTGCAATGAACGTTAAAAGAAGAGTTAAGAATGAAAAATGAAAAAGTATTTTTATAACAGTCGCTGCAGAAAAAAAACAAGCATTATTAAAAATTTTTCTTTTAAATCACACTAATTTAACTAGATATCTAGATTTTAATCAATGCACTATAATTCAATTTAATAATAAATTGTCCTTCCATCTTTGTGCTGCAAGGGAGGGTGCTGGCAAGTGCTGGACATCTCCTGCACTTGAATGATCAATAGTCTCTATTGTATAACACACTGGACCCTGTTGTCTTCTAAATGCATGAAGGTCAAGTCTTTGACAGGGCTATACCATAACTTACAAAGCATTAGTTTGGCTTGAGAGAACAAATGAACAAAACTTTTCAATAATTGCCCCTTCCCTCTGTGAATACATAACACTCTTGAAATATAAGATCTTGCTGCAACAAGTTGAATATACTGCAACATTAGATAAGATAAGATCACTTTATTAGCCCTATACAATTTTTTGCAGACCCCAGCTTGCTCTCCATGAGACACCGACTGGCAGAGAAGCCTGGGGTCAGAGCACTGGGTCAGCCATTGCACAGCACCCCTGGAGCAGCTGGGGTGAAGGGCCTTGCTCAGGGACCCAATGGAGTAGGATTCCTCTGCCAGCCGCGGGATTTGGACTGGCAACTTTCCAGCCACAGGCGCAGATCCTTAGCCACAGCGCCACTGCTCTGCCCCTGAGGGTGGAGGGACCCAGACATTATGAGGGACCCATACACCTTGTAGTAGCTGGGAGACTCAACAAAGGTTTACAGTTCTCACAATTAACCCTACGAGGGGCAAAGGTCACTTGGGGGAACAAAGCAAGAAAGACTCTGTGACCATGAGGTTGTGGAGAGGCCAGTATGAAGCTATATTGTAAGTATAGACACTTGTGTTAGTTTATTTTATAGGCCAGAAGCAGAGAAGCTTCCTGGATGTTTCAAAAAGAAATTAAAGGGTATTGTTAGAGCTCCAAACACACTTAGGTTTTGGTTTTGTGATGCCCAAATGTGCACACAACCCCAACAGGATTTAAAGTTCTCTTTGGTATCAGATTCATGCTAGCAGAAATTAGGAAACCAAAGAGCTGGTCAGGCTACTATAAGGTCATGCACATTTTCAGACACAGCATCTAAATTGCTGTTGAAAAAGAGTCGCTATAATCCTAAATTATGAAAAAAAGGGAGGCCACAGGGTGGCAGTAAAGTGGAACAAAGAGGCAAAGTGTTTATTTAACAAGATAAGCATTATAGCTTCATACTGTATAAATGGGTATACAAGGCAAAAAGCAATAGGATGCTATTCCAGACAGTGATTTTTAAATCAGACAAAAAATGGCAGGCCTGATATTGATGAAGGAAGAAGACTTATTTCTGGTTATTCTCTTGCAAACTGATATATCACTTTGTGACTCCTCATACAAGCATCAAAAAAATAAATCCTAACATATTTGCTCCATAGCCATAGTGCACACCTTACAAGGAAGCAATTCAGTGTACTTCCAGACTTGGGAAGTGCCTACAATCATTCTGGCCCATTATACTGTTTGTTCAAGGCAACTTCTTCCAAATGCTTTCAAAGTGCTTCAAGTGGGGCTTAAAATGTGCATCAGCAAGTATCAGTACAGAACAGAAAACCTATGGCTTAATTCTTTTCCCCACTCTGTGGGAGCGGGCCCCATCATTTTAACTCAAAGAAATAAGGAAGAATGAAAAGAATAACGGTATTGATTGAGATCCTGTTTACAGAGGGAGTCAAGCCAGTGAATTCCCCACAGCAAATAACAAAGCATGCCAGTCATGCATGTCAGTTGCAGGAATAAACAGCTTTTGTGGATAATCTTGTCAAGGAAGATAAGGCCTGCATCTGACAAACACAATTACTGATAACAACACAAGGGGAACTTATCCAGGGCTGCAGGAGTTATCCATGAGCTGTCTGCCAACAAAATACCAGTAGAATACAGGAAGAGGGAACCAACTGGGCCCTCCACCAGCACAAGCATGACAGAAGTCTCATATTGTAAGATGATATTTAAATACAGCATGCATCAAAAATATTCATATGAATTAATCAATCAGCCTTTGCATGGCTTGTATGATAGGATCTTTGGTATTGGCCTATCTGCGTAACCTATTGATGATCTTGTCCTTGAAAGCTGGATTAGCTTCTGTGCATAATATAATAGTTTATGTATATAACATGGCACTGTCAAACATAGCTTCTCTCGCCTAATATTTAGGTTTGCAAAACTATTATATGATATATCATTTAGACTACACTGGTTTGGCACATCATAAAAATGAAACAACCACATTGTGTTCAGTCACGAATCAGTCAAACTATGTGTTTGGTTTCACTTAGGGAATAATGTTATTTGGAAAATGGCCACAGTTTTTTTTTGGTTGATTACCAACATTGTCACAAAAGGTCAGTATGCTACTATGCGAAATTCACCCCTTTCATTTTTTAGTTTTATTTTGCTCAAGTTATATAACCAAGATTCAAGATTGAAAATTCAGCCTTAGGATAAAGTTAAAATACAAGACACGGTATGTTTTCAGACAAATGTTATACTAAAGAAATTCTGTTTTAACCTTTTTCCAATTGATTTTGCTCAGGCCTGAATTCCTGTTGAGGAATATGTGTGTTAGAATTATATTTAATGTTTTTTCACAGGCTGCCCTACCAGCCAAGGCTATCCTGAAACATGCATGTTATATCTGAAAAGATTTACTTTGTTAAATCAAAGTAACATGAAGAAATGATGGTGCAGGCATGAAAATGGATATCACAAGTAGACACGTTGATATTCCCACAGTATAACATGTTACATGTTGTCCTCAGGTCAAAATAAAATGTTGTGGTCACCACATTGAGGTACTGTACCCATGTGTCTCCTTCTGAAAAACAGTATAGCAATGCTGGACTAACAGGTCGTGTGAAGGGAGGTGTGAGAGCACTAGGGGAAGGGAACGGAAACGAAAAGCACTTAAAGAAGCCATGAGGGAATAACAACATGGTAAAGATCTTCATCTATGGAGTGGAATGTTTGTAACCTCTTTATGCAGGTTTTAACAATCCACATACCCCAAAATTTCAAAAACCCAGAGAACAATGTAGAGGTACATGTACATCAGCCACCTCCGGGTCGGTGTGGTGGCTCTGTGGTTAAGGATCTGTGCCCGTGGCTGGAAAATTGCCAGTTCAAATCCTGTGGCTGGCAGAGGAATCCTACTCTGTTGGGCCCCTGCACAAGGCCCTTAACCCCAAACTGATCCAGGGGTGCCGTATAAATGGCTGACCCTGTGCTCTGACCTCAAGCGTCTCTCTCCCTGCCTGTGTGTCTCATGGAGAGGAAGCTGGGGTATGTGAAAAGACAAATTCTTAACACAAGACATTGTCTATGGCCAATAAAGTGATCTTATCTTATCTTAGGTAGCCATCAAGAAGAGGAGGTGGGAGAATAGCAATTGTTTAAAAACTAATGAACAAGAAAGAAAAATGCATGGATGTCTGACTTTATCTGTACTGTATATGAATATTAAAACGGCAAGAGAGAATGTTAAAAAATAATGCGGCATCAGATGACATTTAGTGAATATTCCCTACTTCTGAAGTCTACACTTGAAGAAAGAATCCTTGAGGGTATTTTCATAGGATAAAAGCTGTAAGCAAAACAAGCTCTTTTGGAGCCCTTAATCAAAAAGGTTTTTTTCTTTATCTTCATGTCATTTTATGATTGTATTAGAAGAAGGGATAGCAGCAGCAGGTCACAACCAGGGGCATGCTGTATAATTTCTGGAGTTGAATCACATTAATTTCAAAGCTCCCTGCCAATGTGACTTGTTTCTCAAAAAGTATCTGTCTTTGATCAGTTACACTAATGAGAATAAATGTACTGAGCAGAACATCACCCTTTTTACAGCTGTGCCATTAATAAGGACAAAAATAGAGTTGTTTTCTACAAAAAAAGAAGTAGATCATAGGGCTTTTTTTCTTGTTTCTGTTCTAGGGGAAATACTTGAACTGTATAGTAACAATTTCAGGTAACCTCAAAATTCAGAAAACATGTTAAGTCTGATTTCACACAAAACTCCTCATACTTTCTTTTCCTTTTATTTTCTTTTATAGAAAATGCTCTAAATGTCCAAGAGTTTCATAACGTATCAATCAAAGACAGATGCAGGAAGACTTAAATATTACAGCAGAATTAACACTTTTTAAAATCTATTTTAGCTATCCATACCCACTGGGTGAGACCTGTGTTTAACAGCAATGGTTAGAAATTTGGAAAATTTAGAAACTTGATGCTATAGGCCAACAAGACTGAGAACATGTGAAAAGGGAAAATCACTGTTTAAACATATAATAATGACCCATGTCCTTTAACACAACCTCCTACTGTAGGTGTTTCTCAGATGAAAATGTTCATGTTGAAGGGAATTCTTTGCTCTATTTACAAGTGCGTCATCCGACCTAAATATGAACAGTATGTGCAGCAGGTTATGACAATAATATTGTTCAGACTTCTATGGTCGAAATTACAGTTCTTTTAAGGATGAATCTTATTTGGACAAGAAAACAGCATGCAAGCAACTGAGGCCTTACACTGGAAGAATTTAGTCAAAATACTTGAGTCTTAAAGCCTTAAAAATTGATCGGCAAAAGGAAACGCATTTATATGGCACAGAATAACTCAAGGATATATTTGCTTTTCCCTTTTTGGATTTAAATTTCCTTACCCCTTAAAAATGCTCTAAAAGGTACATTTTAGTATTTGCCAGAAATCTTCCAGGTATGGTGGATAAACTAAAATAATTAAAAAACTAAAAACTAAAATAATTTGCTAAGAAGGTTAGCCTTTTGTTTTTCTCCATTAGAGAACTCGGTCTTGTTTTAGAGTCCTATTACAAAGGCTCAATCTGACGACTCAGCTCCAATTTTTCAGAAACTTTGCACCAGCACCTTCGCACTCTCAGGCTCTTTACATCAGCCACCCAGCCGGGAGCTTTGGCCTGCCTGCTGAATGTATCTAGAATCTGCATCTCAAACACGCAGGCTGCGCTCTTGGTTTCCTTGGCAATGAGGGCTGCCGCAGGGAGAGCACCACTCTCTGGCACAAAAAAATAAAAAAGAAAACAACCGCTTATCTCTCCAAAAATTCCATATGAACCCACTGTTCCTGTCAAGACGTGACTTGGTGAAAACCCCTGGAATCCTCAGCTACTAGCCACCAAAACAGGCTAAACTGGTCTAATGGGTTCCTCTCGTTTGTAATCTTTCGTTTGTTCTGATATGCTGATATTCCAAGACTGCTCTCTCTACGGTGTCACAAACGCTTGAGATGTAAATCCTGATCAAAGCTCTTGGCAACTTACTAGTGTGTACATAATACAAATCACAAACTGCTGTTATGAGTAACACCCCTAAGGTCTAGGTTTTCCAAGTCTTACAAACAATTCCTAGCGGAAAATTATTTTACATATCATGCTTTACAGAATATTGTTAAGATAATTGGATATCATGGAAAAGGTCAAGGCAACTAAGATGGCTGTTATTACTCAACCCTGAATATTTATTTGCATTATCATGGGTAAAAAAGGAAACATATTTTGTTAAGAATACAACATGTCACACAGTCTTGCTAGAAAAAAAAATGAAATAATGCGTTGGGTGTGGATTTGCAGATGAAAACACTAAGATGGCACCGCATGATCACTTGGTGCAGAAAACAAAAATATGGGGAAGACTAAAAACATGTAATTATACATTTCAAAGATTCTGAAAGGACTAATCTTCTAATGAAACATGTGGGAGTGCTCCAGGAAAGTAGACTCACTGTGATATTTCATTAAAATGGCTCTGTGCCCCACAGTTGCCCCTGTGACAATGTGGCTGTAGAAAACCTTGCCTGGTGGCAGCTCTATCTTATTTGCATTCCACCACCTCCTTTCAATGCATCTGCTGCAGACAGAAAGCCCTTGTGTTCTTCACCAGTCTCTATCATCTGTTCCTACAAAATCTAAAGCTGTCAGGACGACCTTCTAGCTTAAAAACGAAAGAAAGGTGGTTTATCTCCTGCTCCATGCCATCAGAAAGGACAAGAGAAGCTACATGACCAGCCAACATTTTTAATAATGTGCCTGCAGATCTACCCCCACTCCTCCTCTCACTATCTGCCAGCTCTTGACAAAAAAATAGTTTCTCAGAGAGGGGGAAATCGGGGGAGAGGATTACAAGGAGACGAAATAATGGGAAACTGCCATCAACTGTAGTTCATTTGATTCACAATAGCTATCACTAACTCACTACTACATAGTATCACCCTTTGTCTTTTGATTTAATCCAGTGCTCTTTGTCACTTGATTCTGCTTTGTAAGAATGCAGTACAACGCGTTTACAATCTGCATACTAAACTACTCCAAAAAACAAATCGATGGTCATGGAAAGGTCACAGAGGCTATTTCTACAGCAGTCATATAACACAAAATGTGGATGTGGCCTTCACTTGCGCAAAGCAGAAATCAAATACTCGATTCACATGATTGGTGAATACTGGCAACCGGTGTGTTCCAGAGAAATAGTCAAGGCCTCAAAAAATATATTGCACCAATTAATTAATTAGTTTTCCTAATTAATGCCCATACTGAAATAAAACTATTCACAGATTAAATGGTACAGAAACCTCATTCAAAGTCACTAAAATAAAGCTTTTAATTTACAGATAATCTTGCTGCTAATCATTGCAGTGACTTGCTATGGAGCAGCATGACTAACTAGCATTAGCAATGTGGCACAGTGGGTATACAGTAGCTTATAATAACTCTACTTCAGATTCCACAATAGCCTAAACAACTGGGCTATAAGAAATCTGTTGAATCTGATTTAATTACAACACTCAAAAACACAAAAAGTTGCATCTTCCATTTTCAAACCCACCCCTTTTAACACTCATTCAGCACATAGAGGGGCTACTAACTCAAAGATGATGAACAATGTGAACTGCAAAGTGGTGCTTTTATAGCCAATGAGTCATTTCACACCTGTTCACCAGACATACACAATTGTTTAAAGACAAAATCTTAAATTTGCCCACTGAAAACCCAATTAAACGTGTGGATAAGATGATTTACAGCCGCCATAAAAAAGTAACAAAGAGAGGGTTGTAAATAAGTAGGAGACATAAGATGAGTGCTCCTGGTTACAGGCTGCTCAAACCCACCTATTATAGTTAACACATTACTGAGACCTGTTTTAAAATGTAATGCATTTCTGACTTGCCATGTTTCCATGTAATTACATACTGCACAGTATATAAATACTGAACGTACAATGATCTACTCTTATCTTTATTGTGTACAATCTAAGATCCATTCTTATGTTAGGAAACCTTTTACATGTATTTTTAATTTTCCATGAGTTGCAAAAGAAATGAAATCTCCAAAGCAGGCCATAACTTTTGCAGCTAAAGCCTAAAATGAATACATTTAAAGGAAGACATGCAGTAGTGTGTTGGTGATGTCACCATTGGCAATTTGCCAATAGAACATCAATAACCCATTTCTTTCTGGACCACAGCAAACAACCTGCAACATCTAATTAAACCCTATTGATTAGATTATAATAGTTGAATGTGGTCTTTTTAGTGCTTTTAGAAACATAAAATGATACAGAGCATTACATCTAAATGTTTTGTTATTCGTGTCTTCAGAGTGACATGAGAATGTTTCACAATGCTCCTGAGCTCTACAGATTTTATTTTGCTCTAAATCTTCTCATGACATATCAGGGTCAAAGCAGGGCACATTGATTGCAGTATGGACAGTAGAGACATGCCAGAATGACACTGAATTAGCTCTTCCTGAATGAGACATCTCTGGGTAGTGGCCCAAGCCTGACACAATCAATGAGAATCTTTCCAGACAAGCTCATTAACAAGCAGCTTCAAGCAGCAATGCAGGTAGATCCTACATGTGGAGGCAAAGCAGAAATATTCCTAGGGAGCCACATCTAAGGAATCATTTTTTAAAAGAAGATTTGTATCAATGGGACATTGTGAATGAATGATAAATATTGCAGGTGTTAGGGGCTCTAACTATTTAAGCTCTTTCCACAAAGAGAAAACAAAAATACACATTACTGTCAATAGCTATGAGTTAAAATGTAAAGTCATGGACTAGCATGAATCAGCTTTTTTAAAGCACTTTTCTTTGCATCAATTAATTAGTCACACTGTAGGAGGTCCCTACAGCACCTCAACGGGAAAGACACTGCCTATGTAGTTTAAAATCTTATTGTCCAGGTGGATCAAAGACTTACCGGGCGAAAGAAACAGAAGCTTTAAAGCCATTTGCAACAGATATTGTGGTTCAGGTGCAACAATTCACAGGTGCTGCTATTAAGTAATCCAAGGTACTGGCATTGAACAATTTAGCATTACACGTGATATACAATCGATGAAAATGGATCGATTTAGCGTTTAGGCCTCAAATCTGTGCAAAGCATGCAGGGATTCCAAATCCCAAGAGACTGAACAATCTGTTTTTTCTCTCAAGGTCTCAGAGACCTTTAATATGTGTAGAAAACCAAACAACGGTCTGAGCAAACCTTCCAGGCAAGGAAACAAATCTCTGCAGTTGCCATTAATCCTGCCCCCCTGTCCCACAGGGGTTTAGTCATGGGATTGGGACGTGGGAGCACAGAGATTTGTTTCCTCTGCATTCCTCTGGAACTGCTGTAATTATTCACACATCCCTATGCCAGTCAAGTCAATACCTCCCTATAATCAGCCAATTACCCACACAATCATCTCTAAAGGAGATAAGAGGATAATTCAACTCCTGGCCAATTTCCCTTGTAAATGCAGTTCTACAATCAGAATTATTGAATGGATCTTGGCCTCAGTGTGCACCAATCGTGAAATTAAAAAAAACATTTCAGAAATCCACTTACATTAAATAAAAAACAGGTTTATGTCTATATCTCTCTATGGTCTTCACAATGAATAAAAGAGCACATTTTTCATTTGCACATCCTATTCAGAAAAAAAAGTTATCATAATCAGAAAATCTGTTAACTACAATGCAAAACAGTAAGACAAACACTGGCAATATCTTATAACAGCAACAATTCCAATCTTACTGAATGCAAACCAGCAAAAAAATTAAAATTAAAAAAGATTCCACTCCACAAAACGCATGGTAGACCATGAATGTTGGTCCATTTAGAAGCAAGAGACATGGAAAAATACAACCTACTGAGCAGATTATAGATGAGACAAGATTGATGTATCCAGTTTTTCGCACCATTTACATCTATAATCATGATCTACAATGGTGAGAAATCTGGCCCACAACTTTTATAGACATAATTCACAAACCTCCTTTGTGCCTTTGAATCAGAACACATGTGCAGTGACAACATTAACCATGCAACACTAACGTTATGGATTTGCTGCTGTGTATAGTTGTTAATTAATGTCTGGAGGCCTCAGGAGTCCTCCCAGAAAGGCCTTTCCTATTAGTTACACGGCTAACTGTCACTGAAGGAGCTACAGAAAAGTAAATGACATTAAAATCTCAACGTCTGAGGAGAAAACGTCTGTTCTGTATACAGTATACAGTACATTATGATGCCTGGTGTTTGGACTCTGTGCTATAGCCAACAAATACAATCCATGTAACCTACCCAAATCTGGAATGTCTGTAATCTCAACAAAACGGAAATGAAGGTCACAAATCCGCCATACTTTTCTCAGAAGTTTTACTGGTATTTTTCTTTTTACCAGAGTTACATAAGGTTATCAACCCAACTTATACTTAACACAACGAAGATTTAATGCAGACGTCCAAATAATGGCAGCAGGAATAACTGACACAGGAAGCGTCCAAGTGGCAATGCCTTCTGACTAACATATTTCACTCATTCAATGCTGTGTTATTAAGTTGATGAAGCTCCAAAATATATCAACTTCATTAACTTTCAATTCAACTAATATATTGAGACCTTATATATTATATATTAAAACGTGTTTTTCTCAATTTATTTGTTTGTGTAAGGGAAAAACATAAAAATAAATATTTAATAATAGCATGGAAATTTGCACTTTATTAATGGCATTTTCAGGATCTGTAATTAGCTCCAGAAGTTAATGACAATACATTCTCCTATTGGCAGGGTCAAGAGGAAGTATACAATGGCATTAATAGTATAAATGGCATTAATACTTAAATACTTGGCCAATTAATACTTAAATGGTATTAAAATTTCACCCATCCACCAGATGGAAATTCTACTTGTTATAGAAAAGAAGAAAATATCTCTGCAGAACACTTTTTTTAAGAATACAGTATTACATTGATGTATATTGTTAAACAGTGTTGGATCTGCTACTTTTATACAGCAGACACATTTTACAGAAGACTCCATATTGTCTTTGATAGCCCAGTAAAGAAAAGCCACTGTAACTAGGCATATTAATATTATTATGAATATTATCTTATACTGTATCAGTTCAATACACTGAAGATCAGCATACTGAACCGACCAAGGAAAAAAAAGGGTAAAATTCAAAGTGCAACATGAGCACTCCCTGCCCATTTCTTAACTCACAGGCTGATATTATTATTCCTGTTTAGCTATTAGGTTCACCAGGGCATAGACCTGTACAGATAAATAACTGACTGTTTCTGGAGAGACTAGATATCCCCAGAGGGACTTCTAAATCATTCTGAACCGTGATGTACTTTCACGTTCAATGCCTCTTGTTTGCCAGGTGTGCAGATTTGTCACCTCAACAGACAAGCCTGATGATATTTAGGGCAACACACTGTTGTCATCTATACCTGCCCATCTGATCGCTGTCTGCTGAGTTCACCATGCTGTTGAAAACAAGCAGCCAGATGAAAACCTCCAGATGGCTTTGGAAAAAGGATAAAACATTTAAACCATCAGAAACTACTAATAATCAACTGAGCAAGATGAGACCGGTGGTCTCCTCCTGTTAGTCACCCTATAATTTTATTTGATAACGAAGCAGGCAAATGTGTTAAACCACTCCAATGAATAACAAACCTCTACTTTTTTAGTTACACCATTCTCCACACTTGTCATATTTGACATTTTTGTTTGCCTTAGAAACATTTAAGATTGTGAAATTCTATTTAAAACAAAAATGTTTTTCTTTTTTGTTTTGAACACACAAGGGATCTAGAAAGCTGCAAAAAATAAACCTTTAAACCTGCTTATCACATGAAAGAAACAGTTGTCCACCCTGTGGATAGCTGTGCTTATCTATGTACATTAAACAAAACTAAAAGCGTCTCTCCTCAAAGGCAAAATAAAGGTTCTAAATATAAACCATTAAGGTTTCATGTATGTGGCGCCTCCAAGTGGTGTATCAAAGGCGTGCATTCTTTGGCAGATGTATGAAATAGCGGTAAGAGCTGTGGGCTTGCAACTCGAGGGCTGTAAACCCAAAACAGCATGGAATACTGCTTCTGTACCCTGGAGCAGCTTACTTCATACCAGTGAAATGCTATGCAACCGGATATACACGAGTATGCACCTGGCTGTATTTGCACAAAAAAAATTGGTTTATAGTCTGAGAAGCAATAAAAACACAACAAATAAGTATTGGGAATATTGAAAATGCTGTGCTGTGTCAATCTCTCAAGCAATGTGATGTACTGTGCTGTGACAGACTTTGGCAGACAGCCATCATTTCTGTCCAAATGACGCACAAAGATCTCAGAGTGCGGCAGAAATGAGTTTACAAATACAATGCCTGGCACACAACAAATTCCACTATCATCAGCATTGAGGTGCATGTTTATTAACATGTCAGCTTCCTTTGTCAAACATTATACAGTATATTTTTTTGTGTACTTCTTATATCCTCATGCATTCTCTATTCTAGAGACCTCATGGTTTGTACCCCTGTATACCAGGGTGTAGTAGTTGAGAACTGAGAAAAATGTGTCCGTGCCGTAACTATACAATAAAATTCAAAGAGTTTCAAAGCAGCCCTGTATTAGTCTTAGTAAATGTGTTAAGTAAAGTCTTTGGCTTTACCCTGCTTGGCCAAGGGAATAACAGCTGGCTATATAATGAGGTGCCTGGCCTCCTCCAAATACAGCGAACCAAGAGGCTGGCGCAATGACATTGGAATGCAGATGGTGGAGGGCTGCTGAGCAGTGATCACAAGGGAGGCAAGCCTGACTCGTACTTACGGTAATGTGGCAATGTGTGTGCATGATGGAAAAGGGGGATTTGTCTTCCACCAGAACTTGCGTTATTGCCTCCATTAACTGGATTATTATTCAATGTGCAAATTAGCTGGCTAATGCTTAATTACTGAATCACTAATCATTTAATTTTGCAGCGACAGACATGCAGGAAACTACCTGCTTCTTTAGCCGCAACGGAAAGATGGAAAGATCCTATATGTAAACTAAAAAAAAAATTACGAATACTGAATAGGTTATCACTTCTTTTTAATCTAGTCCCCTTTCCTCAGCTCACTGGAAAAACTTTGATGTTCACGTTACTTCAGGGCACCTAATGGAAATTTAATGGAAAGAAGTTGCTGAGTGAACAAAATTTGGAAAGGAGGCCAGATCAAGGAATAAAGTCCTTAGAGATTTAGCATTTACTTCTCTAAATACTCCTTGACACCATATCACTCCCAGCTGGGGTCTTTTGGGCCTTTCAACATCAGACACCCTCTCCCAGGTGAACCAGCTGGGAGTGATCACACCTCAGCTTTTGGCCTATTGGCAGTAAGGGTCACTCCTTCTGATCCAGAGACCCTTGGATGCTTTCTCTGCAGCACGTTTGTGACCTTACAGGTTCTTCTCCTGTTTGCCCATGACATGCCTAACATACAAAATCCCCTTCAGCAATGGGCACACAACTGGTCTTCCAGTCCTGCCACTCGCAATCACTGGCCAGTTCCTAATAGTCATCTTCCTGCCATTCTCTTCCTCCAAGCAATTCTGTCAAGGCACTGTCAGCTCATGCATGATGACCTGTTTCATTGTGCCTGAGACCAGTACAATGTCTGGCCAAACAATCGTATTTCTGATGCGCTCAGTGACGTTAAACTGCCGTGTCAAGTCTACCATCATGTGCCAGTTGTTGGCAGTTACAAGGAGATCTGTAGTTGGTCTGGATGTTTGCCTCAGCTGTTATCCAGCTCTATTAAAAGTGAAGGATTCTGTGGTGGGACTTTAATGCCTGCTGCCTCCAGTCCCTTTTCAGATTGTGTCTGCAATGGACTTAAGGACCTAGTCATGACATCAGTGAGTGACCTTCTCCCAGCACTTTTGTATAGCTGCTAAGTGTTGCATTCCCTGGGCACAGTAGACAAGTAGGTGTCACCACTTTACATCCCCCCAAAAATACTAGTATTATTACAAAAAGGGGGTTTCGAAACTGGTGAATATCAGTATTGACCGAGTAAAACAAGTAAACCCCCAACTTCTAAGTGATTTATCCAGAATATACTGGTTATATAATTAGAGGCACGTGAGTTCTTTGTTCTCACAGTTTTGGTGAAAAGAGTTATAATCCAAGCACATGTGGTTAAACAAATATTTATTATCAATGACAATACAAACACTAAACTACACACAACACAACATACAAGTCACTACATTTACAGTATGTTAAGGCGTTTCAGAGGCCTAACATCATAATCACCCAGAAAACCCAAGACCGCTACTACGTATTGAACTCTTAAATAATGCCTACAGAAGCCAAAATAAAAGATAAGCTGCATTCTTAATAAATGCAATATAACAGTTTAATCTCTCTCTCTCTGCAAACATGTATGCCTTAAAATAAATGGGAGCATGTTTCCCTATTCTAAAAATGCACCCACAAGCAGGAAAGACCACCTTTAACCAAGGTATCTTTTAATTAGGAAACCCAAGTTCTCTAAAAAAGACAGAATAGCAAGCTCTCTCTAGCAAGGATCAAATCCGTAGCTCCGGTCAGGTTTTGTTTGGATGATCATGAAGTAGTGGCTCTCCCCTGGTGTGAGCTTCAAGTTTCCAACTCCTCTCTTTCTCCTTCTTTCTCTCCTCTCTTCTCTCTCTTGTCCTCTCTGCTTCTTCTCTTCCTTTAGTCTTAATGTGATCTCATACAGTGTGTTTCTGGACTGTTCATGGACAACCTTTTATCCACAACTTATTTAACTAGGTGTGTGTGTTTAGTCGAGTCTGACTCTTCATGACCTCATGGGCTTTAGCATGCCAGGCCTGTCCGTCAACAACTGCTTCTCTGAGCTCTGAACATCTAGAGGGCTCTGTCCTTTTCCTAGTTTCCCTGTGCCTTACTTGTTCTTCCGGTGTGTCCTGTTGTCTGGGGCTTTATATTTCCGGGTCTCCCTATCCTCCTGGCTCGGCATTGGGATCGGTTGTCGAGAGGTTCGCCTCACCAGGTCGCCCCACGTCTGCTACCTGAGGGCTTACGTCTCATCCCCCGACTCTGCCTTGAGCCCGGACCGCACCCCCATGTTTGCGCCGTTCCTGCCACTACGCATAGGGCCCTCCCGTCTCACCGGTCTCTCTCCACGGCTAGCCCCCGGCTTCCGTGACACTATCTATCCGTCTTAACCTCTGCCACCCCCTTCTTCTTTTCCCTTCAATGTTTCCCACCATCAGAGTCTTCTCCAGTGAATCCTGTCTTCGCATTATATGGCCAAAGTATGTGAGTTTTAATTTTACTATCATTCCTTCCAATGAAAAATCTGTGTTTATTTCCCTGCGTATTGACTGATTTGATCTTCGTGCAGTCCAAGGAGCTCTCAGCAATTTTCTCCAACACCACAGTTCAAACGTATCGATTTTCTGACGCACAGCCTTACTTACCGTCCAACTCTCCCATCCATATGTTACTACAGGGAAGACCACAGCTTTCACTATACGGATCTTTGTTGACAATGTAATATCTTTGCACTTTAATATCTTATCCAGATTTCCTCCCAAGAAGCAAGCTTTCTTTTGATTTCATGGCTACAATCACCAGCTGCTGAGATCCTTGAGCCTAGGTAAACCAAGGTATATCAGAGGAGCCCCTACATCTCAGCAAAGCTCCCCTCTGCTTTGAAGATGGTAATGTTTTCACTGCCAGGTGTTACTTTTAGAGACATTTCCTAGTCACCTACAGCTGTAATAGTATCATTATGTTTATTATGTTAGGTAATGAAAGACAGAATTTCTCCATCATTATTAAGATAAAGGGGTATGTACAATATGTAGGACTGAGATAATGTAATTTGTGCTTTTGCAAACCTGTATTTGGAGAGTATAATTCTATTAATATCAAAATAAAACCTGCAACTAGATTAGATTTTGCATGAGTGACAGTAGAGAGATAGTAGGGAGTTTAAAAGATCTGTATTATATACTCCCTATTTGTAGTTTGTTATTTTTAAATGAATAGTACATTGTCCCAAATAAGAGGAAATAAATCTATTTACTGGAACAAATTATTATATGCTGCTTAACCTTCACATCGCCGTGAGGGAATTTGCTGAACTCTTTCCCGTTCCGAAGGAGCCGTACAGTTTTTGACTTGTTTTACAAGTAAGGCTGTCAAGTTAATGAATCTGGACAGTTTGCACTTCCTCAAAGAAGCAACACAAACTCTCAGGGGATTATCGCTGGCAAAAGATCTTAATTAATGTCAAGGAACGCAGATAACATTCAGGTACAAGAACCTGATCTGACAGGAAACTCCAAGGTGTAGATGACAGTGTTAAGACCCTTTAGAAACAAACAACCCTCCTAATTAGAGTCGGGCTTATTTTCTCAATGCACAACAAGGGACATAAACAATGCTTTGTTGTTTATTTCTTGTATTAACACTTAGAGCAAATTATACAACAATGGTAGGGTTTAAATGGAAAAGTCACTACTTACTGTATGTATAATACTGTGGGCTCTACTGTGGGGGTAGGAGCCTTGCAGGTTGATCAGTGTGCATGTCTGTTCAAGTGCTTTGCTTGCCATATGAGTTCTGTAATTTCTGACTCTGTGATTAAGGCCCAGGGAGGCACAGTATTTCAACCTCAGACCCCGGTGAAAATTCCAGTTACACTCCTTTATATTAACACAAATTCCTACTGTACATATATACAAACACACACTCTATAAATGTCTATATACAGTAAGCACAAATATGTATTAAAAAGTCTGAGAAGTCCCACTTATTTTGGCAGTTTCTTTATTGTTTTGTTCCCTCCGATTTGGCTGCTGTGCTGGAAAATACCTACTTAGATCTTACTACTTACCTACTTACCTATGAACTTAGATCAGTGGGATCTCCAGTGCAGACATTCAGTGAAAATCACACTCAACTCTGCTTCCTGTTTACACCAGATATATATTATTTGAAGCTGTTTTCAGGATGAAAGGAAATAAATCTTGAGTTTGTAAGTCGCTTTGTCTAAACACTGCCCTTCTCCTTTAGCAAGAGAAATGCATGGGATACGTACATGCAAAGACCTTCCTGCTGAAGCAGCTTTCGAGCGCTTGTAAAGCCCAGAGAATAACACGAAATGAATTTAAGCAGTAGGCTTCCCCCAACCTGCCTCACATGCTGGTATTCCAAGGAGGTTCCAGGTTCACCATTTAGTCTCAGGGACTTCAAGCTTTAGTGGTTTTATTATTGGTTGGTGATGTTGAGGTCAGAAGTCAAATAGACTGGTCTCAAGTCAAGTTACTGTATCTCTAGTTTAAAATAACATAAAAGCATGTATGTATTTAAAATACTTCCAACAGAAGATAAAGGGAAATCTGTAGATGAGTTAAATGTTAAAACAGAAGATGATATTTAATTAGTACAAAATGAAATTTTTACTACTTTACATTGAGCATAAGAAGTAAGGAAAAATTACCTGATATGTGTTGTCAAAGCTGTCATACATGAATCGTGTTATCAGAGACGTCTTTCCGACTGCAAGGAAACACAAAAAACAGGTTACAGACGGCATTGTTTCAATTAAACACACAGCTGTATTTGTCTACACATTCAATGCAATAAATGTTAACACTTCTGGACTTGTAAGCAGAAGATTGTGGTTTTAAATCCTGGGTAGGACACTGCTGTCACCCCTGAGGCCCTTATCAGGTACTCTAGCTATTTTCACAAAATGCCCAACACCATAAATCAATACAAATGATTGATTTAATCAGGAAAGATACTTCATTTTGTGGTTCTATATTTTACTTCTTAAGCACAAAAATAATTTCTTATATTTGACTGAGGAAGGCTTTAAATGATTGTACAGCATATAAGTCATTCATATCAGATTGTAACGCCCCAAGACACACCAGGGCACTGTATTCTCCAATTACTTACTTTTAATATCTGCAATACTATATTAACCAAAATAAACGGTGTACTTACAAGCCTCCTCCCCTAAAAGTGTGATAAAAGGAAGTATTTTTTTTAATCATTTAGATTTAAAAAGATTATAAAATAAGTCAAAATGTAAAAAAAAACAATATGTCCTATAGGTAATAAAAATTAGTCACGGTTATGATTACACTGGACCTTGGATGTTTCTAGAAACCCAATTCATTTCAGAACTTCCCATAAATCTATAACTCTCACAACATGGGACACCCAAAACTCTGATTACTACTGCACTGCAAGGTGTTTTTCTATTTCCTTCACGGTTTTATGAGCATTATGAAAATGAAAGCTAATGTCAGGGTGACTGTGTGCTATGGGTCTACCATAATTTACATAGCAATACTACAATAGGGAGGTCTACGTAGTCATTTCCCATGAATCTGCCTACACTAGAATGCATTTTGGTGGTCTTGAACCAAGGATAAGGACTAAAATATTTCAAATCATTCTCACGGTTTTCTTTTCATTGACTTAAGAGGATCTTCTTCCCACTCATTCCACTGATCAGTACATAAAAACAGCCACCTAGTTCACAGCCCAGTGGACTAGTTTTAGTACAGCTCTCATTCACACAATACACAAATCCATAGTGAGTCCTACTGTTGTTTTCTATATTAATTTGTTTTATTACTTTTTGATCACTTCAATCACTGTGTTCAGATTGAATGTCAATGTTGTGTGAAGTAGGTATTGTATATCTGTGCACTCAGTGTATTCTCTAAAATAATAATAATAATAATTGCTTACACTTATATAGCGCTTTTCTGGACACTCCACTCAAAGCGCTTTACAGGTAATGGGGACTCCCCTCCACCACCACCAATGTGCAGCATCCACCTGGATGATGCGACGGCAGCCATAGTGCGCCAGAACGCTTACCACACATCAGCTATCACTGGGGAGGAGGACAGAGTAATGAAGCCAATTCATAGATGGGGATTATTAGGAGGCCATGATTGGTAAGGGCCAATGGGAAACTTGGCCAGGACGCCAGGGTTACACCCCTACTCTTTTCGAGAAACGCCCTGGGATTTATAATGACCACAGAGAGTCAGGACCTCGGTTTTACTTCTCATCCAAAGGACGGCGCCTGTTTACAGTATAGTGTCCCCATCACTATACTGAGGCATTAGGACCCACATAGGCCGCAGGATGAGCACCCCCTGCTGGCCCTACTAACACCTCTTCCAGCAGCAACCTTAGTTTTTCCCAGGAGGTCTCCCATCCAGGTACTGACCAGGCTCACACCTGCTTAGCTTCAGTGGGTTGCCAGTTGTGTGTTGCAGAGTGATATGGTTGCTGGCATCAAAATACTGATGGAATGTTGCAAGCACAATAGTTTTGATTTCATCATTATGTTACATATTCCTTAATTAAGAAATGCCAATTCACCTAATCTGAATTACAGATTTAAGTGCAGGTGGCTTGTTCAGAATTGGCAGAAGAACATGCACAGCAGTATTGATTACTGAGCGCAAGGGGGCTATGACAGCCCAGTGGCGGTTGTGTGAGATATGCCTGAAGCAAGTTATTTAAATGCAAATTTCCCTGTAGACAAGAGTCAGTTGAATTTTTACGGTGAAAAAGATTTAAATTAATAGGGCTCATAAGGCCTTATTAGAGCCTGCAAATAAATGCAGAGCCGTATTTTTTAGACTTTTTATCCCACAAACAAACTGCTTCATCGCAAGGTCTTCATTGCTCCACAATCATCTGGTCTTCTTCAAAATGTGAGTATATTTTAAATGCATGTGTACAGTAGACCTTGTGAATATCGTTCTCCTCCCCCATGTTGCATTTGAAACGCAGCCTCATCAATGTGACCCATGGGGAAATGTTGATGACTGATGTTCACATCTGTCCTCTCTTTCAGTCATTTAGGCAGCTGCTCTTTTACCTGATGGGCTCTTGTTAGGAAGAATAATTTCAATATACAGTAGCTGTTCTGTGCCTGGCCTGCTCAACAAGACTGGGTCAATTTCACCCTGGTTTTCTCTGGTTGATTTTCAATGGCACATCCCCCCTGACAGAGATGCGCACAAAACTGCTGTCCCTTTCTCCTCTGTCCACATCTGAATGCAAGCTGTTAGGTCTGATGCATATGTTATCTTGCTAAGGAGAGAAAGACTGTGGGGAGGGACTGTGCTGCTCACTTTTGAAATTAAATTTGAAATCCTCGCTTGCTAAATATAGTCACAACCCACACCTGATGAACATCCTTTAAAAGAAGAAAAACTGTCCAACTCTAACGAGAGACCCATCAGCAGCAGAATGTCAGCACAAAATGTACTCTGTTTTCTAGGCAACGGTGCATCTGCAGAGGAGGTGTCAGCCTGGCATGCATGTGCAAAAACATTCACCTTTGATTAAAGTCAGTTTCCTGCCTAAGCTAATTCTGGACTAGCTCTCATGTGGTATCTGGGTAAAGTATGGCTAATGTGTTTTATGCTTCAGTTAATTGGATGGTTTGCCTGGGACTATAGTATGACAAAGGTACACATTTTTACTATATATGTATTTTTTTTTTAAAGGTAGCATAAACAGTAAGTGAAAGTTGATAACACCATTGCAAAATACAGTGGTTTCTCTGAACAGATATACACAGCTGTTTTCAAAATAGAGCTTCAGAATATAAGTATCATTTTTAACCAACTTTAAACCACCTATTAACCGATATTTTTATCTGTAAACAAATTTATTTTCAACAATATTTATGTTTATTCTGTTGATCTATTGATATAAGCCAACATGTATCATTCTTGAATAATGTTAACAACTTCACCTAAGACCACTGCAATTAGTTTGTAATAATTATGAGTAACACTAATTGAATGGCAATACATGCCATGAATAACTGATCGATCTATCATAATTGTATTATTTTTTTCTGGAGTTGCTCAAGCTTACTGTATGAGTAGTATTGATCTCAGCTCTTGGTCTCGTACCTTCCATTTACAAGGGTCATATCAATTAAAACTGTTATTTTTTAAAAAAAGAACCTTTTTCAATCAAACCATAATCTTGTGTCAGCCATGCCTTCACAAAAGCACCAAAGTCTACTGGAAGTCAGCTTCATACTGTAACATAGTTTGTGTCAGAAATGCAAAGTCATTGAGAAATAACTCTGAGAACGACTGTTTCATACACAGTGAATAAATATACTGTATAGATCTAATTCAGCAAATGCCTGGGAAACAAATGCTTTTGAGAAAAAGTAGAAGCCCTCTTTTCTTTTACCGATATCAATGATATTCGTGTACAACAAACCACTACAACAAATTTCTTTCTGAAATAATCTGTAAATGAAATAAACCCTCATTTTTCGTAAATGAAGACCAGCATAGAAGAATCCAAATTAAGCAAATGATTATCCCACATACATCAATTATCAAGAATAAAGCCTTATTATGTAAACTGTTTAACACTATCCATGGAATACATCTACTGCATGAGGACTTGTGTGAGATATGCTTTTTCATAGTGAGTTTTATAAGTTAATGACAATGTTATTTCATTAAAAGCCACCATAAAGCCACAATTATTTGATGTTCACCTCTTAATGCTAAAATGTCCTAATTATAATTTTGTTAAGAACTATATATTCACAACAAATTACATTGCATTTTGCATGCCAGCCCTCAGAAAGATGTGAACATTAAGCAGCTTTAGCTCACACACTGAGCTAGAAGCATTTTCTTGCCAGTGGAAGAGGAAGACTAATTAGTTAGCTTTACTGTACTATCCCAGAGCCAGCTGCCTTGGGCCTCTCCTAGGGAGTTAGTTCTTGTTTTGATGTAAAGTTAGATCCATTCAGTTGAAGTTTATTTCCTTCATCCTCCTGTGAAACTGCCATTTAAGTGAAAAATCAGAGCTCAGAAACCTTAGTCTTATCTAGTCTGCTAATCAATCCTACAACACTAAGTGTGGATACTAGGCTACTGAAAACCCTGCTTAGAATATGACACAGTTACATGCAACTCTTAGGTGTATCAGTCATGTTTGTACTTGCCTTGACGTCCTCATCCTAACACCAACTGTGGTAAATGCTTCACATAGAGATGGGGCTGCACTGTTATGGTTTATGGGTTTGGTCAATGCAATGATGTCTGCTCAGCCGCTGTCACGTGGTAACATAATGTAATACACCAACAAAAAGTAAAAGGAAAGAGGAAAGCCTTTTCAGCACAGATGGTCCTCCTTTGCCATCTACCAAGGTGGGTAATTAAAATGTTTCTGTGATGTACATGCCCTTAGGCCAAAGATCATTCAGATCAAAGACAAATAGACAGCATAGGATTTTCATAGCACCCTGAACAGACAGCCACTAAGACTGTCTCCCTAATCCCTGCTTTATTAAAATGAAAAAAACTAAATAAATTTATCATCACCAGAGAAGCTCTTCCACAATAACACAACCACCTGCAGTGTTGCAGATGTTATTCCTTGTTACTTAGTAGTTCATCAGCTAAATGTTCCCCAGAAATAAGCTGTATCTCCTCTTTGCTGGTACTACCCTCCCCAGTCTTCCTAAAACATGGAATGCAAATTTCATTTTAATTCTGGGAATATAACCAATTACATTCCTCCATGACAGAATTCCTAATACTTTAAAAAATGTATATTTTTTATTTTTTCACATATAATGTTCATTGGACTAAGCATCAAAATAAACAGCCATACAACTGCAACAGATTCACAAAGTTCTCCACAAAAGCACAAGGGCTTGTAGCCGTTGCAGTGTGTGTCCACCACTGAAAGCATGTACAACACATGCTCTATACCAGGTTGCGGATGATGTCTTGTGATTCTGGCTCATTCCTCTTGTAAAGCCTGGACCAGCCTGTGCATGTTTAATGTGATGCACAAATCATCCCAGCTCATCCCACAAACGTTCATTGTGGCTGAAGTCAGATGAGAAGGGTATCTACAACTGTCTCATTCTCACTTCACAAGAAAGCTGCTGTTAGACAAAAAGTATGAAGACGTGTGTAGTTGTTTTGGAAGACTGTCACATCAAGATGAACCCCCAGGTAGAGCAATAGGTGAGGTCCCAGGAATTGATCAGTTCATTAGTTGGGTCAGTTTTTTCAGTCTTTTTGAGAGTAAGTGCTATAATTTTCGAATAGGTATTAGATATTGTTTAGGTATTACCAAAAGCAAGAGGGACTGTTGAAAAAGGTTAAAATTTATAAATAACATTTTATATTTCCTTTAGTTCAAGTTGTACTGTAGAACACCATCAGGGCTCATACTGTAGATGTTTATTTAAGGTGCTTCTAGGGTTGGTCACACTTCTGCCTCCTCTGCGTACAGTAAATTCCATTTAATGTTGAACTCTTTCCTCAGCCTGAGGCATGTTTTCCATTTTTTTTCTGTAGCAAACACCTGAGGGAAACATGCTCTTATTTTGCATTCAATCGAGGTTTTCCTTGTTTTTTCTATTCATATCCCAGTGGTGTTCAAAGGCCAATTCAATGCAGATGCAGGCAATTCCTACAATACGATGGGTAGACTGGAATGATCACCTTTTAATATCGTAATTTGTTCTGCAGCTTTGATAAGCCTTTGATTCAGGTAAAACAAGGGAACCCTAACTAGGAAAAAAAAGCATAATTCCTTGTCAGTTTCCTAATTCAGGAAGAATACTTCAATACTGTGCTTTTCACTTCAGTCGTTTATTTTGATCCTGAGGAGAAAATGCTCATTTTTGTATCGTTCTCTACTGCTGAAAATAGCAAGGCCGACGGGTATAAATCAGGTATTGCAAATGCTCCCTAAAAATAAATCCTGTAATCATTTCTCTTTTGGAAATAATGTTAATGGATCTCCTTTTCTAATTTTAACTGTCCCCTGTTAGTAATAAATTCCTATGCAAAGGGAGCTTATTAGATAATTATCTATCATAATACTGTCATTAGCCACCCATATCTGAAAGACAGAATCTCACTGAAGGTCTTTAATTAATGAATCAAACAGCTGATTAGATTACCGTATACCTTCAAGCTTATTTTATGTTTAATTTTATGAATTTCTTAGTGACCTTTTTCTTTTCCCATCAAATACATTCCCATTTTCATTTCTGTAGCAAGACAAGCTCTTTTTCAAATGGTTATTAAATTATTAGGCACTCAATCATACCAAGCAATGTGAACTGTTGCTACTGTACCTCATGTGCGAAAAAGATAAAGAGAAATTGTCTAAAATGTTTGACCACCTTTCACACTTTCTCTTCTTAACTTAAACAACTCTGACAAACAGCTGTTAGTTTTTGTGTTACTGTTTTTATTTTAGACCTAGCTTTAATTTACTGGATGTGTTAAATATATTTAGTATATTACAAGCGTTTTAGAGATTTCATGCTTGTAGTAGTTATTGTTGATTTCATTTTAGGTTTTTATGAGGTTTAATGAGAAATGGATTTTAAAACCAATTCACACATTATAAAGGTGTTGTTAATTTATTGAATGAAAAATAGTTACTGATTTTGCTGATTTACTGAATAGTTACTGATTTTGCTGTGTTTAGAATACTGCTGAATTTTAAGACAAATTCACCAACAATTTAATTTGTGAGAAGAGATGTTTAATCATTTAGGAACAAATGGAAAATAACAGTAGTGGACATATATTTAAGTTAATTTTACAGTCCTTGTCAATTTGTATCATAATGAACAAAACCATAAAATATAAATATCAATATTTATCTTATTTCAATTTTCTCTAATGTAATTAGACTCTGTAGAGTTAATGGTCTTTTTAATTTATTAAATTATTCTGCAGGCTAACATCTGGAGAGCAAAGAAAAACAAAGCCAGAGGGATATTTTACTGTATATGAATGTGAAGCTTTCCATGCATCGTAATAGCAACAAATATAACACAGCATAACAATAAATAAAGTGTTAATACTATTTAATAGTTTATTTTAAATATATTCATGTCTGTGGGCCTAACCTTTTTTCAGGTTTTGATATCAGAAATGGACTGATGGAAAAATAAAAGAATACTTTAGTATTTTAGTGTTGATCCAACAATGTTTAGTTCATTAAAAATAATATGTATTTTCCTATTATCAAGAAAATAAAAACATAGCGTTGTTATGTTTTTTATTAAAAAAAACATTTTCTTTGTTTCTAACAGAGGTTGACAGACTCTAGCAGCCATAACACTCGATTTCTTAAAAAAATAATTGAAAAATTCTCCCATCTTAGTAACCATGGAGATAGCTGCATAGCTGCATTTTATTTAACAGTCTCAATGAAAGAATATTGTGTTTCAACTGTCCATCTTGTCACCCATATTCTCCGCTTCCTGCAAATCCCATTTAGGAGAAACAGGGCATAAACAATGATGAGGGCAATTAGAGAGTCATTAGCCCAAGAGCCTCTTCAGTCAGCTGAATAACAGGATGGCAAAGTGATCTAGAGGTTAGTGGAGAAGACTGAAGGGCTTTCACAGCCAATATGATCACTGACTCATCCAGCCATGTTGAGTTACTGTACCTGTAGCAAGGAACTTCCACTGTAAACAAAACGGGCCAAGCAAAACATAAAACAGGTCTCACTGGTGCAGGGCTTGTCATATTATGACTTTATTCGCCCCTCAGTTGCAATCATGGGCTGTAATATCGTTTACGGTCTGCGTACAAAATGCCTCCATCTGTGGAATGTCAGATATGTTTGTTTTTTTTTTAAACATTTTTTTTTCTGCAGAACACACTTTAGTAAGACCCTTAGGGTTCAATCAGGCTTTGTTACAACGGTAACTCCACGAATAATTCTAAAAATGCTTTGCAAGACTTATGGGGATTGTCCGCATCAGCACAAATACCGATAATAGAATAAAAGGGAATGTCTAGTAACTCAATACCGGCGCCATAAAAATGGTTAGAGGGCTGCCTAATGGATTAATGCTATTGTAATACCGTGCTGAAAATGGCAGCTAATTTGAATCTCCTTCAGCGGCAATTCCAACACAAGTACAGTACAAATCGCCCCCAAATATCTATATCTATATGACTGCATAAGAAAAGCACAATTTCCCCTCACTTAGTATGCAGATTTCTCTTTGCAAATGCCATTGCACCTTTCCTTACATCTCTCACCTTTATAGAACAAAAAATGAATAAAAAGCCTCACAGAACAGTGAACAATTAACACCATTTACAAGTTCATCAAGTGTAATAATAATGACTAAAGAAAAGAAAAGATATGTCAAAACAGCTTATCTCTGTTTGGTGAACCTTAATCCTGGCAAAACCATTTTATCCTCGCAGAAGCCTGATTTAATTATTTTAGCTCATAGATGGAAAACTGTAGCAAGACCAATATTAATTAGGCACCACAAATTAAAAATTAATCTGTTAAACACGAAGACACCTGCATTGAAGTAACTCCTTAATAACTTCACATTGCCTAAAGACCTTTTTTTCAATGAAAGTATGGGTAGTTAAATCACTAAATGACATGCTTATCACACAGGTAGTTCTTATTTTATACAGGAGATGCGTTCCTGAGTAGGTAGGTTAGGTCCTCTTTTCAGGCCATAAGGGCCCATGGGGGAATGAGGGGCAAGGGCCAGCACTTTCTCAACCCTCCAACACTGGAGGTGGAGGTGATGTGGTCAGCATCACACTCCAGCTGGCCTATTACCCCTGGAAGGATTAACCCACGGTACTCATTTGGAAAGCAGGCTGAGTTGACCTGGGAGCCGTCTGGAAGGAATTAGAGCAAGCTACACCGCTTGCCCCTACCTGCGATTGAACCCGGGACCTTCCGAGCAGGAGCTAGATGCCCTTGCCGTCTGAACTAACACGGCTCCCGTTCCCGAGTTCTATGTCATTCAAATACATATACATTAAAAAACGAAGTCCCCACAGAACGCAAGTGAAAAGGAAGGAATGTGTTCTGGGTCAATTCTCAAACATCTCCCACGTAAAACCAATTACACATTTATTCATGTAATATGTATATGTAGTTCAGGTGGGTGGCTGCGTCAGCATGCGTAGGCTGCAAAGGAACAAGTAATAGGTTTATTCCTTGCTGAAAAGAGAAGAAAGAACCTGATCACACCTGAAGAAGGCTCCACGGCCGAAACGTTGTGTTTTCTTTCTTCTCTTTTCAACATGGAATAAACCTATTATATGTATATGTACTGTATATGTATTATACAAATGAGATCACCAAAGTAATTAAAATTAAGGTGTACTATTATGCCGTACAATACCGATATTTTTATAAACAGTCTGACTGCCTCTCTAGCTTTACTTTGGAACTCACGAATGTACATATTTATTTCCACATAGCTAGTACACATCTGCTGTGTCAGGTCTCCCATGGTTTGTTATCCAGTATCTGCTTTGATTTCTAGAAACAACACTATTTCAAAGTCTCTGAACACAAACTGGGCCGACCTTTATAGCCAGTTATACAAAGTGTGAATTACCAAGGCAGCATGGGTATATTCATGAAAGAGAATGGATGCTGATTCACAACTAAGCACTTATTTTATTAATTCTAAATTTAATAAACAATGTATATATAGTCAGCTTGGAGGTCCCAGTGGGTCAGAGATTGGCTTTCATATTGTACAGTTATCAGTTTAAGTGGTAGTTTGGATTCAGAGTCTTTTCTATGTTATCTAAAATGTCCTCAGTACCTTAGTAGCTCAGTATTGATTATACAAAGTAACACATTATCTACTGTGTCAGGAATCTTACATAAAGCTGCACTGAAATCACCACCTCTGTTGAATATTTATAGGTGTATGTCAGTGTCTAAAGCACTCTTTCAGAGTGAAATCAAATGCAAAACATCTGAAACTATGTACCCTGAGACATAATTTTTTAGCCTTTTGTTTCTAATGGAAGTCACACAACATTCTAGTTTCAGGCTATGACACCTGAGTGAATGGGACCATGTTAGTCCTATTTATACATTATACCATCAAGGATTATTTCATTATTGGTGGCAAAGTATAAATGAGTTTTTATCAGGGCAAAGCCGTTAAAGCTATTTAAACACAATATGTCACCTAATATTAATTTTTTGACCCATAACATATGGATCAAAATGTCAAAATCACCATTTAAAGGTCAACCAGATAGTAACGCAGGAGATACACGTAACAGTGATGACTTCCTGTCTGCAAAGTTTGTCCTTTGAATGAACCAGAAAGTTAATTACAATGCTGTCTTCCCACTAACATCAAATCCAAATTTGATCCTGAGGTTCCAGTCAAAGCTATAAAGAAATGAAAAACATACTTTCCAGAAATACACAAAAGGCTAATGTTACTTTATACATGTGTAGGTGTCTTCTTATCATTTTCCACCTCTAATCAGTGTGGGAAAGCAACTTAAAAGGCAAACAGAAAGTTAGGATATACAGTATACTGTATGGTTAAAAGTGTATAAGCGATGAACTTTAAAACAAGGAATGGTTTGTGAAATCTGCACAATTCATAGAATATAGAAATAGAAAATATCAATGAACAGGCTCACATGCGGGCACACATGGTAGACACAATTAAATTAAAAGCTGTTTAATCAGCGTGTTCTCTGTTTCTGCACAGTCTCTGTCGTCGCGGCCGGTTCACTGTAGAAAACTGTTTCATTCTGACATCTGGGCTAATCGATACAGCTTTTTCTTCAGGGTCCAGCACCTATTGATTGCCATTAAACTCTAATTAATGTGGAGAGGTGCGTGTGTTATGTTCCAGACACAGAAACTAAAGAAGGTCAGTTTAACGGCGCTCTCAAGATGGTCGCGTTACAAAAAGATTCCCCATCAAAAGCGGACTTTTGTAGTTCAGGCTCAGTGTCTTAACTTGAACGTCCGGCATCATGCTGTTTTGAACTGGAACTAAGGTTTAGTTAAGCTTTTATGACAGTAAATAATTATGAGATTAAATTTGGCTTGTTGTTTGGCTGACTCTGCATTTTCTTTATTCCTTTTTCATTTGTAGCAGCAAAAAAAGAACTTGAACTTGGTATATTTGAGACATTCTGGGAACGACTGCTTTGTTGATCTGAGTAACACAGCAATTTTAATGTTGAAGCTAAAGCAAACATCCTTTGCACTTTCCTATTACTTTGCATTACAGGAGACTGGAGCTCAGGTGTTGGCAACCTATGGCATGCACTAAGATTTTGCACGACACGCTTAAATTGGAACATTAGATTTTTGTATTTGGTGTATAAATATACGGTGTATATGCGACATCGTCGGCGACGTACTGTAGTTAAAAGAATAAAAGTGGTTCTTAATTAAAGGTGAGGTTTGTGATCTACCTGGCGATTAAATACATTTTTATAACACATTTATAATATATTTTGGTAAATCGATTAACCGTTGAAACCACTAATAATAGTACGTGGCGCGTTATGTTTCTCAGATTTAACCGCGGAAGACGTGGCACGCGATACCTCTGCTCTAGGCGGTGTAAACGAATTGGCTTCCATTGCTCTATTCCACAGTGAAAGAAAAAACCCAGTATCCTACAGTGCTTTCGGTGCTGACAGCCTACAGGTGATAGTGATATGCTAATGAGATCTCTTCAGTGTTGGTTTAATTAGCTCCTCTCCCTGTCATTGCGGATCAAGACATTGTTTGTTGTGATTTGTTAGTATTACAGAGATGGCTTAATTGCGTTTTCTGATAACAGACAGCTTGGCAAATGTAATAAAGACCTGTAAAATGACAATTAATTTACTTTTGGATGAGCTCATATGAGCAGAAGTTATTATCTTGATCCAGTGCTGGGTTGTTTCGTTTTTGTAGCGCTATTTGCTTTCCCTTTGTGTGAAAAAAAAAAAATCACTATCCTTTGATTTTTAAAAGTTTGATTAAAATGTTTTTTTTTTAATCTCTCAGGAGTTTCAAAATGTGGTCTGTTTTTATTTCTTCCTCATTTCCAGACACCACATAGATTTCAGAGTTACTGACAGAGATCAAGTTATTGGAAATGGCTGGAAATGAATTTATGGCACTAATTTTCCACCAGATATAGGGAGTCAACATGAGAAATTAAGAACCCAGGAAACTACAGACATTTAAGACATTTAAGAAACTCTGCCGTTAACCAGGGAGTCCAGTTGAGGTTACAATACACCAATAAATTATGTAGATGCATCATAAACAATATGACATATGGTGAAGTGTAACAGTATTTACTGGATGCTCAGTTAAAAAGAGGATATTTTAATTCCACCTACAGTATTTCAAATCAACTGTTGTTCAAAGACATGCCAATTAATACCACGAGGAGTAATTAATAAAAGGTAAAACATCTGCCACTAATGGAATCTGTAGCACATCACACTGTGCCCCAAAGCCCAAATAAAACATACTTTTTGTGGAGTCAGTGAAGTTCTGTGATAAATGTATTATCAAAAGTTGCTCAACTGTTTTGTGATATTCGTGTTATCATTTTATTATTGTAACAGATATTGGATATTATATTGGCTGCTTTGGTTTCTGAAATCTTCTCCAATGAGTAAGAAAGCCAGGAATAGCTCATGTTAAACTCTTCTATTCTGTACTCTACCCTTCTTGTACTGTATATAGCTCCTTGTTTAATGACATTGAAACACTACAGCAGACGATTCCGTATCAAGCACTGTTAAAGTACAAAAGGAATAGAGCCAAACTTGAAAATATTAACATCCAACACAAAACATAAAATAATGAAAACTGTAATGAAAACGAATAACATAAAAATGTATCTTAAAAGATTAATGGTACTGTATATTCTACTGTTGCAGGCATATTTTGAAGGAAGCAAAATTCTAAATAAAATACCATATGGTGGAAGTTCATTTCAGACGGTTATTGTTCCCAGGGGCAATGGCTGGATTGTCATAAACTTCACATCATTAATTATTCTACACATCAATAATAAACTAGTGAATGTGTGCAATGGTCCCCTCTGTGGGGTGTTGTGTTATTACTGGATTATTAACTACACAAATAAAAATATAATATTTTACTCATTAAATGAGTCATCAGGGTTTAAAGAGGCACAGTAAGCCCTTAGCATTATAACAGCGTTTTAATTGGAAATGAAAAATGGTTAACAACACTCCAAGGTCAAGGATATCAATAGTACAAGCAGTGCGGTAAAAAATGTGCAGCTGTAAAAGAGACAAAAGAGGATCACTATCTAGCCCATCAGTTACACAGGAACAGTGGCCAACACAGGCAGGCCCCCAATAAAAAGTCACAAAGGTCTTGTGCCAGTCAGCCTTTTTATAGTTTCTCAATCCATCCACTGTCAGAACGTCTCTTTATTCCTGGTTAGCTCAAAGCCTACCACAGAAGCATCTACTCCACCACAGGTGACGCGCACAGCATCAATTCAGAGATATCAGGTAACCTCACCAGCATCTTTCTGGAAGGTGGGAGGTAACTGGAGCACCTGCAGAAAACCCACCTCATAGATCCGGCGAAGAATAAGCAAAGCTCACACAGAAGACATGCCAGTCAAGAACTGAACCCAGGACACATGCTGTGTCCTCCTACTCAAACTCAGGCATTACTTTGGCACATGACACCAATCATAAGGGCATCGTAATAAAGTTAGAATTACCATGCATCTTCTGGGGAATCTTTTATTTTGGATAACAAAACGAGAAGATATTCTCTCTTTTAAGTAACTACTACATTGAATTTAAGAAACTTTCTGGCATTCTGTGGCATAGAAGTAAATGCTTACTGAATACAGATTGCAATATGCTGTATATACAGTACAGTATGTCCACCCACTAATATTGATGGTCAGTGCATCATTAAAGACATCTTTGGGCTAACTAACAATTGGCAATTGCTGACACGGAATAATAACACTGCATAGATGAGCCTTGTGTCTGAACGAAAATGTATCTTTTTTTAAAAAAATGTTTTTCCCCTTCTCCCTCCATATTCAAGCTCTCTGACTGGCAAAGAAAATGTGGTGGCTCCCAGGGGGTCAAACATCTTGCAACACCCCACAGAGTACAACAGCCAACCAGCACGTAATGTTAAAGCTTGGCTGGATCTGACCTGCCAAGCGAGGTCTAAAAATAAACAGCAGGCACTCTTCCCTGTCTTTGCATGGTGCAGGAACATGGGGTGGCGTGATGGAAAGAGGGAAACTATCAAATATTTAAGGGCAAAAAAACTCTGGAGCGACTAAGTGGTTATTTATGATGAGGATCTTTTAAAGAAACAGAAGAGAGACTTGGAATGACTGGAGTACAGGAGGAAAGTCACGAAATCTTACGACAGACTTGCTCAAACTGCTGGGATACTACAGTACATTCACATACAGTAGGAGAATGGTAATTTGTCAGTCACAAGACTAACGAAGAACTGAAAGAGTTCCATCTATTAACGGCAAGACGTCCCTTTGACTTTCTGTAATTTTTAAGTCAAATATTCACAAGGGTATCAGAAACCACTAAACAAACGTTCTTTTACGGCAGTTCAAAATTGTCTTCAATACTGTACATGAGCATTAGGTCTCACAACACGTAGACCAATGTGAGTGAAATTCCCACAGCAGCAGCATGAGTTTTTATTGCACTTCAGCACAAATTATGCATCTTGCAAATTTGATTTTCTGTGTTCCCTGTCATCCATGTTGGAGAGAATGACATATTAAAATACAAAATATAAATCAAAAACACCTGAAAAAACAAACAGTACCGTGTAAGCTTCACATGTATTTAGATTTTCCCAAAGTAATTTCTAACAATTGTGTTTTTTAAGTGCATGTACTGTATGGATAAGAAAAAGTTATTCTTTAAAAAAATCAGAAACGAAGAAATCCAGTGATAATTACATTATACAACATAAATTTAATATGACAATTTTCTATATACAGTACAGTGTATGAAGTAAATGCATTTTCCTTTTAGGTTTAAAGACAAACTCAGGTTTTGAAAGTAAAAGCAGAAATCTTTAGAAAAAATACAAATGTTCTATGTGATATGGGTTTATCCAGGGCAAAGACTTTCAGCTCCCTGTATTAATTTTTTTTTATTTCAGGGTTTACATATGCATGCCATAGAGTTAATAGTGAATATTATGTTTAATTTTTCCTAATTAATAGTCTTAACTTTAAGATGTAATAGCAAAAACACACAGGAGTATATTTTTCTTCCCTATTCGTTTTCTTACAGTCCAAATGGAGGATCCTGTTGGTCCAACTGAAGCTCAAAGGCAGACTAATAGAGCTTGAAGCATGTAAATCAGACTGCAAAACCAAATGATGTCTGACAGACATAAGCCTTGCAGTTCCCAAGTGCAAATTATACATTTCGGTTCCATCTGCTATATCTGCCTTCTCAGATGAATCTTTAAAGGAATGCTAAAAGAAGAATTATCTGAACTCTCTTGAACATACACATGCATTTGCTTCTCAAAAATAAGCTTTTTAAAAGAAATTACGGTATCCCCATTCCCATAACTAATACTACAGCCACAATCACATTTAAACCTGAGAATGCTTGTCCTACACTCGGGCATGGCTTAAAACCAAAACGTCAGTCTCGCAAGCCAACTGCAAATTACTAACCCCCATTTCTCAGTGGCGGGTTTTCATTGGAAAGAAGGAAAAGCCTCTGGCAAATAAACTCCATAGTCTGTGATTTGCAATGGGCAGATAGTTGTGCATCTTGAGGCAATCAAGGCCTAAGTGTTAATCCAAAGAAATCAGGTTACATTCTTTATTTAAAAAGGAAACAATTATGTAACACAGGTTACACAAGCAGAATCCATTCGGGAAATGAAAAACTTACAAATGTACAGTTTATTTGTGCACAGAGTTTGGTGACAGAATATGTATCTCTCCTTTCCAAATGTTAAGACTGGCTGAGAGCTACTTTTTAAGCTGACAGTAAAAATAACAATAGAATATAGAAAAAAAATCACTCAAGCTCCTCTATCAACTCCAACCATCAAATTCTCTCTCCCCATTCTAATAAAGTATGAGATGAAGTATTTGTTTTCTTCTTTTATGTTAAAATACTATTGAGAGAGTGCAGAATAGTGCTCAGCCAGGGGAGGAAATCCTCTTCCAGTCACAAAATCAAATGCAGCACTATACTAATGTGCTGTTTTTTATAAATCAATTAATAAAGATCAGAATAAAGGAAGCTTATTTTCCATTTATCAAGGCATGAGGGTATGGACAGTCTCCACCAGTGCTGAGTGAGATCTAATTGTGCCCAGTAAAAGCATGTCACCGATAGGGAATTCTCTTCCTATCAACATATACAGTATTACTACTGTTGTAGATCTCCATCACATTCAGGGAGTGTCTTTTAGAGGAAAAAAACAGCCGTTTTGAATTAATAAGGAGACATACAGTATGTGTTTAATCCCAGATATAATATATTACATATCCTCCTCAGTCCTTGGCATATTTAACTTGCTCAGGCTTAAAAGAGAATGGAATTATAACTCCACATCACAAGAAATACATATTGGAGAGACTTCAATTAAAAAAGGCAATTGTTAGGTTCCAGTTGCCGGGCAGTAACCACGGAGACTGACAAGTAAGTCAAGGTTTGAAAAAGTTCTCCTTTTTTGAAGTATGATTCATGCTGACTGGTGAAGCACAATTATAACTTGTGAGAGCTGGTATCTAGCACCTCCTGTCTAATAGTCTGCAACTTTGAATATCTGTGATTCCGCATTAAAGCAGAAAAGATGCTTTTCTTCATGCTAGCTGTATATTTCACACTTAAAATGTCAGCTAGCCTTGCTTCTTACAGCACTGCTCATTTTCCTCATTTTCATTTTCAACTCATTTTCCTGGGTTTATTTATTACCCACCGAAGGCAGATTAGCATAATTAAAATTCCCAATAATAATTATCACGATAGATGCACAAAAATAACCAAATCTTCCACTACTCTTCAGTTTCTGTATATAAATCTCTCCATTAACCATGCACGACTCTCACCTTTTGCCTATTACAAATCCACTGATTAACACAGCTACAGTATCTCCTGTACAGCCATCCTTTTTTGCCTCAGGCAGTGACAACATGGACTTCCATAACCAAGCCCTCAAAATACACTTTTTTTTCATTAACAGAGGATACCCTATGCATGTTATTGACAGGGCCCTCACCTGAGCCAAAAATAGCCCTCAGATCATCACCTATATAGGAACTACCAAACTCAACCTCATTCCATTGGTGATGCCCTACCACCCCAACGCCTTTTCTATCTTAGGACCATTAATAACCACTTACCCATCTTACAGGATGACCTCTTCACTCGTACCCTCTTTCCTGACTGCCCCATCATCTCATATCACCATGTATTGCCAGCGACCTCATGTACTGCATCTTTAGCAGAAAATCCCCAGCCATTTGCTGGTGAGGCAGGAAGAAGACGTGCAGACCCGTTCTGGGAACATGTCAGAGTTGTGAAGATCCAAGATGTCTCCAAGCCCATAGTACCCCATTTCACCTTTAACGTACACAATCATACCTCTCTCAGTTTGCATCCTTCATAGCTTCAGAGCTTCTATTGCTGAAACCAAAATTATCCTGAAACTTCTAACACGGCTTCCTACACACCTGAAGAAGGCTCCACAGCTGAAATATCGTGTCTCTTTTCGTTTCCCTTCAGAATGGAATAAATCTTTACCTGATCCTATGCACCCAAAAGAGCCAGTGTTGCAAGTGTATTTCTCTACTTCTACTGAAAATAGAAGAACTCCTCGATGAAAAATACTAAAGGCATAAAGGAAGCTTTAAGAATTGTCCCCACATTGTATTTAACTGTGTATTTTTTAACACACCTTACAAAATGTGCAATATAAGAAAAAAGATCAATATCTACTGTACCACTCAGATCTTTTCATGTTTCTAATATAAGCCATGTCATTGAGCACAGTTGTGGGGGAGTTGGAAGCTTATCCCAGCAAACAATGAGTGCAAGGCAGGTTACACCACCTGAATGCCAGTCCATCGCAGGGCACACACAGACACGCACACACTCACACCAGGGTCAGTTTTCCAGAAGCCAATTAACCTACCAGTAGGTCTTTGGACTGTGGCAAACCCACATGAAGATGGAGAGGACATACAAACTCCGTACAGATAGCACCCCAGGAATTGAACCCAAGGCCTCAGCACTGCAAGGCAGAAGTGCTACCCACTGTACCATTTACAGTTTTCTTTAATTCAAATAAACTTTAAACACCTTTTTCTGTAGTAAAGAACTAGTTGCCTTTGCAACTCACTAAAGAAGTAAAGCTTTGCAAAACACGGTTTATCACAAAAGATTTTCCTTAAGCTTAAGCCTGTGAAAGCAGATATCTATGTATTTTGACATCACTGGCATTTGAGAAAACACTGCTGCTACTGTATACCACAACGGTAACAATGTGTTTTATTACTTTGCATTCATCGTCTTCCCATAAACTTCCATCCAGACAACCATCAGTTTTATATTTCACAAATGTCTACGTCACTACTGGTGGAAAAACTAGAAGCATAACATTTTCCAGCTTTTATTATGGTTCAAGTTCAAAACGAATTAACTGAATTAAGTGTATTAGATGAAGGCCAGAGGCAAGCACCCTTCAACAGTCTTTAAGAAAATAGACATCTGTGATCAGCACAGCTAAATCAAACCATATACTAAGCATGAAATTAATTAGACTTTCATTATTTAACAACCCCAAACATTCTACCACAAGTAGTAATTTGTGCATTTTAACTTATACTGTAGCAATAACTTCTATATTTAATTGCAACTCCCAGGCACATACAGTCTAGGATCCAATTTTTAGTATCAATCTGAGGAGAGCTGAGATTCAAAAATGTATAAAATGTAATATACAGTCACGTGCTTTTGGCAATCAAGCTGGGCCAACCTTAACCAAAGCAAGGACAAACCACATTTTGAGCCAACATGCACTATTTACTGTATATACTACAGCAGGACGGATTCCTGCATTTTGATTGGCTAACGAGAAGGCTTCACTCCAAAGAATGCATCATTATTGTACCTATAATGATATAAAGTAACTGTTCAAAGCCACTTCACAAACTCGTAAACTGCATTAATTACCCAAACGAGGAATATTACTTGTAAAAATGTTTGTGGCGGCCCAGCCGTAGGGGTATATTACGTTTCAGTTGACCTGCAACCTAGAGGTCGTTCAGGCGTTTATTACAAATACATAGATTAATATGTGGTGAATTAGATCATTAATAGGTTAACTGGTGAAGGGTGAGAATCACATTCTCACTTGTGTTTCGTTTAGCCTAGGTAGCTATATAAAGGGATTCACAGGAGGTTATCAGAGTGTTTAGAAGACCTTCATTAAAAGAGACCCTTGTGAGACAGAATTCTTCTTTTTTTTTTAGTGTAGTTTGTCCATGTGCTCAGGCTACATGTGCCACCAGAGAAGAGGTAGGCCTGTCACAATTTTGCTTTGCAAATCTGTATTAGAGTTTGCAAAATATGAAGATTTTAGTTAGATGCCTAAAAAGAGCATTTAGCAATGTATGATCCAGGGTTAAGTTTGAAAGCCCCTTCTCTTGATTCTCAAGAGATTTCATCATAAACTTATTGAACAACATCCTTCATCCCTACACATGTTTTCTTATATTCCACAGCCAATGTACTGGCAGATCTTAATGGAGAGGCTTTATATTCCAGCTTGAATAATTGCTTTCCACAGTGTTTTTAAATATCCCATTAGCTGCTGCTTTTCCATCATACATGATGATCAATAAATTCCTACTGTTATAAATTGAAATTCCACAGAATGTTAATAAATCATTCTGAGATATTCAGTATTGATTATGGTGAGGTTCAGGATAGTGTTAGTTTAGAGTTAAGATTAAGTTTATGGTCAGTATAAATCTCTTTCATAGATGCTTTATTAACAACAGAACCTCAACAGAAGTTTAAAAAAACTATCTATTAAACCCTTTTTAGGACAACCTAATTTAAACTGTTACCCAAAACAGAAAACAACCAAAATGAAATTATATTCTCTTGCAAATTTCTAATATATAATTCTAATTATTCTAATTCTATTCTCTTTTATTTTTCAAAAGCTACAATTAAAATCTCTAGTTTATTTGCTGAATTATACTGATTCTTGTTTTGCATGTTCTGCTTTTCTTACTGCTTATCTCCAAAACAGTCATAAATAATGTAAAGCTCATAAATACTCATTAATCACACAAATTGATTACTGAAAGGAAATCTATACTTTTTTTCAGCTGTTGCTTAGTTCATTTTAATACAACACAACAGATGTGCTCGACTCATTCTCTTTACATGTAGAGTCTACGGTATATTTCAGTACCAACGTGGGAATATACACGGCAATACATATCTCAGTGCTTTGGTGGAAGAATACATTTGAAAATAAAATAAAACATGAAAATAAGAATAAAAAGAGGTAAATATAGATGAAAGCTCTCTGTGGTATATCACTAAAGAATAAGTGTTTGATAAAATGCTCCAGATTGGGCATTATCAAGTAATAGTGACTAGTCAGCTTTTACAGGGCTCTCAATTTTAGTTTAGTCCCCATAATCACTCAAGCAGTTATACAGTATACCCTCAGTTTTGGGTCTTAATTCTTACTTTGCTTTCTCACTTTGTTCTCTGGGAAGTGTACTTTCTGGGGCATCAGAAACAGACGGAAAACATTTTTGTCAAGAGGCACGTTATTTTAATATTTGTAGATTAAAATTAAAATAGTTTTGTCTAATTATAACATTACATAAACAAATAGGGTGCCTACAGAAGTAACACAATTTGTGGCTTAACAGCCTGCTTAATAAGAATGTATTTTACCTTTATTGACAAAACCTTTATTGAAAAAACACACTTCCTCCAAGCCAAAATCAAATACTGAAACATTCTGAAAAGTAAGTACAAATGAAAACCTAGATTTAGCTCCTCTGCCTGTGTCCTGAGACTCATGTGCTTGGAGTTGATACAAACCACAATCCTGGTGCTGGCACAATATCAATGGCCCGGTATAACAAAACTCCTGCCTCTGGTCTGAAGTACAGTACATGAGGTGGTGCAGGAGGTAATGGGTTAAATTCAGCTATGTGGGACAAATCTATGACTCACCAGAGAAAGAATGAAGTAAATCTATGAGACCCAAACAGATAACAGAAAGAAGCATTCTGGTGTGTGAAATCATTGAGAAGCTCAGAGGTCCGGTCAGAATAGCTGGAGGTTTACCAAATAGCAGCCTCATTCTCTCGCCCATCTTAAGAAATTCAGCTTTAGCAGGAATTTAGATAAACATGAAATGTTTATAAGCAACATAAAGTTTAATTAATTCTGATTCTGTAGCTATGCTGCAGTAGCTCCAACATATTGTGAAACTTTCATATTTGAGATAATAATCTCTCCTAGTGAAGCTTGGGGGATGAAAAACCCTAGGCTTCACTATTTAAGATGTCTCTACAACACCTGCAGTGAATAAAGTGAAAGATTTTTGCTATTCCCATGTCCTGAAAGTTAATGTTAATGTGTTAATGTAATGTTAATGTTTCTTTGTTAGCCCTATACAATTTCGTGCATTAGGAATTCATCTTTTCACATACAGTACCCCAGCTTTTCTCCATGAGAGACAGACACACAGACAGGGAGAGAAGCTTGGGGACAGAGCGCAGGGTCAGCCATTGTACGGCGCCCCTGTTGATACCATTTTCTTACGTAAGATTTCAAGGTTCTTATATAAGCCACTTAAGGAGGCAGCCATAAAAATGTAAAGTTCTTCAGAAATATATAGCATTTGATTTAACCAAACACCTGTTCTTCTTTTGTTATCATCCACTGTACCAATGCATGGAGATTCTGTCCATGGATTAAATTTACTCCTCCCACAACTTTGCTTTGTCCAGTTGTCTTCCTTTCTCCCCCTGTCCTCATCCCTTTCCTCTCCCAAAATTCTGCATGCCATGTTCTAGTTCTTTTGAATTCTGCCTCTGTAGATTCCTAAATCTCTAACCTGCATCCTATCCTCTCCACCGACCTTGGACACCCGCTTGGCTTCACTATTCTCTGTTTGCTCCATTTTCTCTCTCCTGCACTCCCCTCTCCATGCCTTACAGCCTCACGCACGCATCCAAAAGCCAACACAGCATCGGCATTTTTCTGGCATCGTCAAACCAAATCCTTTCCACTACAAGCTCGAAGCGCTTTTTAGATGATACCAAAAGAAGAACAAGTGTTTGGTTAAATCAAATGCTATATATTTCTGAAGAGCTTTACATTTTTATAGCTGCCTCCTTAAGTGGCATATATACTGTAAGTACCTTGAAATCTTACGTAAGAAAATGGTATTAATATAGAATTATAGGAAATCTATAGCATGATGTGAAGGAAAACGTACTGTACATCAACTTTTGACGTTCATGATGATAAGTAGATGAAAATGCTGAAAAAAATTCAAAGATAAGTTCGCAGTAATACTAAACCTTGGACTGATACTCAACATTTTTTATAAAAATAGAAGATACAGTGATGGAAACATAATTTGTAATGTACAAAGTTGAAATCCCATTTGCTTTCTCATTCCTGTATTAGACTTTTTTTCCTGTTGCTGCCCACACATCAGATGCAACTCTGATCAATGTGTGCGAGAGAGCTCCATTCATCAAACACACTCAAACTGGAAAGCTCTAACATGTTATTTTAGACTCTTCTGCAGCATGATGAAGTATTGTACCCCCACCTCCACCCAATGAAAGCAATATGAGACTGAAAAAAACCCAGGAGTAATATGTTTTGAAATATATAACTCCTCAAGTGACTTTGACGGTGTCTGGAGAGAAGGGTTAAGCCACGTGACTAAAATGGAGACTAAGGAGGCAGAAAGATGGTGGCTGATGTTTAAATGGTGTTTAAATTAGATTTCTTTCGTGGCATAGTGGGCGCCAGAAGCCTAAAGGACTAAAACAAAAACCCTTTGCTATATGACCCATAAGATCATAAGCTGTGCACTGTTTTTTTCATTAAATGACTATAGGATATGACTGCTCTTAGTGGAGACGGCAGAAGGCAAATGAGATTGCTAAGAGCTCGTGGTTGGTGCTGTAGCTCATTTCAGAGTGGTTTGATTTCCCAGAGGGTATCCCTTGAGAGGAAAGTGTTAAATCCACTCTGTTGAATGTTTTCCCTACCACAGCACTGCGTTCTAATTCACTTACAAAAACTGCACCATGCATACCAAGACATTTGTGAGTAAATAATACATTAAACACTGCAAAACAGTAGTCCTGTATAATTATCATTAAATATAGACAGTGTATGTGGTAAAAAATAGCTTGTGAGGACACAACCTTTATTTAAGTGTAAAGGAGCACTTCTTGACTACAGAACTGACTACTTTTAGGAAGTAATACTCTTTTTTGTCAGCCCAACCAAATAAAGTATCCCGATCAGGCATTAGGAATCATGAGCCATCGTCTTTAAAAATGATGCAGAATTAAAAGAAAGCACCTGGCATCCCTAATGCCTCTCCATCTCCATGGATTCATTGTAAGGTTAGTGCAAGTAAGCAGCAGACAAATCCCTTGGGAGAAACGGGATCATACAGTACACAAACATTTTAGCCTCTGCTAGGCCACAGAACATAATCCCTTTATGGAAGAAATACAGCATTCTTCTAAAACACAACCAGATGCAAGACTTAAGAGACTTGTTTTGGAATCAGGTAAAGGATAATCTTTAAATTACTATGATGAGAACCTGCTGTATAGTTCACTATGCTAAGACATAATTGATCTTTCTCTAATTTAAACATACTTTGAAGATGTAGAAGTCTCCTATGAAGACCATTTTAATTAACTACAATCCAATGGCAAATCATTGCTGATTTGATCAGAATCAGTAATGTGCAAATCCATACAAATAGTATGGACATTATATAACATAACATAGACAAGAAGTGTCAATATTATTTTTTAGAACTGGGCAAATATCATAGGTAACTTTTTTAAATGAATGTATTTAATTGCAAAATGCACTCTCTACTAACTTACTACTTACAATTTATCCTAAAAAAAAGGAAATACAATAGTAAAATGGCATACTGGAAAATAAAAAGTATATGGGGTATGCTCAAAATTCTTGATTAGCATTTTCTTTGTTGCAGACACATTCAATTTGAAGCTTATTATTTATTTCATTCTATGTGATGTTAACAATAAAAAAATTAAAGAGCAGAAATACTGTGCATATCTAAGTCCATTTCTAGATTCTGTGGTTTCAGCAGTTTGGTGTTTCCAGGGATGTTTTAATGGGTGATTTCACATGAGTATCAAAGGAATTATTTATTTTTAGGATCCTGTATTTTTCAGTGTATGATGATATTAATATGTTGCAAGCCCTTTCATCCAAACTATGTTTCGTAATCTGTCCAATTACAACAACAAGGAATCATTTTAAATTTAAAGGTAAATTTTATACATGCTCGAGAACAAGTGGACGCATCATATTAGTCTATGGACCGTTTCATCATGTTATAACGTTTTTCGGTAAAACCCGAGGATTCTCAGCTGCAATGAAACCCTCCATCTTGCTCCCACACTGAACTGCTGAAATGGTATGCAACAGCACTACAGCCTGTGTATGAAGGTGTCCGTTAAGAAGGCCTATAAGCTGCTGGCCCCAGTCCAGGCCTGAAATGACATCCAGTTTCCCAAGACACTTCTGGCCCCATCTGTCCAACTGTCATAGCTTGTCTGCAGTCCCATTATTTGCTATTTAGACCAGACTCGGGGCAGTGCTTCCTAATAGTTCCCCTTCCATGATTTTAGCCCCAGAGGTACTCCTATATTAGTTGTCACCATCGCTTGCTACTTCAAGTCTTCATAACTCTGCTTATTGTTCCTGAGGTGACCCAGGTGCCAACGTAGCATCTGTCAATCTCTGAGGAGAACGGCTGTTATTGAAGGTCATGGGAATCAGTAATATTTATGGTGTCAGTTTTCTTAAAAAGGGTGGGACCTTCTGCTGGATGTCAAAAAAAGATCAACATCACCTGGATTGCCTTCAGTATCATCCTCAGTAACAGCCAAAAACCCACAGCAGCATCTAACTTTTCCTGCAATATATCTAAAGAAATTATTGTACTCAAATACAAAA